>NC_053022.1:460060490-460253521 GCF_003073215.2 Triticum urartu
GAATTCTTTCTAATTGGAAAACATCCTTGGATGTTCTTTCCTGGCATTATCGCACTAGGGCATCCTATATTCGAGATTATCGAGTCAACAAATCCCGAGGTGAATGGATGAGTTGCCATGTTGTGAAAACGGAAACCAAACTATTGTTTCCCCCATGTTTTTTGTGTATTTCATGGGCAACTCTGCTATATTCATCACTTTGTTAACCACTTGTGGGGTCCTTGCATCAAATAATTTTGTTTGTTTGGTTATGTGAAACACCATGGAAAGAGTCTGGTTCGATGTGTTGAAGTTGTGGTGGTATGCTTGTTCTTCGTTTCCATAGTTTTTATGGTGTAAATTGCTACAACATTAATTGAGACTCCATAGCAATTTTACTGCACATTCTAACTATATGCCTGTGAATATCATGCTTACTATTAAATTGGCAGAGGGAATGAAATCAATATCAATAGTTGAGGAATCCTGTTTTTTCCGTTCATCTGAGTGTCAGAGCTTCAGTAATCTTTTTTTTTGCGAGAAAGCTTCAGTTATCAATATTAATCACTAGTAGAAAAAAGGGTCAAACGTGAAGCACATTAGTGCCGGTTTGAATTTGAGCCGGCACTAATGTGTGCACATTAGTGCCGGTTCCAACGGCTAGCCGGCCGCTCTCATTAGTACCGATTCGTGGCGAACCTTTAGCACCGGTTCGTGCCACGAACCGGTACTAAAGTGAGTGGTGGCAGGATGTTGTCAGTCCGGGGCCCCTCTAGCACCTTTAGTACCGGGTCGTATCACGAACCGGTACTAAAGGTCGTCCTACATAGACCCTTCGTCCACCCGATCTCGCTCTGTTCTTCCCCTTTCCCCTCTCCTCTCTATTCTTTTCCCTCTTCCTCTCAAGCTCATCACACATTTTGCCCAAAATTTGTCAAGATTTGAAGGCCCCCATCCATTCAAATGATCACAAAGGTTAGCAACTTTGTCCTTTCATCTCTCATTGCTAGATTAGCTCGTGCAATGTTTTATATAGTGATTGATTTTTGAGTTTAGTAATTTGGGAGGAATTATATATATGTGCTAGTATTTGATTTATATGCAATTTGAGGTCAAAAATAAAACTTAGTTTGCATATGTAGGTGTGGTTTACTTAGTACCTTCTAAATCTCTGTCGTAACCACCGTCGATCGCTCGCAACGTCCGTCGCCGGCACCACCTTGTGGTGAGCCTCTTGTTCATGAAGTTTTATATAAAGAATTGATGTTTGTGTGATTTGGATATATAGTTACTCGTATAATTATCTTACCCATACGTTGTTTGTTATACATAGTGCCATGGTTTTGATATCCGTCCCCGTCGGCCCTCGTCCGGGTTATGATTCGGATGTGGTATATTCTCTTTTAAAACTATTCATTGCATTTCGTGTTTATGACAAATTATGCCCATCAAGTTGACATAGATATTTGTATGTAGGAGGTAGTTGAACCGGAAATTCCAACCGACCCTATTGTCGAGAGGTTAAATTTAGTTGAAAGATAAAACGAGGATTTGAAGGAAAAATTGAAAAGAATTGAGGGGGAGAAGATGGAATTGGAGTTGCATGTTGCCGATGTCGTCGAGGATCACAAGATTAAGATGGAGAAAATGTGCTTGAAGATTAGAAAGATTAGAAAATATGCCATTCATAGTGAGGCTTGGTATCATTATGTTGTTGGATCAATTGTTACCTTAGTTGCAATCTTGATC
This sequence comes from Triticum urartu, assembly GCF_003073215.2. Classification (NCBI taxonomy): domain Eukaryota; kingdom Viridiplantae; phylum Streptophyta; class Magnoliopsida; order Poales; family Poaceae; genus Triticum; species Triticum urartu. Next base: position 460,062,219 of record NC_053022.1, read on the forward strand.
GCATTTGTTGTTGCATTTAAATTCTTTAGCTAGAGAGTTATTTGTTTGTTGCATTTAAGTGTTGTATGATCTTTATGTATGAACTTTATGTATTGTATTAATTTGGTGTTTTCGGTGCTGTGTATTGAAGATGAGCCGGCAATGGATGTACGATGACCGATGCTCTCCCGAGTTCATTAATGGCGTGCATACTTTTCTGCTTGCGGCTGAGGCAAACAAGCGGGCGGATGGTTTTATGCCTTGTCCATGTGCTGGCTGTAAGAATGGTCACAATTACTCTACGTCAAGAAACATTCACGTCCACCTGTTTGAGTCCGGTTTCATGCCCCACTATAATGTTTGGACCAAGCATGGAGAAAGAGGGGTTATGATGGAAGACAATGAAGAAGAAGAGGACGACGACATCTATCCTGGCCATGGGTTCCCTGAATACGATGATACAACAATGAGAGAAGAAGCTGAGCCGGTAATGCGGGAAGAAGCTGAGCCGGCAATGTGGGAAGAAGCTGAAGAAGAGGCATCGGATGAGCCCGTTGATGATCTAGGTCGGGCCATTGCCGATGCAAAGAGAAACTGCACAAGTGATTTGGAGAAGAAGAAGTTGCAGCGCATGTTAGAGGATCATAAAAAATTGTTGTACCCGAATTGCGTAGGTGACAAGAAAAAGCTGGGCACCACACTGGAATTGCTACAATGGAAGGCAGAGAATGGTGTATCTGACAAGGGATTTGAAAAGTTGCTGGTAATGATAAAGAATATTCTTCCAAAGGACAATGAATTGCCCGAGAGTACGTACGAAGCAAAGAAGGTTGTCTGCCCTCTAGGGTTAGAGGTGCAGAAGATACATGCATGCCCTAATGATTGCATCCTCTACCGCGGTGAGTACGAGGATTTGAACGCTTGCCCAGTATGCGGTGCATTGCGCTATAAGATCAGCTGCGATGACCCTGGTGATGTCGAGGGCGAGCGCCCCAGGAAGAAGATTCCTGCCAAGGTGATGTGGTATGCTCCTATAATACCACGGTTGAAACGTTTGTTCCAAAACAAAGAGCATGCCAAGGCGATGCGATGGCACAGAGAAGACCGTAAGAAAGACGGAAAGTTGAGAGTACCCGCTGACGGGTCGCAGTGGAGAAAAATCGAAAGAAAGTACGGGAAGGAGTTTGCAGATGACGCAAGGAATGTATGGTTTGGTCTAAGTGCAGATGGCATTAATCCTTTTGGGGAGCAGAGCAGCAACCATAGCACCTGGCCTATGACTCTATGTTTGTATAACCTTCCTCCTTGGTTGTGCATGAAGCGGAAGTTCATTATGATGCCAGTGCTCATCCAAGGCCCTAAGCAACCCAGCAACAACATTGATGCGTACCTAAGGCCATTAGTTGAAGAACTCTTACAACTGTGGAATGGAACAGGTGTACGTGCGTGGGATGAGCACATGGGGGAAGAATTTGACCTAAAGGCGTTGCTGTTCGTGACCATCAATGATTGGCCTGCTCTCAGTAACCTTTCAGGACAGACAAACAAGGGATACCGCGCATGCACGCACTGTTTGGACGATACCGACAGTATATATTTGGCTAATTGTAAGAAGAATGTGTACCTGGGACATCGTCGATTTCTTCTGAGCAGGCATCCCATAAGAAAGAAAGGAAAGCATTTCAAAGGTGAGGCGGATCACCGGACGAAGCCTCGCCACCGTACTGGTGCTGATGTACATGATATGGTCAAGGATTTGAAGGTGGTCTTTGGAAAGGGTCCTAGTGGACAACCTGTTCCGAATGACGCTGACGGACGCGCACCCATGTGGAAGAAGAAATCTATATTTTGGGACCTGCCCTATTGGAAAGACCTAGAGGTCCGCTCCGCAATCGACGTGATGCACGTGATGAAGAATCTTTGTGTGACCCTGCTTGGCTTCTTGGGCGTGTATGGGAAGACAAAAGATACACCTGAGGCACGGGAGGACCAGCAACGTATGCACGGAAAAGACGGCATACATCAGGGTCATGCAAGCTACACTCTTACCAAAGAAGAGAAGGAAATATTCTTTGAATGCCTGCTCAGTATTAAGGTACCGTCTGGCTTCTCGTCGAATATAAAGGGAATAATAAATATGGCAGAGAAAAAGTTCCAGAATCTAAAGTCTCATGAATGCCACGTGATTATGACGCAAATGCTTTCGGTTGCATTGAGGGGGCTTCTACCGGAAAACGTTCGATTAGCCATTGTGAAGCTATGTGCATTCCTTAATGCAATCTCTCAGAAGGTAATCGATCCAGAAATCATACCAAGGTTAGAGAATGATTTGGTGCAATGTCTTGTCAGTTTCGAGTTGATGTTCCCACCATCCTTCTTCAACATCATGACGCACGTCCTAGTTCACTTATGTGAAGAGATTAACGTTTTGGGTCCTGTATTTCTACACAATATGTTCCCCTTTGAGAGGATCATGGGAGTCTTAAAGAAATATGTTCATAACCGTGCTACGCCAGAAGGAAGCATCTCCAAGGGCCATGAAAATGAGGAGGTCATTGAGTTTTGTATTGACTTTATTCCTGACCTTAAGCCGATTGGTGTTCCTGAATCGCGGTATAAGGGCAGACTAGATGGAAAAGGCACGCTAGGAGGGGAACAAATAATATGTATGGACGGACATTCTCTCACTGAAGCACACTACACAGTTCTACAGAATTCCGCCTTGGTGGCTCCGTATATGGATGAACACAAGAATTTGCTACGCTCCAAACACCCGGAGCGGTCTGATGACTGGATTACACGTGAACAAACCAGGAGTTTCGCCAGCTGGTTGCAGACACGTACCATGCATGACGCCTCTATTGAAGATGATCTGTACTTGTTGTCCCAGTTACCATCTTTGAATATAATGACTTTCAAAGGGTACGAGATAAATGGTAATACATTTTACACGATGGCCCAAGATAAGAAGAGCACCAACCAAAACAGTGGTGTCCGCTTTTGAAAGAACATGCGGTGCTCCCATGTTTGGTTTTGGTAATTGATGACAATCTCTATGGACTAATGGTTGCCTTGAGTTATATTTGAAGGTTTTGTCCATAGGCTTTTCTTGGAGTACATGTGTTGGTTTCAAGGAGAGTTTGTGCCGACCAAGGTGCTATTCAAGGAATTACCTAAAGATTGGTCTTGTGAGAGGTTGATCAAGACTAAGTCAAAGAGTGAATCAAGTTGATCAACCCACAAAGCGTAGAAGATGTACCGAGAGGGATCAAGTGATCCCATGGTATGGTAAGCATTGTCCATTACGCTTTGTGTACTAACCCATGGTCTGCGTGAGGGTTCTTTGTGAGGTTAGGTTGCGGTGTGCAAGTTCAAGTGAAGCATCACAAAGAGATCAAATGCTTGAAGCTTGCCGTCCTTTGTGGTGACAATGGACTTGTGAAGATGTGCGGAAGAGTGGCTCACCCATAGTGGAGTATGGGGGAGCAATCAACTAGTCTTCATCAAGTCAACACAATCAAGAAAGGTTGCGGTGTGCAAGTTCAAGTGGAGCATCATGAAGAGATCAAATGCTTGAAGCTTGCCGTCCATTATGGTGACAATGGACATGTGAAAATGTGCGAAAGAGTGGCTCACCCATAGTGGAGTATGGGGGAGCAATCAACTAGTCTTTACCGAGCCAACACAATCAAGAAATGTGGTCCAACTTGAGGAAGTCAAGATCGTCATCATCTAGCTCAAGTGGACCATGTGCAAGGCAAAGGTTTTCCCTTGATAGGTTTTCTATTTTACCGGTCTCATGATGGTAGTTGGGAGACCGAGTTATAGGATCGATTGCCGTACTATCAAGGGGGGCTCTCGATGAGTAGCTTGATCGTATCGTTCGTAGAGAGCTCAAACCATTGCATCCTTGCATCATCTTTCTTGGTTCTTGTTTGGTTCTCTTTGTGAGTCTTAGAACTTATGGTCATCTTGATGACAAGCTCGAGTTCATCGAAAACAGAGTTCACATGCATCTTCTATGATGTTTTCGATGTTGGAGGTTTTGCCGGTTCTTCTCGGTTGAAAGTTTCACTCCTCTAATTGTTGGCATACCTCCCCTGTTTTGATGCTACTCGTCGTCTTGTATCCAACAAGCTTGAGTTTGCTCAATTCGGAGTTCATATGCAGAAGTTATGGCAGTTCTGGTTTTCCGTGGAGTTTACTTGTTTTCGTGGAAGTGGCATAAGGACGGCGCCAGCTGTAGTACCGCTGGGCCGGAGCGGCAGTACTGCTTATCGCCACAAGCGGTAGTACCGCTGTCCCACAGTGGTAGTACCGCCCATGGCCATAAGCGGTAGTACGGCTCCAGTTCCGCGCTGGTACCGCCTCGACTCGAGACGTGGTTTTCTCGTGTCGGGTTCAGCGGCAATAGGAGCGGCAGTAGAAGCGGTAGTACCGCTCATGTGCGGTAGTACCGCGGCTACCACCACTCCTAGTGCCGCTCAATGGCTCTCCTCTCTGTTCCTTCTCCCTGTGCTCGTGGTAGGCGTTGTGCGCGGTCCCAGTACCGCTTATCGCCTCAAGCGGTAGTACCGCTGGCTCCAGCGGTAGTGCTGCTCATACGGCTCCGCCACACACTCTGTTTTGCTCTGCTCTTTGTGTTCTACCTCCCGGGCGGTAGTACCGCTCCCCTGAGCGGTAGTACCGCTCGTGCGTGGACTGAGCACATAACGGTTGGATTTGGGAGCTCCTATAAAAGGGGGTCTTCTTTCCCATTCAACCTTATCCTTTGAGCTCGTGTTCTTCCCCCATTGTTGACCTTCTTCGAGCTTGCTAACTCTCAATCCCTTCATGGATTCTTGCTAGTTTTTGAGGGAAAATAGAGAGGAGATCTAGATCCACATTTCCACCAATCACTTTCTCCTCTATGTGAGGGGAACCCCTTGGTTCTAGATCTTGGAGTTCTTTGTGTTCTCTTTCTTGTTCTTCCTCTCATTTTCCTCCCTAGCATTAGTTGCTTCGGTGGGATTTGAGAGAGAAGGACTTGGGCACTCCGTGTGCCCTTGCCATTGCATTTGGTGCATCGGTTTGAGTTCTCCATGGTGATACGTGGAAGTTACAAGTTGAGAAGCTTATTACTCTTGGGTGCTTGGTACCCTTGAGCTTGTTCCTCTTGGGTGCTTGGGCTCCCTAGACGGTTGGTGGTGTTCGGAGCTCAATCATTGTGGTGTAAAGCTCCGGGCAAGCATTGGGGTCTCCAATTAGGTTGTGGAGATCGCCCCGACCAATTTGACGGGTACCAGTGACCGCCCCCAAGGGTTGCCAAAGTGTACGGGTTCGGTGACCGCCCCCAAGGGTTGCCATTTGTACGGGTTCGGTGACCGCCCTCAAGGGTCCCTTAGTGGAATCACGGCATCTTGCATTGTGCGAGGGCGTGAGGAGATTATGGTGGCCCTAGTGGCTTCTTGGGGAGCATTGTGCCTCCACACCGCTCCAAACGGAGATTAGCATCCGCAAGGGTGTGAACTTCGGGATACATCATCGTCTCCGCGTGCCTCGGTTATCTCTTACCCGAGCCCTTTACTTATGCACTTTACTTTGTGATAGCCATATTGTTTCTTGTCATATATCTTGCTATCACATAGTTGCTTATCTTGCTTAGCATAAGTTGTTGGTGCACATAGGTGAGCCTAGTTGTTTTAGGTTTCGTGCTTGACAAATTAACCGCTAGGTTTATTCCGCATTTGTTCAAGCCTAAACCACAATTATTTTAAAACTCCTATTCACCCCCCCCCCTCTAGGCGACATCCACGATCTTTTAGCTTTGATGCAGAAACCAAGACGGGAAAGGAAACATATTATGGTTATATACATGACATATGGGAACTTGACTATCGACGTGGTTTGAAGGTCCCTTTGTTTCGGTGCAAATGGGTCAATATGACACGAGGCGGGGTAACGGAAGACCCACAGTATGGAATGACAACAGTGGATCTCAACAATCTTGCGTATGCAGACGAACCATTCATCCTAGCCAATGATGTGGCACAGGTTTTCTATGTGAAGGACATGTCTACCAAGCCGAGAAAAAGAAAAGATAAGGAAGCGAATGCATCGTACGATGAGCCAAAGTGGCACATAGTTCTTTCTGGGAAGAGAAACATCATGGGAGTGGATGACAAGACAGACATGTCAGGAGATTATGAAAAGTTTGATGAAATTGCTCCATTCACAGTGAATATTGACCCGAGCATCCAGTTAAATGATGAAGATTTTCCATGGCTATGGCGCAAAGGGACACACGCGAAGAAAAAGTTTCACACCCAAAGATCTGGGATGTGATCGGCTTCACTATCATCACTTTCTTCTGTGTTTCACACCCAGGAGGGAACCTCTATAATAGTTAGGGTAGCTAGTTATGTGTTTTGGCATTTGAAACGCGAAGAAATTTTATGTGCAAGCAAATTCTTTCATGCATTTACTGATTTTTTCAGCTAAATGACCCTGAAATTGAAAAGCATTTCAAATGAACTCGGAAAAGGTTGAAAGTTGGCATGGTATCATAATTTCACCCACATAGCATGTGCAAAAAAGTAGAGAGGGTTACCGCAAAAACTGGATGCACTTCGTGTATAAAATGGACAATCTCTTTCGAAGTATCAGGGTTTCGGACGAAAACTCATCCGTTACAAAAGCATTTCATTTTTTAAAATAACCTAAGCATTACCAAATTGAATATAATGAAAAAACACACTAATAGTAAACATAAGAAAAAAGAATCACTGAAAATCTATTTTCAAAGTTAAGTTATTCACAAACTAGTGATTCACACAAATTTCAAATAATTCAAAATTTAAACTATTCAAAGTTGTAAACTACCGGTACTAACAGAAAGTTTGTAATTTTTTGTTCCTAAAGCAAAAATATTCACAAAGAAACTCTAAATACAACAAAAAACAACTCAAAAATAAATAAAGCAAAAATAAATAAAGCAAAAAAATAAGAAAAAAGCCCACGTACTCGGCCATAGCGGCCTGCATACGACTAGAAACCCAAATTCTAGTTGGGCCAGGATGCAGGCCCGCTAGCCCAGTAGGCCCAACAGGGCATCGCAGCAGCGGTAGGCCCAGAAGGCCTGCTTAAGAGAGGAGCTCGAGACAGCAATGACGGCGGGGCTTATAAGCAGGTGCGAGTGCCCCTCGGCTAGCGAGGTGGGACTAAACTTTTGCGCCCCTCGCCTAGCAGCGCACACCCTTTAGTACCGGGTCGTGGCTCCAACCGGTACTAAAGGGGGGGGGGCTTTAGTACCGGTTGACGCCACGACCCGGTACTAAAGGGGGTGAGGTTCCCGCCGCTTCGCCTAGCCAAAACAGACCTTTAGTATCGGTTAGTGGCTCCAACCGGTACTAAAGGTGGGTTCTATATAAGAAAACACTTCAAAAAATTGTCAGTTTCTCATCTCTCCCTGCTTCTTTCTCCTCTGCCCCGTTGCCGCCGCCCCTCGTCGCCGCCCCCGTCGCCGTCCGTCGCCGTCCCCGTCCCCGTCCCCGTTGTCCCCGTCGCCGCGCCCCGCCCCGTCCTAGCGCCGTCCCCGCCCGGCCCGTCCCTGTCCCCGTCGTCGCCGCCCCGTCCCCGTCGCCGTCTTCGTCTCCGTCCCCGTCCCCGTAGCCGCCCCCCGTCGTCGCGCCTCGCCGGTGAGCTCCTGCCCGGCCGCCAACCACACACACACACATTGTTATAGAATTGTTAGCAATCTTTCTGTTTTTTAGTTATAGAATTATTAGAAATGTTAGTTTTAGTTATAGAAATGTTAGTTATATAAAAATGTTAGTTATATAGAAATATTAGAAATGTTAGTTATATAGAAATGTTAGTTATATTAGAAATGTTAGTTATATAGAAATGTTAGTTATATAGAAATGTTTTTTAGTTATAGGAATATTAGAAATGTTAGTTTTAGTTATAGAAATATTAGAAATGTTAGTTTGAGTTATAAAATTTAGAATTTGCATATATGAAATCGCAATCCATCATTTAAAAAATGTTACTTTACTTTTGCGGTCTATAGTATTTGTTGTCGACGATAACCCGGCCCGCATCCTCGCCGTCGACCCGTTCGCGACAACGTCCTGCTTCAGAGGACCCATGTCCGGGACTGGGCTCCGCCGGGCTGGCACTGAGAGGTGCTACCTTCAGGGGCGCGACGCTTGGTGAGGAACCCGGCCCCGGGTCCCGTCGTCGACCCTCATCTCCTTTGGTGGCGTTCGCGTGGGCCACTTTCGGTGCGGAGGGAGCCGGCCCCGCCGGAGGTGGTACGTCGCCGTGTCAGGGAGGAGGACGAGCACGTCCATCGCTACATGGCTGCTATGGACGCCAGGTTCTCCAATACCTGGCAGGTTCTTTGGGGAGATCACCCGAGCTATGATCCAGTGATGGTTCCTTCACTTTGGTTGTCCACCGCCTAGATTACTCTCTAGTATTCGATCTTTATTAGCTAGCTAGCTAGTGATGTATTCGATATATAATATTCGAGATGATTTATTCGAGATTATATATATTATTCGAGATGATGTATTCGAGATTATGTCTATTATTCGAGACGACGTATTCGAGATTATATTCGATGATGCTTATTATGTACTATGATTGATTCAGTTTTTCCTTATTAATTGATTGCATCCATGCATTGTAATTTGAATATATTTCTTTTGGATTAGTTAAACAAAACCTATGGCGGACAATACCGTCAGAGAGGGAGAAGAGGCCCTGTTCAATATCATACGCAATCCTCGCGGGCCAGATGATGATCAGAATGAAGAAGATTATGACGACTCCGAATATCTAAACAACACCGGGGAGGGTGATATGATATTCGATCGCGACGACCGAGTTGATGAAGTCATGAACTATGAACATGACGAAGAAAATGTTGATCTTGAAACAACAAAGACCGGTGAGGTATATATATTTATATAAGCAGGCATCTGGTGATCATCACATGTTTTAAATGACTTGAAGATATATTAACGAATCGATCTTTCTTCTTTCAGCCATCCGGATCGAGCAAATCTTCAGGCAACAGGAAACGAGGCCCGAACAAAAAGTTGAAGGAGGGCGTAAAGTACAATATCAAGGCCATCAAACCTAATGGCGAACCATTAGCGCCTAAGAAGATTGCGGACAAGTTCATTCGTCAGTGCGGAGTTCTTGTGAAGGACCAACTCCCGATCTCCCTTCAAGAATGGAGAGAGCCAGCAAAGCCACGTCCAGGAGTTACTTTTGAAGGAAATATGCCCTAGAGGCAATAATAAAGTTATTATTTATTTCCTTATATCATGATAAATTTTTATTATTCATGCTAGAATTGTATTAACCGGAAACATAATACTTGTGTGAATACATAGACAAACAAAGTGTCACTAGTATGCCTCTACTTGACTAGCTCGTTAATCGAAGATGGTTATGTTTCCTAACCATAAACAAAAGAGTTGTTATTTGATTAACGGGATCACATCATTAGGAGAATGATGTGATTGACATGACCCATTCCATTAGCTTAGCACCCGATCGTTTAGTATGTTGCTATTGCTTTCTTCATGACTTATACATGTTCCTATGACTATGAGATTATGCAACTCCCGTTTGCCGGAGGAACACTTTGTGTGCTACCAAACGTCACAACGTAACTGGGTGATTATAAAGCAGCTCTACAGGTGTCTCCAAAGGTACATGTTGGGTTGGCGTATTTCGAGATTAGGATTTGTCACTCCGATTGTCGGAGAGGTATCTCTGGGCCCTCTCGGTAATGCACATCACATAAGCCTTGCAAGCATTGCAACTAATGAGTTAGTTGTGAGATGATGTATTACGGAACGAGTAAAGAGACTTGCCGGTAACGAGATTGAACTAGGTATTAAGATACCGACGATCGAATCTCGGGCAAGTAACATACCGATGACAAAGGGAACAACATATGTTGTTATGCGGTCTGACCGATAAAGATCTTCGTAGAATATGTGGGAGCCAATATGAGCATCCAGGTTCCGCTATTGGTTATTGACTGGAGACGTGTCTCGGTCATGTCTACATTGTTCTCGAACCCGTAGGGTCCGCACGCTTAAGGTTTCAATGACAGTTATATTATGAGTTTAAGAGTTTTTGATGTACCGAAGGAGTTCGGAGTCCCGGATGAGATCACGGACATGCCTAGGAGTCTCGAAATGGTTGAGACATAAAGATTGATATATTTGAAGCCTATATTTGGATATCGGAAGTGTTCCGGGTGAAATCGGGATTTTACCGGAGTACCGGGAGGTTACCGGAACCCCCCGGGAGGTATATGGGCCTTAGTGGGCTTTAGTGGAAGAGAGGAGAGGTGGCCAGGGCTGGGCCGCGCGCCCCTCCCCCCCTAGTCCGAATAGGACAAGGAGAGGGGGGTGGCGCCCCCCTTCCTTCTCTCTCTCCTCTTTCCCCCTTCTCTAATCCTATTCCAACTAGGAAAGGGGGGAATCCTACTCCCGGTGGGAGTAGGACTCCTCCTGGCGCACCCTCCTCCTGGCCGGCCGCACCCCCCCCCTTTATCCTTTATATACGGGGGCAGGGGGCACCCCAGACACACAAGTTGATCCATGTGATCATATTCTTAGCCGTGTGCGGTGCCCCCTTCCACCATAATCCTCGATAATATTGTAGCGGTGCTTAGGCGAAGCCCTGCGACGGTAATGCATCAAGATCGTCACCACGCCATCGTGCTGACGGAACTCTTCCCCGACACTTTGCTGGATCGGAGTCCGGGGATCGTCATCGAGCTGAACGTGTGCTAGAACTCGGAGGTGCCGTACTTTCGGTGCTTGATCGGTCGGGCCGTGAAGACGTATGACTACATCAACCGCGTTGTGCTAACGCTTCCGCTGTCGGTCTACAAGGGTACGTAGATCACACTCTCCCCTCTCGTTGCTATGCATCACCATGATCTTGCGTGTGCGTAGGATTTTTTTGGAAATTACTACGTTCCCCAACAACTTTTGTCGACGACAGACAAAAACTTCTGCTTTGGGAAACGCTCATGGAACATTTCACCCTACCAGATCATTTCACAGATGCAGATGTGGAGAAAGTCAAGGATGCTGCTCTTAGGAAGATGGCGGTTGCATTCAAGAACCACAAGATTCGTGAATGGGCCAAGTACGTCAAGGGAGGAAGGAAGACTCCAGTATTCGAGGGAACACTAGAGAAGCAAAGTGCTCATTGGGACGATTTCATGAAATTCAAGGATTCGGAATTATCTAAGGAACGTCGAGAATAAACAAGGCCAATGCCACAAAAAAGGATAAGTTCCATAAGCTGGGGCCAGGTGGCTATGCAGTGGGAATGCTTAAGTGGGATAAGTCCGAGAAAGAGATGGAGGATGCAGGTGTCACTCCAGAAACATTGAGCTGGCCCCCCAGGTGCAGGACTTGGTTCTATGCGCATGGGGGGGAATTGGACCCGAAGACATGCAAAGTTTTGAAGAAGGCATGTCTGGACGAAGCTGAAGATAAGCTACTTGTTGCAATAGAAGAGGCTCGATCGGGGGTGTTCGAGCCCAACAGAAAGAACGACGAGCTTACGCGTGCCCCGGGAAATCCTGAACACCCGGGAAGAACACGAGGCATGGGTGCTATTCCGTGGTATGAGGGGTTTTCGGACTGGAACGCCGACTACAGAACCCGTGAGAGAAAGAAGATTGCGGAGGAGAAGAAGAGGAAGATGGAGGAGGAGCAGAGGAAGCTAGACTATGAACGCCTTCAAGGCCTAGAATCAGTCTCAGCCGCTAGCGGATGATCCACCATTAGATAGCACCGTCCCATCCATGCCGAGAAGCAGCGTGGGTTCCGCCTCGGGCGATGCATTGCTGGATAGCTACGCAGTGGATGACATCATGGAGAACACTAACTGCGAGCTACACTTTAAAATGAAGAACATATCCATGAAGGTGGCGGACGCCCTTGCTTTTACAAATCCCCCCGAGGCAACCTTCCATTGCAACCCGATTCCAGCGGGCTATGCTCGTGTCTTGGTTGATGAGGTGGTGGACCAATATTCGGGGCTAGGGCTTGACATTCCTAGAGGTGACGATGAGCACACACTGGGAGAGACCAACCATCGTATCATCCTATGGAGAAAGGATTGCATCATCTTTCGAAGGCCACCGACACCGCGTCATCCGACTCCTCGTCGAAGTCCGCCACCGAGTCAGCAGACTCCCGCTCCTCCAAGTCCACCAACGCGTCAGGCCACTCCTCCTCCAAGTCCGGCACAGCTTCATGCCACTCCTCCTCCTCCAAGTCCGGCAAAGCATCAGGCCACTCCTCCTCCAAGTCCGGCACAGCTTCAGGCCACTCCTCCTCCAAGTCCGGCACAGCTTCAGGCCACTCCTCCTCCTCCAACTCAGCCACGTCAGCCGTCTTTGCCGCCTCAGCAATCACGGGAGAGAGCCGCCTCAGCTATGGTGCGTAGCGGTACAAGTCGAGGTAGTACTGGAGGTACAGGCGGAGGAAAGCGATTTCAATATGGTCCAAGCCTCACGCCTCTTCCACAGAGGCCTTATGACAAGTCCGAGGAGGAAAACATAGCCATATCGAAGGCCGAGGTGGAAGCACATTTTGCACCGAAACCGCCACCGCTGCCAAGGGAGAAAGTGCCTGTGGAAAAGATCGACCACTTCATTCGTATGGCTAGAGCACCAGCTCCCAAGCCTGTTGACACAGACTATGAGCGCCACATCAAGAAGTTAAATCGAGCACGTCTACAGAAAGAGGCGAGCTCGAGCAAATCAGCTGGCAAAAGGAGCGGTAAAACCGTTCCCCAGCTGGGAGAACAGGCGGCGCAATCAACCCCCCCCCCCCCCCCCCGCTTGTTGTGCCAACAACACATGAGAGTAGGCGCGCCCAATATTATTGGGGGCAAACCGTTAACGTTCCCGGGGTGGGCTATGTGGTAATAACCGAGGAGCATATTGCGCAGGCTGAAACGATCGGGATCACTGTTGGACAACTCCTCGATATCGAGCCCATGTCTCCGACTAGAGAGGAGGAAATAAAACGGAAATATCTCCGGGGCCAACCTTTGGTCGAGCCAGACGAGGTCAATAAGCTCCCAACGAGAATGTATGAATTGCATCAATGGTACACGGGCATTACCAAGATTTCCAATCGAGAGTCCCTCATGGTGAATGTCAAGAAGGATCATTACTATCATGAGAAAGTTGTGACCGTTGAGTATTCAGAACTATTTCAGCTATACAATCAAGACGCACTCGACAAATCTATCGTCAGTTGCTATTGTCTGTAAGTGATTTCTTTCTGTAATTTAAGTCTCAAGCTAGCTGTAGTGATCATTTTGATCAATCATTACCTGTAATTATCCTCACTATATTCTTTTCTGTGGTATTATGCAGGATGAAGATTTATGAGATGAAAAAAGGTGGACGCTATGGCATTGGGTTCGTTGACCCAAATACTATTAATGAATACACATGGAAAATAGATTCATATTACGAAAAAGTGTAGAGGAAAGCATGCTAGAGTTCTTCAAGCGCCTCAAATACAATGAAGATATACTACTTCCTTACAATTTCGAGTGAGTCACACTGTCTTGTACTACAAATTCTGTTTTTGCCTACTAGCTAGCTACATGTTTTTGCTTACATATGCCCGCTTAATTAAGACATGCAAACGTGTGTGCATGCAGATTTCACTGGATCTTGTTAATCATTAAAGTTGATGAAGGAACATTTGAAGTACTAGACTCACTACTTAAGAAAGCAAGTGACTACACCATCGTGAAGGGATAATCAACAGGTAATTTCAATAATTATTAACTATATCTCGGCCTATTTAATTAGTTCGTCATTTCCTGATAACAACTATTTAATACACACACAATTTCTCCTAATTGGTGCCTTCGGAGCTAGTGGCATTAGCCTAATTGGTGCCTTCGGAGCTAGGACAACACTATTCTAATCCTAGGATTAGAATAACTATTTGGATCACGACGGGCCCTATATAGACGTGATGAGGTGTTCCCGAACAGAAAACAGAAAAGAAAAAAAATACATCCCCCAACCCCCGTCCCGTGCGCGATCTCACGCACTCCACACCGCAATCGCCCACATCCCCCGATCCCGCGCAACCGCCCACATCCCCGGATCCCTCGTCGTCGAGCACCCTCCGCCGATCCCCACGCCGCTTCCGCGCCCTCCCAGAACCACCATGCCGCCCGGCGGCCTCCTCGGAGAGCTCCGCCGTCACGCCCCCTACCCAAAGACCCCCGTCGCCGCGCACCCTCCCCGGGGACCCCCGCCACAGCCACCGCCCGGCAACCTCCGCCACACTCCTGAAATTGCGCCGCCACCGCTGCCACTTTTCGCGCCGACGCCCCTACCCGCATCACCACGCACCACAGCGCACCCAGTCGATCCACACCCCGGCGACCGGCGCTCCCCTCCCCCCCGACTGGGCGCAGGCAGCATGTGCCTCCTGCTGGCGACGTTGCACGGCGACGGCCGCCGCCCTGGCCACCCCTCGTCATCTCCCTCGACGCTGCCGGTGACGCATGGCGATTCCCTCCCTCACCTCTGCAGTGACATGCAACCGATGGCGGATGATGAGCTCCCGCATGCCGGTGATGTAGCTGTCCCCAATACCCTGACGCAGAGCGCCGTTCCCCAGGACGGTTTTGACACATGACAGTGCAGTTGCCTTCTGCAAGGGCTTCCCCGACCCGTCGATCCATCGCCTGTCGACCAACTCGCTAAATCCAACCAAGTTCTGTGTATTGTGGACTTGAAGTTCAGTAAGAACAAGGGATGAAAAGTTCAGACCGTTTTGGCACAAGAAGTTCAAAAAAAAATGTTGTCTTTAGATAGTGTTGGCCTTCTTCTTCTACTACATCTTGATGTTCGAGAAAAGTTCAGCTGGTAGGGTGCTGGCAACGATGATATTTCGCACTGTAGTGTCGCTACGACAACAACAGCGTTGTGCTCGTTAAGCTATTTTAATTTATGCCTTCTGTGGCTAGACAGTGTGTCGCTCTTCGTCGATGTTAGCAGACACACATCACCATCCCCAAGCCCTTTTCTTTCCCCCATGTTTCTAGTCAGCAATGGCCGCACACAATCCTGCAAAACATTTAGAAAGGATGAATGTACTGTTTTTCACACGCTCACTGTATTTAAAATGATAGAAGTTCAGTTTTCTAATCTTGCACGGTTCAAAGTGTTGTGTGTGTGCGTGGTGTGTTCTTGCTAGGTGCTACCGCTTGCTAGTGTTGCTATAGGTTTCTGGTGCACGACGAGATTAGCTGCTCCTCTTCTGAATATTCTATAATTAACCAGGAAATCGAGGAAGAATTACCATGTTCCGTTACTGTAGATTGGTATCATTTGTGATCCATGGGATGTTTTGTGCCTATTCCTCAGTGAGTAAAAAGTATTTGATAGTTCCTCAGTTTATATGCTACATTAGTTCGGTAAACAACAACAATATAAAAGTTCACTCTATAATTGTTTGGCCCTATGTTAAGATGAGATGTTGCCGCATAAAAAAAAGAGATTTGGGTGCATAATTTGACAGTAGTTTTCTCCTTGATTGTGTTTTTGATTTGGTTTACATGAGAAAACATTCTGTATTGTGGAAGTTCATTTCTTATTGCACCGAGAGTTCATTTATTACTACCAAAAAATTGACATTTCACAAAACCAACAGAAAAAATAGTAAATTAGAAGGAAAAAAATGTTCATGAATTTCACTCATAAATAATAAACCTATGATTAAGTCAAATTTAATAAACGCATGTTTCCCGTTTCTAAAAAAACCCTACACGTCCAAATAAAAAAACAGAGTGATTCGTTGTTTACTACAAATTACTGAGATAGTTTTCATTACTAAAAGGAAAATCAAACCTAGAAGGCGGATTTTCTCGTTAAAAAACCTAGAAGTTCAAATACAAATAACGGAGCGGTTTCAATACTCATTACTACATAGGGATTTTTCTCCGTTACTAAAGGTTAACCCAAGAAGGCCAATTTTAAAAATAGAGCAGTACAAAAATCATAAAAAATGATTTTCACCGTTTCTAATAAAAAAGCTCTAGAAGTTCATATTTAAATTACAGACCAGTACAATATTTATTAGAAAACTAGGATTTTTCCGTTACTATAATAAAATAAACCAATATGCCTAAATTACAAAAATTGAGCAGTTTGATATTTATAAAAAAACTGAGATTTTCATTGAGTGTTTTAGGAGTTATGGGTAGAAAAAGCAGAGAGAAGTTCAAAGTGAAAACAACCAGGGGTTCAACTACTACATGACATGTGTTCCATATAACGAAAAATAATAAAAAGGCAAAGTCTGAAAAGACATTTGCTAGAACTTCATGCGGTCTTTTTCATTTTAGGTGAGCCAAATTTTTGTGTGGATGTGTTGTGCATGTGCTTGTGCGTAGTACACTGAATAGAACAAAAAAAACTATTATGGGTGCCCTCTAAATGTTTGTCCTATTGCTTCTGAGAATTGACCCAAATTTTCCTATTCTTTTTACACATGTTGGATTCAAGGGAAAATGTGTATAAAAAAGGTGTGATTTCGGAAGTTCAAACCAAAAAAAGTGAACAAAAAATCATGGAATTCAAAGAATAAAAATTATGGAGTTTTGTGAAAAAAAATCATAGTGCGTGAAGTTCATGTTTCAGAAATTCCGAAGTTCACGTGTACCACGTACAGAAGAGAAATCATCAAATGAAGAAAGGGACCGCCTAGGCCATGTCACCGAAAAGCAAAAAAATGCATAAAATGTCGCGATAAAATTCTATAAGAAGTTCAAATTTAAAAACCGAAGCAGGTCAACGTAAAAAATGAAGTTTTAATATCTAAAAGACAAATTTGGATGTTCAAAAAATTTGAGCAAGAAGTTAAAAAAGTAGTTCAAAAATCTTTATAACGGATTTTCCTCATTTGTAAAAAAAATAGAGAAGATCAAATTAAAAATAGGAGCATTTCAAAAAGATTGTGTAAAAACTGTTTTTCCCCATTCTATAAAAACTAGAAACTCAAATTAAAATAACGACGCGGTATCATTGTTTATATGAAAAAAGCATTTTCCCCAGTACTAACAAATAAAATTAAGAAGTTCAAATTAAGAAGTTTGATGTATATAATTTTTTTGGATTTTTCACAAAAAGATGAATCTAGAGGAAGAAGTTCGCCTGCACCACCGTGCACGGTTCAGAATTTATATTATGGGACATCCGACCTCCAATTACATGTTTTAAAATGGCAAAAAATGACGTCCAACCTTCAATTGCGTGTAGTTTGACATATACAAAAAAATGCGACAGAAGTTCATAGTGAAAACAACGAGAAGTTCAAGTACCGCAAGGAATGCATTTCATGTGAGAATAAAAGTATAGAAAAATAAAATGTTAAAAGGTTTGCAGAAAGAAGTTCAAGTGCTCTGTCCGGGGAAGTTCAAAAATTCTTGCGAGAGAGGTTCACTTTGTATTTCTATATTCAATATTTTCCGTATAAAAACCGAATACAATTCTTTACTCAAAAAAATAAAAAGGTGAAGTTCAAATTGAAATAACAGAGAAGTTCGAAGTTTATTAAAACCTAGGATTTACCTGTTCAAAAAATAAAAAACACAACGCCATTTTTTGCACTTTTAAAAACAACTCATAAACGAAAAAAGGTTGCTAGAAGTTCAAGTGATCTACGAGGAAAAGTTCAAAAAATTGTTGTGAGAGGTTCACCGTGTATTTAGATGTCCAAAATACATTAAATAATTCTCTCAAACTAGAGAGAAGTTCAGAGTGATAACAACCAGAAGTTCACGTACTACATGGTGTGTATTTCAATAAGAAAAATACAAAAAATTCTAACAAAGTGAAGTTTAAACAGACATGCCCCAGAAGTTCAACTGCTTCACATAGTGCAAAAAACAGCACGTTCAAAAACAGATTGAGGTTCAAACAGACATGCCCGAGAAGTTCAACTACTTCACGCACTGCAAAAAATAGCACGTCAAAAACAGAGTGAGGTTCAAACAGACATGCTCGAGAAGTTCAACTACTTCATGCAGTGCGTTTCCGTTCGCGATGAAGGAAGAAATCATGATCTCGTCATTTTCTAATTTACTTCAAAACAGCAGGAATATCATTTGTGTAAGTTCAAGTCCTCGGTCGGAAAAAATTAAAAAAATTATTGTGAGAGAGGTTTGTACAAAAAGAATATCATTTGTGTAACACTGACGAATGGATGAGAAAATTACAAAGGAAAATACGTCATAGAAGTTCAACGTGAAAATAGCAGGAAGTTCACCTACTACACTGAATGAATTTCAGATGAAAAACTTTCAAAATCGTCGCGGGTATGAAAAAATGATCAACACGGGAAAGTTGCGTGTTTACAGCAGCTTTCCACTGGTATATCACTTGCTCGATTATGGTGAGTGGATGGAGAGCTACGAGCAGTGGATGGAAAGCTACGAGAAAAAACACGTGAAAAACAGAGTGAAGTTCAAGTAGACATGCCGAGAAGTTCAAGTTCTTCACGCGGTGCATTTTCGAAGAATCTGTTTCGCGATAAAGGTAAAACGAATGATCTCGCCATTTTCGAAATTACTTGAAAACGGCCAGGATTCAGAGAAAACCATCAACATGAAAAAGTTTCATATTTTCCGTAGCTTTTCAGCGGTATATTATGTGCCCAATTCCGATAAAGTTTGTAGAAATTATGGCAAAAATACGTTTTTAACCATTTTCAAAACTGACATAAAACCGTAATGAATTAGGAGAAACAATATATACAGAAAAGTTTCGCATTTCTTCAAGCTTTCCAACGCCATATCATTTGCTGCATTTGGACGTATGGTTAAAAAATTAGCTCGAAAATACGAACTCGGTGGAACTTGTACTGTTTTCTGAATTAATTTTAAACCATTCAAAATTAGAAAACACTTTTAACGTAAAAAAGTAGCGCATTTTCATAAGCTTTCCAACGCCATATTATTTGCCTTAATTGGATTAGCCGTTTAGAAATGGCGTCAAAAATACAAACTCGGGTGTTCGGTTTACGAAATTTTATGATTTTCCGAATTACTCTTTAACCGTAGGGAATTAGAGAAAACTTTCAACATATGGAAGGAGCAGTTTTGTAGCAGCTTTCCAACGCCATATTATTTATCTCATCCCGATAAACAGTTTAAAAATGTGATCGAAAATACGATTCACGTTTTTTGTATGAAAAAAAACGGTTTTCAAAATTGCTCTTAAACCGCTTACATTTTGCCAAAAATTTAACTTGGGTCATGATACTTATGTCCATAGCTATCCAACGGTATATCGCAAGCCCCATTTGGACACCTTTTTGCTGAAGTTCAACCTAGTACTCGGGGAAGGTCAGGCACGTTACTCGGGAAGTTCATGTTGTGATTAGAATATTATTCTGATCCCGTGATCAGAATAGTGTTTATGTATATATATATATATATGTGTGTGTGTGTGTGTGTGTGTGTATGTGTGAATTAATTAATGGTGGTTGTGAGACATTCACTGATATATATATATATGCATAACGTGTACAATATGTAGTATCGTAAAATATTAGCAAACGAAAAAGAATTAAATGGAAAACAAAAAATTAAATAAAAAAGAAATCATAAACCCAACCCCCCCAACCTTTTAATACCGGTTGGTGACACCAACCGGTACTAAAGGGCTCCCTGCCACCGAAGCTGGCTCGTGCCACGTGGTTGCCCTTTAGCACCGGTTCATGCTGAATCGGTACTAAAGGGGAGGGGGCCTTTAGTGCCTACACTTTAGCGCCGGTTACCAAACCGGCACTAAAGGGTCTTACGAACCGGTGCTATTGCCCGGTTCTGCACTAGTGAATGTAGACTGCACACTAATGCAATTTGTACTTTCTTGCAGAGAGATTGGGATTGAAGATTAGCCTACCTTCTTCTCTATTCATTTGATGTAGCAAACAACTTCTGGCAGTTATATGGTGATTTCCTGCCTAGTGGAGAAGAATGCACCAGCTTGCTTCTGGCACCGAAGGTACTCTATAGCTAACTAAAACATAATTCCTGCTTTGCCTTTCTTTTTAGATGAAAGCTTCTAACAACTAATTCTAAGTCTGAAAGAATTTGCATATTTACCTGTCTGGCTTGTAGGGGAGTCTAATGGGACTAGAAGATGAAGATATGTCCTCAGACATGTTAAAACACCAACATGGAGCAGTTGATTTTTGGCAGAAACATCGGGTACAATTTTGTGTTAGTTTATCCACTTTGCTGGCTTGGATACCTGTAACACTAGCTTGATGGGTAATGTCCCAGCACAAAGCAATCCCTCAAAAACTAAAGCGGTTTGCCCCCTGATCACGAGATATTTCTCTCAGGATTGAGCATTGTTCAGTCTTGCTCTTTCAACAATATGAGAACAGGAGCTTTCATTCAAGATGCAAATGTCCTAGCTCCTTACGCCGGTACTTGTTTTCATGTTTGTTCTTATTTTTAGTCGGAAAAACAACAGAATGAACTGTTTTTGTAAATACTTAGACTATTTTGTTTGTATCAGTGATACTATATGTTTGTTCAGTATTTTAGAATTCTAGTATATGAGTTGGTATGAGATCATGATCGCAAAATTCTAAACTACAAGCCCCTTCCGATTTCTCTTTTTGCTCTAGATATGTTGAATCACTCACCTGATGCTAATTGTTTCCTGCATTGGCGTTTCAAAGATCGAATGCTTGAATTTACGATCAAGGCGGGGCATGCTATCAGAAAAGGAGATGAGGTATTGTTTAAAGAGTAGATTGTACACAAGCTGTAGATGCACCTTGGTTGCAGAACCTTATTTTTCTTTCCAGAGAGCCAATCCTTATGCCTTGATAGAAAAGAAAATGTTTTATAGCACTTGATAGGGGCAATCCTTGTACTTCAAGGTCAATCGTTGGTACATTCACTTGATAGGTTGTAAGCGTGTGTCATTGCCAGAAAGATCAAGGGGCTTTTCGCAGCGGGAATTTTTTGTTTTTGCCACTTTAGATTTTGCCAATTTTCCTTATGCCACTCTAGATTTTGACATTTCACTTTTGTCACCCTTAGTTTTTGACAATTATCACAATTGGCATTCCTGTGGCAAAAGAAAAATTTTCAGAGTGGCAATTGTGATACATTTCAAAAGCTAAGGGTGGCAAAAATAAAATAAAATTATTTTGCTTTTGCCACGGAATGACAATATTGATAACTCTCAAAAGCTAAAAGTGACAAAAGTTAAATGTCAAAATCTAGAATGGCATAAGAAAAAGTGGCAAAATCTAGAGTGGCAAAAACAAAATTTCCCCTTTCGCAGAAGTGCCGGGGTGAGCGGCTGCGCCACGATGCAGCCAGCGAGGCACCATTTGTCCACTCGTGAATGGTTGTGGACTAAATCATCCTACGCGGTGCAAGTTTAAGGATGGGATGGTCACCTTTTGCAAGTTGATGGACTAAATCATCACATACATTGCAAGTTTGTGGATCCCTGTTGGAAATATGCCCTAGAGGCAATGATAAATTGGTTATTATTATATTTCCTTGTTCATGATAATCGTTTATTATCCATGCTAGAATTGTATTGATAGGAAACTCAGATACATGTGTGGATACATAGACAACACCATGTCCCTAGTAAGCCTCTAGTTAACTAGCTCGTTGATCAATAGATGGTTACGGTTTCTTGACCATGGACATTGGATGTCGTTGATAACGGGATCACATCATTGGGAGAATGATGTGATGGACAAGACCCAATCCTAAGCCTAGCACGAAGATCGTGTAGTTCGTATGCTAAAGCTTTTCTAATGTCAAGTATCATTTCCTTAGACCATGAGATTGTGCAACTCCCGGATACCGTAGGAATACTTTGGGTGTGCCAAACGTCACAACGTAACTGGGTGGCTATAAAGGCACACTACAGGTATCTCCGAAAGTGTCTGTTGGGTTGGCACGAATCGAGACTGGGATTTGTCACTCCGTGTAAACGGAGAGGTATCTCTGGGCCCACTCGGTAGGACATCATCATAATGTGCACAAAGTGACCAAGGAGTTTATCACGGGATGATGTGTTACGGAATGAGTAAAGAGACTTGCCAGTAACGAGATTGAACAAGGTATCGGGATACCGACGATCGAATCTCGGGCAAGTACAATACCGCTAGACAAAGGGAATTGAATACGGGATTTATCGAATCCTCGACATCGTGGTTCATCCGATGAGATCATCGTGGAACATGTGGGAACCAACATGGGTATCCAGATCCCGCTGTTGGTTATTGACCAGAGAACGTCTCGGTCATGTCTGCATGGTTCCCGAACCCGTAGGGTCTACACACTTAAGGTTCGATGACGCTAGGGTTATAAAGGAAGTTTGTATGTGGTTACCGAATGTTTTTCGGAGTCCCAGATGAGATCCCGGACGTCACGAGGAGTTCCGGAATGGTCCGGAGGTAAAGATTTATATATGGGAAGTCCTGTTTTGGTCACCGGAAAAGTTCCGGGTTTTATTAGTAACATATCGGGACCACCAGGAGGGTCCCGGGGGTCCACCAAGTGGGGCCACCAGCCCCGGAGGCTTGCATGGGCCAAGAGTGGGAAGGGACCAGCCCCTGAGTGGGCTGGTGCGCCTCCCACAAGGCCCAAGGCGCAGCTAGGAGGAGAAGGGGGAAACCCTAGGCGCAGATGGGCCTAAGGCCCACCCTAGGGCGCGCCCCCCTCTCCCCCTCTTGGCCGCCCCCCCTCCATCCCATCTAGGGCTGCCGCCCCCCTAGGGGTGGGAACCCTAGAGGGGGCGCACCCTCCTCCCCTTCTCCTATAAATAGTGGGGGTTTTGGGCTGCCCAAGACACACGATTTTGATCTCTCCCTGGCGCAGCCCTACCTCTCTCCTCCTCGTCTCTTGCGGTGCTTGGCGAAGCCCTGCTGGAGTACCACGCTCCTCCACCATCACCACGCCGTTGTGCTGCTACTGGATGGAGTCTTCCTCAACCTCTCCCTCTCTCCTTGCTGGATCAAGGCATGGGAGACGTCACCGGGTTGTACGTGTGTTGAACACGGAGGTGCCGTCCGTTCGGCACTAGGATCTCCGGTGATTTGGATCACGACGAGTACGACTCCTTCAACCCCGTTCTCTTGAACGCTTCCGCATAGCGATCTACAAGGGTATGTAGATGCACTCTCCTTCCCCTCGTTGCTGGTTTCTCCATAGATAGATCTTGGTGACACGTAAGAAAATTTTGAATTTCTGCTACGTTACCCAACAATCCCTAGTGCTCTTGCCTCTTTGATATAAGTGTCACATGTGTGGCACAAACACATGGTAACTTCGAACATTTTTATGATAAATTTAGTGATGCAAGGATGTCAACTTTAGTTGTCAAGTATGGCAACCTTCCTTTTGGATGTCAAGTTTTAGTTTTTCTTCTGGGTTTGTTTGTTTTAATGAAACCTTTAGTTGCAAAAAATGTTATGACCGGATCACTTTGTGCCACACAGGTTGCACTTATCATTTGGGTTTTCTTTTGCGAGGTGATCGTGCTAACCATATACCGCTTCATTGAAATCCGGATGGACATGACCCCCCTCCCCGTGTCGCCTCCTCTAGCGACTCGGGGGGCAACCCTAATCCCGCCGTCGCCGGGCCACCTCACTTTCCCTCCCTCCCGCTTCGCCGCCGCCGGAGAGGACACCGGCGAAGCCGTGCGCGCCCCAGGGATGGTGGCGGCGGGGCTCTTTGCGACGGTGCTCGCGAGCTGGCCGAGGTTTCTCACGGCGGCGCTGCGATTTGGCGCGGCAGGGACCTTCGGCGACGTCAGGGAGTGGATCCGGGGCTGGCCAGCCCGAATCTGGTGCCTAGTGTGGCGGCGGTGCCGGGCGCGGGGGGGCCTCCATGCTGGCCACGTTTGTTGGGGAACGTTGCAGAAAACAAAAATTTTCCTACGGTTTCACCAAGATCCATCTATGAGTTCATCTAGCAACGAGTGATCGGATTGCATCTACATACCTTTGTAGATCACGCGCGGAAGCGTTCAAAGAACGGGGATGAGGAAGTCGTACTCGACGTGATCCAAATCACCAGAGATCCTAGCGCCGAACGGACGGCACCTCCGCATTAAACACACGTACGGTTAGCGTGACGTCTCCTCCTTCTTGATCCAGCAAGGGGGAAGGAGAGGTTGAGGAAGATGGCTCCAGCAGCAGCACGACGGCGTGGTGGTGGTGGAGCAGCAGTACTCCGGCAGGGCTTCGCCAAGCTCGTGACGGAGGAGGAGATGTGTTGGGGAGGGGAGGGGCCGCGCCTTGGATGTCCTTTGCAAACCTCCCCTCACCCCCTCTATTTATAGGGGAAGGGGGAAGGGAGCCGGCCCCCTCTAGATGAGATCTAGAGGGGGGGCGGCGGCCAAGGGGAGGGGGGCTTGCCCCCCAAGCAAGGGGGCGCCCCCCCTTAGGGTTTCCCCAACCCTAGGCGCATGGGCCCTAGGGGAGTGGCGCCCAGCCCACTTTGGGCTGGATCCCTTCCTCATACAGCCCATAAGGCCCTCCGGGAGAGGTGGCCCCTCCCGGTGGACCCCCGGAACCCCTCCGGTGGCCCCGGTACAATACCGATATGCCCCCGAACCTTTCCGGTGACCGTATGACAACTTCTCATATATAATTCTTTACCTCCGGATTATTCCGAAACTCCTCGTGACTCCAGGATCTCATCCGGGACTCCGAACAACTTTCGGATTACTGCATACTCATATCTATACAACCCTAGCGTCACCGAACCTTAAGTGTGTAGACCCTACGGGTTCGGGAGACAAGCAGACATGACCGAGACGACTCTCTGGTCAATAACCAACAGCGGGATCTGGATACCCATGTTGGCTCCCACATGCTCCTCGATGATCTCATCGGATGAACCACGATGTCGAGGACCTAATCAATCCCGTACTCAATTCCCTTTGTCAATCGGTACGTTACTTGCCCGAGACTCGATCGTCGTATCCCAATACCTTGTTCAATCTCGTTACCGGCAAGTCACTTTACTCGTACCGTAATGCATGATCCCGTGATCAACCACTTGATCACATTGAGCTCATTATGATGATGCATTACCGAGTGGGCCCAGAGATACCTCTCCGTCATACGGAGTGACAAATCCCAGTCTCGATTCGTGCCAACCCAACAGACACTTTCGGAGATACCTATAATGTACCTTTATAGTCACCCAGTTACGTTGTGACGTTTGGCACACCCAAGGCACTCCTACGGTATCCGGGAGTTGCACAATCTCATGGTATAAGGAAATGATACTTGACATCCAGAAAAGCTACAGCAAACGAACTACACGATCTTTGTGCTATGCTTAGGTTTGGGTCTTGTCCATCACATCATTCTCCTAATGATGTGATCCCATTATCAATGACATCCCCATGTCCATAGCCAGAAAATCATGACTATCTGTTGATCAACGAGCTAGTCAACTAGAGGCTCACTAGGGACACATTATGGTCTATGTATTCACACATGTATTACGATTTCCGGACAATACAATTATAGCATGAATAATAGACAATTATCATGAACAAGGAAATATAATAATCATTTTATTATTGCCTCTAGGGCATATTTCCAATAGTCTCCCACTTGCACTAGAGTCAATCATCTAGTTATATTGTGATGAATCGAACACCCATGGAATTCTGGTGTTGATCATGTTTTGCTCTAGGGAGAGGTTTAGTCAATGGATCTGCTACATTCAGGTCCGTATGTACTTTACAAATCTCTATGTCTCCATTTTGAACACTTTCACGAATGGAGTTGAAGCGACGCTTGATATGCCTGGTCTTCCTGTGAAACCTGGGCTCCTTGGCAAGGGCAATAGCTCCAGTGTTGTCACAGAAGAGAGTCATCGGGCCCGACGCATTGGGTATGACTCCTAGGTCGGTAATGAACTCCTTCACCCAGACTGCTTCGTGTGCTGCCTCCGAGGCTGCCATGTACTGCGCTTCACATGTAGATCCCGCCACAACGCTTTGCTTGCAACTGCACCAGCTTACTGCCCCACCATTCAAAATATACACGTATCCGGTTTGTGACTTAGAGTCATCCAGATCTGTGTCGAAGCTAGCATCGACGTAACCCTTTATGACAAGCTCTTCGTCACCTCCATAAACGAGAAACATTTCCTTAGTCCTTTTCAGGTACTTTAGGATATTTTAGACCGCTGTCCAGTGTTCCATGCCGGGATTACTTTGGTACCTTCTACCAAACTCATGGCAAGGTTTACATCAGGTCTGGTACACAGCATAGCATACATGATAGACCCTATGGCCGAGGCATAGGGAACGACACTCATCTTTTGTCTACCTTCTGCCGTGGTCGGGCATTGAGCCAAGCTCAATCTCGTACCTTGCAATACAGGCAAGAACCCCTTCTTTGACTGATCCATTTTGAACTTCTTCAATATCTTGTAAAGGTACGTACTCTGTGAAAGACCAATGAGGCATCTCGATCTATCTCTATAGATCTTGATGCCTAATATATAAGCAGCTTCTCCAAGGTCCTTCACTGAAAAACACTTGTTCAAATAGGCCTTTATGCTTTCCAAGAATTCTATATCATTTCCCATCAACAGTATGTCATCCACATACAATATGAGAAATGCTACAGAGCTCCCACTCACTTTCTTGTAAATGCAGGCTTCTCCATAAGTCTGCATAAACCCAAACGCTTTGATCATCTCATCAAAGCGAATGTTCCAACTCCGAGATGCTTGCACCAGCCCATAAATCGAGCGTTGGAGCTTGCACACCTTGTCAGCATTCTTAGGATCGACAAAACCTTCCGGTTGCATCATATACAATTCTTCCTTAAGGAAACCATTAAGGAATGCCGTTTTGACGTCCATTTGCCATATTTCATAATCATAGACTGCGGCAATTGCTAACATGATTCGGACGGACTTCAGCTTCGCTACGGGTGAGAAAGTCTCATCGTAGTCAACCCCTTGAACTTGTCGATAACCCTTAGCGACAAGCCGTGCTTTATAGATGGTCACATTACCATCTGCGTCTGTCTTCTTCTTAAAGATCCATTTATTTTCTAGGGCTCGCCGATCAACCGGCAAGTCAGCCAAAGTCCATACTTCATTTTCATACATGGATCCTATCTCGGATTTCATGGCTTCCAGCCATTTGTCGGAATCCGGGCCCGCCATCGCTTCTTCATAGTTCGAAGGTTCACCGTTATCTAACAACATGATTTCCAAGACAGGGTTGCCGAACCACTCTGGTGCGGAACGTGTCCTTGTGGACCTTCGTATTTCAGTAGGAGCTTGATCAGAAGTATCTTGATCATCATCATTAACTTCCTCTCTAATTGGTGCAGGCACCACAGGAACATTTTCCTGAGTTGCGCCACTTTCCGGTTCAAGAGGCAATACTTCATCAAGTTCTACTTTCCTCCCACTTACTTCTTTCGAGAGAAACTCCTTCTCTAGAAAGGATCCATTCTTGGCAACAAAGATCTTGCCTTCGGATCTGAGGTAGAAGGTATACCCAATAGTTTCTTTAGGGTATCCTATGAAGATGCATTTTTTTGACTTGGGTTCGAGCTTTTCAGGTTGAAGTTTCTTGACATAAGTATCGCATCCCCAAACTTTTAGAAACGACAGCTTAGGCTTCTTCCCAAACCATAATTCATATGGTGTCGTCCCAACGG
This sequence comes from Triticum urartu, assembly GCF_003073215.2. NCBI lineage: Eukaryota > Viridiplantae > Streptophyta > Magnoliopsida > Poales > Poaceae > Triticum > Triticum urartu. Next base: position 460,089,974 of record NC_053022.1, read on the forward strand.
ATTTCGACGGAGCCCTATTTAAAGTGAATGCAGCAGTCTCTAAAGCATAGCCCCAAAATGACAGCGGTAAATCGGTAAGAGACATCATAGATCGCACCATATCTAATAGAGTGCGATTACGACGTTCGAACACACCATTATGCTGAGGTGTTCCAGGCGGCGTGAGTTGTGAAACTATTTCACATTTTCTTAAGTGTGTACCAAATTCGTGACTCAAGTATTCTCCTCCACGATCTGATCGCAAAAACTTGATTTTTCTGTCATGTTGATTCTCAACCTCACTCTGAAATTCCTTGAACTTTTCAAAGGTTTCAGACTTGTGTTTCATTAAGTAGATATACCCATATCTACTCAAGTCATCAGTGAGGGTGAGAACATAACGATAGACACCACGAGCCTCAACACTCATTGGACCGCACACATCAGTATGTATGATTTCCAATAGGTTGGTTGCTCGCTCCATTGTTCCTGAGAACGGAGTCTTGGTCATCTTACCCATGAGGCATGGTTCGCACGTGTCAAATGATTCGTAATCAAGAGACTCTAAAAGTCCATCTGTATGGAGCTTCTTCATGCGTTTGACACCTATGTGACCAAGGCGGCAGTGCCACAAGTATGTGGGACTATCATTATCAACCTTACATCTTTTGGCATTCACACTATGAATATGTGTAGCATTACGTTCGAGATTCATTAAGAATAAACCATTCACCATAGGAGCATGACCATAAAACATATCTCTCATATAAATAGAACAACCATTATTCTCGGATTTAAATGAGTAGCCATCTTGTATTAAACGAGATCCTGATACAATGTTCATGCTCAAACTTGGCACTAAATAACAATTATTGAGGTTCAAAACTAATCCCGTAGGTAAATGTAGAGGTAGCGTGCCGACGGCGATCACATCAACCTTGGAACCATTCCCAACGCGCATCGTCACCTCGTCCTTCGCCAATCTCCGCTTATTCTGCAGCTCCTGTTTTGAGTTACAAATGTAAGCAACTGCACCGGTATCAAATACCCAGGAGCTACTACGAGTATTGGTAAGGTACACATCAATTGCATGTATATCACATATACCTTTCGTTTTGCCGGCCTTCTTGTCCGCTAAGTATTTGGGGCAGTTCCGCTTCCAGTGACTACTTCCCTTGCAATAAAAACACTCAGTCTCGGGCTTGGGTCCATTCTTTGGCTTCTTCCCGGCAGCTTGCTTACCGGGTGCCGCAACTCCCTTGCCGTCCTTCTTGAAGTTCTTCTTACCCTTGCCTTTCTTGAACTTAGTGGTTTTATTCACCATCAACACTTGATGTTCCTTATTGACTTCTACCTCTGCTGATTTCAGCATTGCAAATACTTCAGGAATGGTCTTTTCCATCCCCTGCATATTGAAGTTCATCACAAAGCTCTTGTAGCTTGGTGGAAGCGACTGAAGGATTCTGTCAATGACCGCGTCATCCGGGAGATTAACTCCCAGCTGAGTCAAGCGGTTAGGCAACCCAGACATTTTGAGTATGTGCTCACTGACAGAACTATTTTCCTCCATCTTACAGCTGAAGAACTTGTCGGAGACTTCATATCTCTCGACCCGGGCATGAGCTTGGAAAACCATTTTCAGCTCTTCGAATATCTCATATGCTCCGTGTCGCTCAAAACGCTTTTGGAGCCCCGGTTCTAAGCTGTAAAACATGCCGCACTGAACGAGGGAGTAATCATCAGCACGTGTCTGCCAAGCGTTCATAACGTCTTGGTTCTGTGGGACGGGTGCGTCACCTAGCGGTGCTTCTAGGACATAATCTTTCTTGGCAGCTATGAGGATGATCCTCAGGTTCCGGACCCAGTCCGTATAGTTGCTGCCATCGTCTTTCAGCTTGGTTTTCTCTAGGAACGCGTTGAAGTTGAGGACAACATTGGCCATTTGATCTACAAGACATATTGTAAAGATTTTAGACTAAGTTCATGATAATTAAGTTCATCTAATCAAATTATATAATGAACTCCCACTTAGATAGACATCCCTCCAGTCATCTAAGTATAACATGATCCGAGTTAACTAGGCCGTGTCCGATCATCACATGAGACGGACTAGTCAACATCGGTGAACATCTTCATGTTGATCGTATCTTCTATATGACTCATGCTCGACCTTTCGGTCTTCTGTGTTCCGAGGCCATGTCTGTACATGATAGGCTCGTCAAGTCAACCTAAGTGTTTCGCGTGTGTAAATCTGTCTTACACCCGTTGTATGTGAACGTTGGAATCTATCACACCCGATCATCACGTGGTGCTTCGAAACAACGAACTGTCGCAACGGTGCACAGTTAGGGGGAACACTTTCTTGAAATTATTATGAGGGATCATCTTATTTACTACCGCCGTTCTAAGTAAACAAGATGCAAAAACATTATAAACATCACATGAAATCAAATAATAATAGTGACATGATATGGCCAATATCACATAGCTCCTTTGATCTCCATCTTGGGGCTCCGTGATCATCTTGTCACCGGCATGACACCATGATCTCCATCATCATGATCTCCATCATCGTGTCTCCATGAAGTTGCTCGCCAACTATTACTTCTACTACTATGGCTAACGCGTTTAGCAATAAAGTAAAGTAATTTACATGGCGTTTCTCAATGACACGCAGGTCATACAAAAAATAAAGACAACTCCTATGGCTCCTGCCGGTTGTCATACTCATCGACATGCAAGTCGTGATTCCTATTACAAGAACATGATCTCATACAACACATATATATCATTCAACATTCATCACAACTTTGGCCATATCACATCACAAATCACTTGCTGCAAAAACAAGTTAGACGTCCTCTAATTGTTGTTGCAAGTTTTACGTGGCTGCAAAAGGGTTCTAGCAAGAACGTTTTCTTACCTACGTAATAGCCACAACGTGATTTGTCAACTTCTATTTACCCTTCATAAGGACCCTTTTCATCGAATCCGCTCCAACTAAAGTGGGAGAGACAGACACCCGCTAGCCACCTTATGCAACTAGTGCATGTCAGTCGGTGGAACCAGTCTCACGTAAGCGTACGTGTAAGGTCGGTACGGGCCGCTTCATCCCACAATACCGCTGAAGCAAGATAAGACTAGTAGCGGCAAGAAAGTTGACAACATCTACGCCCACAACAAATGTTCTACTCGTGCAAGAAGAGACTACGCATAGACCTAGCTCATGATGCCACTGTTGGGGAACGTTGCAGAAAACAAAAATTTTCCTACGTTTCACCAAGATCCATCTATGAGTTCATCTAGCAACGAGTGATCGGATTGCATCTACATACCTTTGTAGATCACGCGCGGAAGCGTTCAAAGAACGGGGATGAGGAAGTCGTACTCGACGTGATCCAAATCACGGAGATCCTAGTCGCCGAACGGACGGCACCTCCGCGTTCACACACGTACGGTCAGCGTGACGTCTCCTCCTTCTTGATCCAGCAAGGGGAAGAGGGTTGAGAAGAATGGCTCCAGCAGCAGCACGACGGCGTGGTGGTGGTGGAGCAGCAGTACTCCGGCAGGGCTTCGCCAGCCAAGCTCGTGACGGAGGAGGAGATGTGTTGGGGAGGGGAGGGGCTGCGCCTTGGATGTCCTTTGCAGCCCTCCCCTCACCCCTCTATTTATAGGGGAAGGGGGAAGGGAGCCAGCCCCCTCTAGATGAGATCTAGAGGGGGGACGGCGGCCAAGGGGAGGGGGCTTGCCCCCCAAGCAAGGGGGCGCCCCCCTTAGGGTTTCCCCCAACCCTAGGCGCATGGGCCCTAGGGGGAGTGACGCCCCAGCCCACTTTGGGCTGGATCCCTTCCTCATACAGCCCATAAGGCCCTCCGGGAGAGGTGGCACCTCCCGGTGGACCCCCGGAACCCCTCCGGTGGCCCCGGTACAATATCGATATGCCCCCGAACCTTTCCGGTGACCGTATGACAACTTCCCATATATAATTCTTTACCTCTGGATTATTCCGGAACTCCTCGTGACATCCAAGATCTCATCCGGGACTCCGAACAACTTTCGGATTACTGCATACTCATATCTATACAACCCTAGCGTCACCGAACCTTAAGTGTGTAGACCATACGGGTTCGGGAGACAAGAAGACATGACCGAGACGACTCTCTGGTCAATAACCAACAGCGGGGTATGGATACCCATGTTGGCTCCCACATGCTCCTCGATGATCTCATCGGATGAACCACGATGTCGAGGACCTAATCAATCCCGTACTCAATTCCCTTTGTCAATCGGTACGTTACTTGCCCGAGACTCGATCGTCGGTATCCCAATACCTTGTTCAGTCTCGTTACCGGCAAGTCACTTTACTCGTACCGTAATGCATGATCCCGTGATCAACCACTTGATCACATTGAGCTCATTATGATGATGCATTACCGAGTGGGCCCAAAGATACCTCTCCGTCATACGGAGTGACAAATCCCAGTCTCGATTCGTGCCAACCCAACAGACACTTTCGGAGATACCTGTAATGTACCTTTATAGTCACCCAGTTACGTTGTGACGTTTGGCACACCCAAGGCACTCCTACGGTATCCGGGAGTTGCACAATCTCATGGTATAAGGAAATGATACTTGACATCCAGAAAAGCTACAGCAAACGAACTACACGATCTTTGTGCTATGCTTAGGTTTGGGTCTTGTCCATCACATCATTCTCCTAATGATGTGATCCCGTTATCAATGACATCCCCATGTCCATAGCCAGAAAACCATGACTATATGTTGATCAACGAGCTAGTCAACTAGAGGCTCACTAGGGACACATTATGGTCTATGTATTCACACATGTATTACGATTTCCGGACAATACAATTATAGCATGAATAATAGACAATTATCATGAACAAGGAAATATAATAATCATTTTATTATTGCCTCTAGGGCATATTTCCAACAGCGTCGTGGGCGGGCGGCGCTCCTGCGTGGCTGGCTCGGGGCCTCGGTGGTCGACGCGTCGGGGCTCTGCAGTGCGCGTTGCGTGGAGGCGGAGAGGAGCGACGCAGACGGCTGGTGGTGGCGTGCCGCAGCGGAGCGCGCAGGACGGTGGCGGTTTGGTACTCCTTGTTGTGGCGGCTCAAGCCAGTTCGTCTGTGTTGTCCGGAGATGAGGGCTGAGGGCCGGCGCATGGCAGGTCGGTTGGTGGTGCGACGGCCTGGCGGGATCTGGCAGCGGAGATGAGGCGCGTTCTGGTGGCGGCGGCACCGGCTGGAGGCAGCGGCGGGTTCCCACGGCAGGTCGGTGGCGGCGCTGCGATGGCTTGGCCAAGTTGGAGTCTTGCGAGAAGCGAGTGGTCGTCATCTATGTGCGGCGTGGCGAGCGGCGGTGCTCTCCTGGTGGTGCTGGCCTGGGTTTGTCCTGGGGAGAGGCAGGTTCGGTTGTCGCAAGGCCATCCCTTGGAGTGGGCGACGGCCGTTGCGGGCGGTCTTGGACCGGGCTGGAGGTGTTGGTTGGCTGCAGTTCCTCGTGCAGGCTAGGAGTGGATGGTGTGGTTCCCTGTCAGGCGTTCGGTCCTTGGTGCTCGGCTTTGCAGCTACTTCGGCAAGTGTTGTGGTGGCGGCGGTGTGAGGATGGCAGCGTCCTTGACGCCGTTCCTTTGTTGGGAGCATGGTGTTTGGAGACAAGGTTGACTCCTCGTTGCTCTCCTCCGGTGTTCGCCGCGGTCCTTTTTTGATCCTCAGCGGCGCTATGCACGTCTGTCGTGGGTGTGTCCAAGACGGTGTCTTCCCGGTGCGGACCGGGTCCTGCCATTCATCTGCCACTTTCTCTTAGGCACGAAGGATGGATGGTGCGTCGACAAGAGATTCTCTGTGGAAGTTGTTGGTCTTCGGGTGAGTCCGGCGTCGGTTGAGACGCGGTGCTCTGTGTCCCTTTAGGATAGGCTCTTTTGTGTTGTAGTTTGCTCGGCGGTGTTGTTTGTCTTTGGTTTGGTTGGTTGTGGTGTTCGTGCTACGCTCGTTGTTCGTATCGAGTGATAGTTTTCTTGTAACTGAAAATTCTGCCTTGTATAAAGCTATGATATGCCTAGGCGTATTCTCGGAAAAAATCCGGATGGACATCGATCGTTATGCTGCGGTCGATTTCTAGCTAATTTACCGTGGCCACACACGCAACGCGACCTCTCTTTTCACCCACGTCATTTTCCTCCCGTTAACCACGGCATATTCGATCGACCTCGCCGGAAAACGCTACAGCACACGTGGTTGCACGGCGACGGCTGCTTTGAGATCCGTGGCGCAGGCTCGCACAGGTCGACCCTGCCCGGCGTGGTGGGGGTCGCCGGCCGGCGGTGGCCCGGCCTGGCCTAGCTACTGCTAGTAGTAGTAGCTTTTAGCCGGTACGGTGCGGTGTCAGCGGCGAGCGGTCGCATGCATCATGCATGTACCTCTTTCAATGATCGCGTGGGATGGATGGATGGATGGATGGATGGATGGATGTGTACGTGCCCCTCCGGACAGCAACGCGCGCTCGGGCTCCATAGCTGTCCGAGACGTACGTCTAACCGACCCCGCCCGAAAGTACAAGATCGACCGCCCGGCGCACCGACCTGGCGCCATCCGCCACGTCGGGACGAGCGGCACGTAGGCATCGCGTGTACTGTACACCGGTAGCCACTCGCTGGGCTTGTCGCCGTACGTCTCTCCTCTCGTCGATCTCCTTTTTTTTTGGTGAAAGGGGCACGAGCTATCAGTATCTAAGTAGTAGCTTGTAGAATAATAATGATGCGTTAGAAGGGACCCGGTGGCTAAGCATGCATCTTAATGGAGCACTCAATGATTCGAGCATATGCTTAGCGGTGATCGGCATTCAAAAGCGTATACTCCCTCCGTTCAGAATTACTTGTCTTGAAAATGGATTTATCTAGAACTAAAATACGTCTAGATGCATTCATTTTTGTGACGAGTAATTCTGAACAGAGGGAGCGGATGTGTACCATGTAGAATAGTGAACTCATCCCGTTGATGAAAATCTAAAATCTTCTATTAATTGATTGCGCCTACAAGGTAGATACACGGGCGCCATCACGCGAGGGGAGGAAGGCGCGGGCAGGCAGGTCGCTGTTGCGAGCCAAAGCGCGGGAAGCGTCGCTCGCTCCGGGCAACGTGGCCGGGGCCCGTTCGCGTCTCGGCGTCAAGCAAAAGCGGAGAAAGCAACGGGGGAGAGAGATAGGTGCGGATGGAGGAGAAAGGGACCGGGCAAAACAACAAGAAAAGATACTGGAGATATTGCTACGATGGCCGGCCCATGATCGTGTACCGAGTGCTGATGAGTGTCCTGACTCATACCTGCAATCTGCCCATCAATCTGTCCTGCATTTTATTTGCATCTCCTGCCTGCCTGCCTGCCTGCCTGCCACGTACGTATGCCATCGCGAAGCAGATTACCGGACTAATCGAGCCAAAATCATGCAGATCGATCGTACGACACGATCGGTTGCTCAGTTTGGCCGGGGAAAGATAATCAATTGCTTAATGCAGACGCTGAGGGTGATGGGATGCCACTGCCCACTGCGTACATGCAATCTCAACTGTCTCTTGATCCGGGCTGACGGCAGGCATACTTCCGGAAGCTTGGAGTGCGTACTGACCTAAACTAGGGCTAGAAATCTGCGGAGCTAGTGCTATTATTATTATTTTTGTAATGGAAGTGGCTGCCTGGCTACCTTCTTGACGATGCCATGTCGGCCGGTTGGTATGGCCGAACAGAAAATATGAACCAGCTGTTGTTCTGACTAATAAAATACGTCAGGTCATCTATCATTACAGGATTATAATCAATCATTGTGTGAGTTTTCCACGCGCTGAAGGGTTTTCCCGCTTTATATTATAATAAAGCAATCATTGTGTGAGTTTTCTGACCAATTTGGTTGCATAATAGCCCGGAAGTGTGCCAGTGGACATTCCGTCCTTATATTTAGCTCCAAGCGGATTAGAGGTCAGCTTCACACAGGTGTCCTGCTACGTGGATGCCAGGAGTTGTATAAATCAGAGCAGAGCAGATCTGGGTTTAGCTTTTCAATTAGACAATTTTTAGATCAAGCGGAAGAAGAAAAAGAAATGTTTTGTAAACTCAATAATTGTTGGGTTTTTTAGTAACCAATAATCAGCAGTGACACCAAGCGCTGCTATATGAAGTTCATGGCGTGCAATCACACCGCACCGCGCACGCCTCAGCTAAATGGTGGCAATCATGCGGCCCATAACGCATAGTACAACTTTTTTCTTGAAACTCAAAAAATATGTATGTTATTAATTTATGTATGATCAATTTTAAAATAAATGATGAAAAAATTATGTGTTAAAAAAATATTTGCACACTTTAAAAAAGTGTTCTTATTCTAAAAAATGTTCGCATAACTAAAATATTTCCTTGTAATTTTGAAAAGTTCTTGCTCATTTCGAAAAATAGTCATGTAATTGTAAAAGTGTCCATCCAATCAGAAAAATGCTTGAAAATAAAAATGCACATATTTTGGAAAAACTTAATTTAAAAATGTTCATGGAATTAAAAATATTATATATATGTTTGCATATTTGTAAAAAACTTCACCTATTTAGAATATATTCATGTATTTTTTGTGAAAAAAAGAATTGTTGGGTTTTTTAGTAATCAATAATCAGCGGTGACGCGAAGAGCTGCTATATGAAGTTCATGGTGTGCAATTGCACCGCACCAAGCACGCCTCAGCTAAATGCAGCAATGGTGCGGCCCATAACACATAGTACAACTTTTTTCTTGAAAACTCACAAAATATGTATCTCATTATTTTATATATAATCAACTTTAAAATAAATTATGCAAAATTATGTGTTAGAGAGATATTTGCACATTTTCAAAAAGTGTTCTGTATTATAAAAAATGTTCGCATAATTAAAATATTTTCCATGTAATTTTGGAAAGTTCTTGCTCATTTTGAAAAAATAGTCATGTGATTGTAAAAGTGTTCATCCAATCAGAAAAATTCTTGAAACTAAAAATGTTCACATGTTTTAGAAAGAAAAAATATTAAAAAATATGGTCATGCATTTCAAAATGTTATATTTGTTTGCATAATTGAAAAAAACTTCACCTATTTAGAACGTATTCATGTAATTTTTAAAACTCTTCATGTATTTTCAAATGTGCGTGTGTTTAGAGAAAAATGTATATATTTCTTTATTGAAATAAATAAATAATAGGCAAACGGAAATAAGATTTTAATAAAAAAACATTAGAAAAAAGTAACAAGAAACACAAACGCAAAAAAATGTGAAACAGAAAATGGAAAAAAGAAAACCAAGAGAATACAAAAGGAAAGAAATAATGATAGAATTGCGGAAAAAGGTATTCATCAGGAGCGAAACTTCAACACTATATCTCATAATAAGGGTTAGGAAATCACCAACCAAACGGCATCCCCAAATGCCCGTAGCCATGCCCGGACATGTTTGTGGACATCCGGTCGAGCGCCGGCCATCTAGCACTATCCCTTATAATTTCCCCATTTCAAAGTTTTCAAACGTAAAGTTTTGACGAAATTTAACCAACGCTATATTACATCCAGGCTAGGGTGAAACTTAACCTATTTTAGGACAAGGTTAAAATAAGTCTAGATACTTGTCCAAAAAATGGATATATAATACTTGTCCAAAAAATAAATAAAATAGATGTATCTATAGCTAAAATAAGTCTAGATACAACTATTTTTAGGACAAGTATTTTCGAACGGAGGGAGTATAAAGGAGGACGTTTGGTGAGTCGCGTTGGAGATGCTCTTATATCGCATTTGGATGATGACGATGGTTGTACATGTTAGGCAGGGATAAACCTTTATTGATTTTATTTTTTTGAGGTAAAGATAAGCCTTCATTGGGCACACGGACATAGTCACTTAAAATTTCAACCCATATAGCATCCAAGCTCAGACTTAATCACTTAAAATTCAACCCATATAGCATTCAGGTTCAGCCCAAAATCTTTAGCAATTTTAGAAAGTAGCACACCCAAACACTATGCCCTGCCTATAGCGGATTATAACAGATAATTATGCCTATAGTGGCTAATTGTTTAAGTTACAAATACCTAATCTAGCTTGCATTTCCCTTCAAACTTTTACCATACAGGTGTATCATAGTTCATCAGAATGGTGATAAGTTATGTTTCCATGTGTATTTCTTCATCACGCTCGCTGTAGAGTGAGCTATTCACAATATATATAGGGCCATGGAGTAACAAATGGTAAGCGACTCCTGATTTGGTCTAAGAACCCTTGTCGTAAACCTGATGAAATATGAAAAGCAGCAGCTTTTAGTTGTTTATAAGCTTTAAAGTGTACCAGAATGCTCGTTCCATTTATGTACCATGAAATTATAAACAGAGAGAAGTACAATATCAAGCATGCACTGATCATTCATTTCTAGAAACCGAACTCTGGGTTTTGTATTTGACATGGAAGTTGATGAGAAGTTATTGTTTCCCTAGAGGAAAAGTTAGTGGCTAGCATTGTGCAAGTAATAAGTGTTGTGGATTGGCCTGTACAAAGTAACAATGTAAAATAAGTGATGCAACAAACATTAAAGTTTACACATGTAAAATGGCTCCTAGCATGTGCTGTTGGGATGACCAGTAAATTCATACATGTCAGACAATTTCAAAAGCAATTACAGATGTAAATGTTTGCATAATTTACTTGGGGAAAACTAGCATTTTCGCACTCTAGACGAAGACCAAATTTCAGGGCTCTACAGTGCAGTTCGTTAACACTAAACCTTTTCTTACACAAGAATCAAGATGCAAAACTGAAACTTCTTCCAAGAAATTGCACAATCACATAAAGGACTCAAAAAATTATACTCCCTCCATTCCAAAATATAGTGCGCCCGCGCTTCCCGAGGTCCAACTTTGACCATAAATTTAACCAATGAGACCAACTGCGGCGGGAGAAAAAATTATATAATTGAAAACTTCATTCGAATACGAATTCACTGATATAATTTTTGCTCCCGCCGCAATCGGTCTTGGCAGTTAAATTCACGGTCAAAGTTGAAGCACGTGGATAGAGGAAGCACTACATTGTGGAATGGAGGGAGTATGTAACTTTAAAGAAAAAATATAACAAGTGGAACATAAGCATTTTTTCACCAGGGAGCACGTTCTCTTGAGTGCACCTTTAAATTACTCTAGAACAAGAAGCTAGAATAAAATGCAAAGGAAATGATGTATGAATGTATAACAAAGGGGAATCATATATACCTTAATTTCCCTGTTAGAGAGTCCTACTATCAGCTTTTCATTCCAGTACAATATTGAAGTTACAATTGAATCACAAGAGATGGAAGCGACATCTCTGATTTCCAACTCTGACTCGTCTTCTAATAACTCCTATAGAAGAATTGACCAAAAATAAAAATGCAAGGCAACAAATAATATGTTAGCAATGGAGAAGCTTCAAGGCCATTTCTGAAAAGCTCTAAGGGCACCAAATATGTGTCAGAAATACAGACCTGAATATTTATGGCTTTATTCAATCCACCGGTATATAGCCATTTACCGTTCAATTTAACAGCGTAAATAGAAGCATTTTGAAGTTTCTCTGACTTAACGAGGACATCATCCTTCCAAATCTGATTTATAAAATAACCATAATTTAGCATGTGATTATTCCAAAAAAAAATATGTGTTACAAACGACTGTAAGCAAACATTATAACACAACATGCAGTTAATCTATAACACGATTCATGATTGAGATATAGTGAAACCTTCAAACAGCCATTTTCATATGATGAAACAACAAAATTAGCTTCTGTTGAAATTGACAACACAGGGGCTATGCTTCCCGGTGCATCATCTTCAAGTACAGACAACGGGCTGTGATCAGTAAGCCACCATGATCGGATACTACCATCCCAACTTCCACTGTACAGAATACCGCTAGCAACTGCAAGGCAAGACACGGTTGACTTGTGGCCTGTCATAGTGCATCCAAGTGAATAATCCTGCCAAAGAGAGATTGTGAATTAATTCCTAACATTCTTAAATTGCCAAAATGGTTTGGCAGATTAAACAGCTTTATGAATGCCAGAAGATACAGGCTCATTATTCAGACAAAGACTAGATGATCCAATAGAAAAGGAAACCATTTTGCAGTCTAAATGCAGAACAAACCTTAGTCCCATTGTCTATACTTTTAATACAGCCCAACTAACCACCCTGTTTCAACATGGCACTGAAAAAGCAAGTCAGCTTAGCATCTTTACCTCCAGAGACCAAGCTTTAATAGATTTGTCTCTACTGCCAGTATAAAGATAACCAGTTCCAGACACAGCCAAGCAGTGGACACCCCGGTAGATCCAATCATTAGTTTCATACCATTTATTTAATGGTTCTTGCTTGAGAGAGGTACCAACACGCCAGACAAAAATTCCACTGCCACTGTCTCCACTTATACAAAGAGACTGGTTATCATTGTCAACAACAACAATTGCTGTGATTTTGTGCTCATGACCCTTTAAAGTCTGCACATGAGAGAAGTCCTGTAGAAGCAAGTCAAGTCAGAAAAGATGGGCCACGGAAAGGTTATGTGTTTTATGGTAATGGATGTGTTTGCTGTATGCCACTGTGATTTCTCATTCCGGGAAAAGCGTGTTATTTGTTTCAAGAATGAAACTCACACAATTAACAGCTCATCAAGAGAAAAGGGTACACCGACAGTTTCATACCTGCAGTGACCATACATTGATTGTTTTGTCGTAGGAAGAACTAAACAAAAATCCCCCTGCAATACAGTAAAGATTCATCAACACCAATTACTTGAGTCATAATTCTGGTCAAAGGCATTAGGAAGATCCACTAGTATGGTAAGGCGAGCGATGGCCATGGAGAGAAACCAAATAACATAGCACAACATAAAACACTAGTAAGTAAGACATCAAACTATGAAGTGAGATATCTAGCAGAACCGCAAAATACTCCCTCCGTTCACAAATATAAGATGTTTTGGATATTTCAGTATGGACTACATACAGACTGAAATGAGTGAACAAACACACTAAAACATGTCTATATACATCCAATTCACAAAAAAGTTAGAATGTCTTATATTTGTAAACGGAGGGAGTAATAGAAAGGTCAAATTATGCATTTCATTTTGGTTTTGGCATAAAATGAACATAAAAAACTCAGCAAAAAAATTTATTAGATGTATTTCTCAACACTACACTATGGAATTTCAAGTTATAATCTATGTCCAAAGAAATGAAAATGATAAAATAAATCTGAAAAATGACATAATAACAGAGAACAGAAACAGACCAAAATGGAGGTTTCATTCAAAGAATTATACACTGTTTTCTTCTAACACATTTTGAGTTTCAAGTTGAAATTTTGAAGGGTACTATAACACTCCATAGACCTAATTATCATTTCTTTCCAGAATTTTTCATATTGCATCGGTCCCCAGATCAAAATGTTTTGCATGATTGTACTAAATTATGGCATGACAGGATATGCCTCCAATAATGAAACAGTGTATTATGTACACAGCACACTGGCCATGTTTATACCTCCAATGGCTAATCCTGTGACGCAGTCACGGTGAGCAAGCAGAGTTGAAGATTTAAACACTCCATTACGCTGTGGCTCATCTGTTCCTGCTGTGCAAACAGACTCATCGTTTGAGCAACCACAATTGCTTTCATCATCTGGAGTTGAATTTTTGTCATCAGAATCTTGAGAGGGCTGCACTATTTCATCTGACTCAACAGCTTGGGCGGAGCACATTGAGGACAACTCCCCGAGGAGCAAACACCTAAAACTTTTCTGAGCTACAATATCATCAGCAGGAGCCAAAGCATCAGCACCAGGTTTCATCTGTGAGCCTCTGATACATTTCCAAACATCAGCAATCTCTGGGCGGCATTCTGGTTCATAGCTCAGGCATAACGCTGTAGTTGCAGCCAATGGTTCTAACTGTGTACCAACCAATGCAGCGTCAAGCCTCGCAAGCACTTCCTTCTGCCAATCATCATATGATCCATCAGTATTCCACCCCGCCGCAAGCCGCTCCTCTCCAGTAACAAGCGCCGCCAATATACAACCCAGCAACCAAACATCTGAATTACGCCCTATCAAGCCATTGAAATCATGACTCCTCGTCCTTGTGGCGTCCCTCAGAATTGCTGTCATCTCGGGAGCAACCAAAGCACCGTCCATGGACAAGCAAACCCCTGCCCGGACTCCACGGCACAAGGCCAATACCTCATTCAAGTCGAGCAGGCAGCGCCCAAAGTGATCAAGGCGGAAGCAGTCCAGCCGGAGGCAACCCAGCACCAGCCCCTCGCCGTGCAATCCCATGAGCGCTTCACACACCTCCATTCCAAGAGCTCCAACCCGAGCCACAGTTTCCAGCTCGTCGCTCCTGTCATTCAGCAAGGGGGGAACTCCCGGCGTGTGCCGTTCAGAGACCAGCCACAGCGTTGCCGCATCGGGGCCCATCCAGGCGCCGTAAACCCTGCACACCCGCCGCGCCAGTCGCGTGGAGGCGGCCACCAAATCGACCATCTCCTCCCTGGCGGCGCTGCTCAGCGCGTCGATCGCGGCGATGACCCGCGCGGCGTGGCTGGGCCGGTAGAACGCGGCCTCCTGCGTCGGCGCCCCGCCGGCGGGAGCGTCGATCGGGAGGAGGCTTACGGGGTGACCCCGCGAGCAGAACCAGGGGGCTCCCAGGTCGCAGGCGATCGACCCGAGCGCGAGGCCGGCGGGAGGGTGGCCGGGCGGCGAGGAGTGTAGCGGGGAGGCGGACTCGGGGAGGATGGCGTGTCGGAAGCGGGCGAGGAGGCGCGAGTGGGCGGCGTGGAGCGGGAGAGGGAGGGGTCGAGCCGCGGAGGCGGCGCCGGCGGTGCGGGGCGGGGAAGGGTTGGGGAGGGAGGGGAGGAGTGAGAGGAGGGCGAGGTTCTTGGGGAGGGAGGAGGGGCCGAGGGCCCGGGAGAAGGGGACGCACTGGGAGCAGAGCGGGCAGCGGAGGGACGAGGCCGCGGCCGACGCGGAGGCCGGCGGGAGGGAGGAGATGCAGGAGCCGCAGAGGGAGTGGCCGCACGGGAGGACGCGCGGCACGACGGAGGAGTCGTCGAAGGGGGAGAGGCACACCGGGCACTCGGGCGGCTCCGCGTCTGGCGGCGGCGGCGCGGCGCTCGCCATGGCCGTCGCTTCGGCTCGGCTTCGGCTTCCGCTGGGGCAGAGGGTGCCTCGAGGGAGGAGGCGGGGCCGGCCGGCGACTCGGAGTAGTTCGTTTATCGACCGTGCCCGAGGATGACGTGTCGCGCCATAGTGTGGACCGTGCGGCTGCACAACAACGCGACGAATTTCGTAGGAGTCGCCAAAGCCTGAAGAGTTCAGTTCCGGCGGGCTGGAATTTTCTGAACATCGGTAAATGTTAACGCCCACCGCGTCCGTTCGTGAGCGCATAAATCTTGACATGTTTTTAATGCCACGTAGGACTGGTCTGGTGTGTGGGCGTTTAACCGGTCGCCCACACGGCCGTTTCACCACACAGGAGGGGCTGGTGTGTGGGCGTACAGCAGTTCGCCCACACGTCACTTTGCACGCACACACAAGGACTAGTGTGTGGACATTTGCCATCTCGCCCGCACGCCCGTCTTCTCTCCCACACCCAAACTGCTAGTTGCCATGTGTTTTGCAGCGCACATGACAACTGCCCCTAGTGTGCTTTATGAGCAGGTGGCAACTCTTTTTTTACCCGAGTTTGCCATGTGTTTTGCAGGGTACACGGCAACTGCCTAGTGCGCACGTAAGCAAATGGCAACTCTCTTTTACCGAGTTGCCATATGTTTTTACATGGTACATGGCAACTGCCCTAACGTGCATGTACATGGCAACTGCCCTAACGTGCACGTAAGCAGATGACAACTCTTCCTTCTTACATGGCAACTGCTCTAGCATGCTTGTGAGCACATGGCAACTCTCTCAACTGCCTAGCGTTAGTATGTGGTAACTTCTAAAGTTATGAAATCATGACAACTATATTAGATCAGAGCATACATGGCAACCGCAGTTGAGCAACCATGGCAACTGCAGTTGTCCGACATGGCAACCGTAGTTCAGCGACATGGCAATTGCAGTTAAACGAACATGGACGAGGGTCTGGACCATGGCAACTGCGGGCGCGCGGTGACCGTCACGCGTGGCGTGCGGGACCAGGAGGTACGAGGCCTGACATACGGGCGTGTGGGCGCCCACACGCACGCGTGTGAGAGGGATCAGGAGGGGAAAAAAAGGCATGTGAGCGGTAGTTATTTTGCCCACACGTAAATATGTGGGTTGTTCCTTTTATACACCACACAAAATGTGTGGACGGACTCTTTAACGCCCACATGTGTGACACTTATCGGTGTTCAAAATGTATGGCTAGGCAATCCCCATGATCTTGTAATGATCCCTTTAAAAGTCATGATTAAATAAAGTTGAGTGGGGTTTTAAAAAAGAACTTATGAAACATTTTCTTAGGCCGCAACGAGGCTACATCGCAAGGGGTACTACTGACATGTCTACAGCCTCTTTGACTCAAAGTATTTTCATAGGATTTTCTATGGAGTCTGAATTCGTAGGAATTTTCATTCGGTGATTGTTTGATTTGTATAATTTAACCCTATAGAAAATTTTCCCAATGAATCATTTCATAGGAAATCAAGCGTTCACTCCGACCTCTTAGAAATAATTTTTTGTTTTACCTCTACACAATCGAACAAACTCAAATCATATAGAATTGGAATGGATATGACATTCCAGTTCTATGTTTTTCTTATTCTCGTGTTTGTATAGTTCTGCGAATCAATGAGGTCCATAGTATTAAAAGGCGTTGAATAGCTCTATACATATTTTCATTGTTCCTTGTGTTTACCGAACATCTTGTCTATGAAGAACAGTGATGATAACAACATAAAATACAACATAGTCACAATCGCCCTCTATAAGACTATGGTGTGCATGTCATAGATTGTTAGTATTTTTGCTTTTAAATGTTTAGCAGAATAAAAGGGTGGACCCCTACTATACTGAGACTAGGTGGTTGAATTTTTGCGAAGATGCTTGCAGAGGAGCTTATAATGGCTGGATAGATGCTAGATGTTTGTCCTCTTACAAATAATGATGTGATATATGAAAGTGGGTTAATGATTTTGTTGGAGTGTGATGGTATTGTGGGGTGCCTGTAAGGATACCGTGGAACCATTCTATTGAGTGGTCCATTAATTTAAGTATTACCAGTTTCATGGACATATGAAATTGGGAGAAACCCCCTTAATTCATTAAAAAAACTTTTAAGTTGTGATTTCGAGTGTGCTTTTTGGTGGAAAGTATAAGTTCCTGAAGCTTCCATTTGTTACCAAAAAAGTGGCCACATAGGGGAGGAGGCGGCAGAGTCGGGATGGAGTGAGGGACGACAACTACGAGGCCATCAGCAGGATAGGGGGGAGGGGGCGATGCTGGGTGCAACGCGGTATGACCATGGGGCCGGAGGTAGAGGAGGAGGCGGGGCTGCTCGTGAGAGCTGGAGGTGAGCAGATGGGATCGGGGGTGGGAGGAAGGCGGTGCAGATGAAATCAGGAGGACGGTTTAGTGTTATATAACGAAGATGCACGATTTGATCTTCCGCCCATATTCTATTATTAGTTTGACACATTAACTTGTACTCGGGGATTCGCAAATGGCCGACTTGCAATGAAGATCACATGTCATATGTATGGGCCGCCTGGTTCGGGGGCGCAACACTACTAACGGTTCCATGGAAGTACAACACTCATGATCGACATAACTACTCTATTGGTGACTTTACCCTCGGCTTGCGTGGCCTGAAGATTAGCTAACTATTTCTCCACTCGACATCATTGTTGTTAGGCTGTTAGTGAAATGGGTTGAGGAGAGAATCAATCTGCAACACTGAGTCATCAATTGATCAATAATAATGTTGTCACCATTACATATGTATTGTATCTGCATCCGCGACTGGTTTTGATGATGCCACGAAATATACGATGTTTAGGTTGAGTATTGTAGGCTTGTTGACTGAATGATAATTTTTTTACTTAATTATGGATTTTGATGCTATAATGTTCGTGTGCTAGATTGTTGGTGTTAATTGCTTTAAAACTGGGCTTTTGGATGTGTGTGTTTTTGCGGCAGATAGAAGTGACTAAAATTTCACATTTTCAATCAATTTGTCCCCTCATTTAGCACAAATCCAAAAGAATAGGCACATGGGCATGTCATTGGAACTTGCACAATTTTAGTCGTTTTCTCCTTGATTTTAGCACAAACTCAAAATAACAGACACATGCAAGAGATTGATTTCTACTCAGCATTGATTAATTTTTAGTCGGTTTCTACCCGCCATCTACTCGGATTCAAAAGAATAGTTTCGCAAAAGAAAGATTCAAAAGAATAAGCACATGGGACAAAATGTCTAAACCTCGCACAATTTCCACTCGATTTTCTCCTCGCCTCTAACACAAATTCAGATCATTAACCGTATGCAACAGATCAACTAAAACTTATACAAATTTTGGTCAAGTTCTTCCCGCTGCAAATTTGAAAAGGTAGCAACAAAGGACAGATTGACTAAAACTTGCATTATTTCAGTTACTTCTGTCCAACAGAAGACAAAACCAGGTGCAAGATTGTAATCGGACGAACAAGAAAAATGTGACTAAAATGTCATTCTACCACCCATAAGTTACTCCCTCCATCCGGAAATACTTGTCCTAAATATGAATAAAATTGATGTATCTATAACTAAAACAAATCTAAATACAACCATTTTTAGGACAAGTATTTCCGGATGGAGGGAGTATATAAAGTTGGAATCTGTCAATTCTACACGTAAGAATTGAAAGACTCATGAGTTAAAGCATTTGCCTCCGAGGTATATATTCTTTGAACTTTATTCTCTGTATATATCTAGCTATTTCAATATATATTTCTTGCGCATGTTGTAATGTCTGGTGCACTGAGTCAGATGATGGATCAGTTGAGCCCGACGGTGAAGGGCACGCCGGTTTGCGGCAGCCAGAAATCCCCGAGCACCATGTTGGCGACGGTGAAGTTGCCGGCGTCGACGGTGCTGTTGAGCACGTGGTACCCCGGCCAGTTCACCCTCCTGCTCGTGTCCGACCCAGCGCCGGAGTTGTCGTACTCGGCGTAGTAGAGCGTGGCGAGCGCGAAGTCGCCGCTCCACGGCATCCAGCCCGCCGGGTCGACGAGCCCGGCCACGTCCGACTGCATGATCACCGTGCGCGAGTACATCTTCCACGGCCGCCCCAGGTAGGTGGTGGTGGCGAAGGCCGTGTTGGCGGCGAGCTCCGGCGCGGCCACGATGGAGCAGCCCTGGATGGTGGTGCCCGTGTTCTGGTTCGGGTCGGAGCGGCCCTGCGCCGTGACGGTGTTGCTCTGGCCGGCCATGGGGAGGCGGTTGTAGAGCGTGCAGTCCTGGAACACGACGGCGGCGTTGCCGAAGACGTAGTCGACGGTGCCGTAGACGTCGCACGCGCGGTAGAACTGGCGGAGGGAGTGGGTGTAGAGCGTGTCCTGGTACCCCTCGAAGCTGCACTGGTAGAACGTCGAGAGGTCGGCCCCGCTCCGGAGCGCCACCGCCTGGTGCTTCGCCGGCCCCGCCGTGTTGCGGAACGTCATGTTCACCGCCACGAACCCTTGCCCGAGCACGGCTGCATGGTCGAATCTTCAAAGTTAGGACGCGCCCAGCACGTTCATCATGCAAGGCAGTAACGTAAGTGTAGTCAAGCTCACAACAGAAGCTCTAGAACATGTTGGGCAGTCGTGTCATGGGATCATGTCAATGGTAGGTACATTTCAACCGGCACTATAGAAATAGCACGGCCAAACTTTCAAACGAAGCCAAGCCAAAAGCGGAGTAAAGATAAAGGAAGCTAAATTGAGCAACGCACCGAACGTGGCGGAGTTGAAGGTGGTCCAGCCGTCGACCACGCTCCGGTTGCCGGTGATCACCGTCTGGCCGATGCCGTCGCCGACCATCATGACATACTTCTTGCTCTTGGGCACCACCACATTCTCCTCGTACACGCCCGCGGCCACGCGTATCACGAAGTACCCGCTGCTGGCGCCAAGGTTGCTCGGCGCCGCCGCCACGGCGTCCCCGACGGTCGTGTAGTTCCCCGCGCCGCTCTGGTCCACGGTCACCGCGCCGGCCACCGACACCGCCGCCACGGCCCCCTCGAGCGCCATCCTGCGCACCATCTCGTCGTCCGTGGCGTCGAACAGGCCCCTCCCGCGCTGCCGAGGCGGCTTCGCGGACGACGACGGCGCCGGCCTCGGCTTCCTGCCCTTGCCGCGGGGCACCCACGCCCGGGTGAAGAGCGAGAGCGAGATGCTGTAGAGCTTGGTGCTGTTGGCCATGGGCACGGCGAGGCCGCTGCGCACGGACCACGCCGACGCGGCGGCCTGCAGGCCGTCGGCGCACGTCTGCTGGTTGGTCAGGATGGCCGACAGCAGCGTCTGCACGTCCTCGGCCTGCGGGTTGAGGAGCGCCGACTTGGTGGTGTTCAGCGTGGCGCCGGCCGCGGAGAGGAAGTCGATGTTGAGCCCGGAGAGGAGCTGGCAGTCCTGCAGCGCGGCGACCGCGGCGCCGGAGAGGCCGCCGCGGGCGAGGTACCGGTTGACGAGGCCGAGGAACCGGTTGGCGTTGGAGAGGGACCTGGCGGCGGAGAAGCGGCCGTAGGCGTAGAGGTTGCCGGTGCCGTTGGCCGGGAGCACGGAGCGGCAGAATGCGGGGTCCGTCGTGTCGTCGCACGCCGTGGAGGGCGGCACCGGCGTGGCCGGCGGCGGGTCGGCGCGGGCCAGGAGGAAGAGCGAGAGCACGAGGAGGAAGGAGAGCGCCGCGGCAGGGTGGTACGCCGCCATGTTTGAGATGGCGATCGAGGTTGTCAAGTGCAGTGTCCCTGCTTGAGATGGCGATTGCACGAGCTGCGCCGGCCTTTTATAAGCAGATTCAGTGTGGGTGTGTGCAAGATAGGAGTCGTGGTGTTTTTGGAAGGTTGGCTGGTCTTTGGGGTCCCTGATTAAGAAACGCGTTTGGACGATGGTCGATCGGTTGGATGGCGGTGACGCCAAGGAAAAAAGAAGGAAGCACTGCTCAAGGGACAAGTCAAACCCTCGAGCTGGAGATGCATGTGATGCATTACACGGGGGAGGCGACGTTTGCATGGGTTGGTTTGGTAGGATTCAATCAAATGACACTTCTTCTTCCATGGGTTAACAAATTACAGCAACATGTATTGTGATTCATTGGACATGTGCAATGTGTGTGTTTAGGGGAATATGTAATGCGTGTTTTTTTTGGGTTTTTTTGCGAGTAATATGTAATGCGTGTTAATCCTATATGTGGTTGGGTTATATATCCCTGTCGGGGATTGCCAAAATAAAAACCAATAAACCAGGACAAAAATGTAAAGCGGATATGGGGCCAAAACTCAGTTGATATGTGCCAAAGCACAAAAACCATACACCATTCGTGAATGCTTCTTTTCGTGTACTATCATCTTTATCTTGCTTCTCTTAGATTTGGAGAAAACTTAATACTAACTCGGATCCATATTACTTGTCGTACTAAAGCTGCGACAAGTAACATGGATCGGAGGGGAGTAGTGCTTTCTCTACATAAAAATGTTTAATCTTTCGGGATTGCTAAATCCCAGTCGACTGAATCTAACCAAGTCTAAGTCGAAGCTATATTCATCGGATCTTACATTAACATCCGTGCAAAATTTTCATTTTTCTTTTTCTTTTTTCTTTCTTACATGTTATGTCACTTGATTTAGACTTGGTTAAGTCTTAGTCTACTGAGACCTAACCATAACCTTAATCTCCTAGTAGAAATAATTTTTTTACAAAATGTTTCATCCAATTAATTTAAATATAGTTTTTTGCTGAAAATATTTGTTTTTTTAGTGAACATGTAGTTAAACATAGACATACATACATGATAGTCAGACACTCACACATCATGCACTAAAATCTAGAGTCTCCGTGTTTCAGTATTAATGAAGTCATTTTCTACTAAAAGAATAGCATGCCTTAAATGAGGCATGTAGAGGATCAAACCTTCTTTTTGCATGGTAATACATGTCTCATCAAAAAATAAAGATTCTGTTACAAGCCACGTAAACACCGAGATTACAGGGCTGAAAAGATAGGATAATCCTACGCAAAAATCCAACGCATATACCTCTCAACCATGGAAAAGGAGACAAATCACCTCTTCGCCCGAGCTCGACGTGCCCCATCGCTGATCTGCAACTTTACGAACCTCCGAAGCAGTGGTGGAGCCACCTCCCGGGGACCCTGGGCAGCTGCCCGGGCTCTGCCCAGAAATTCCCACTTGATTATAAAAGGAGATGGGGAATTAATCATCAGTTTTAGTAGGCAAATGCCCATAACCACATCTCCTTGTATTTTGCCCCGGCTCCATGTACTGGCTAGCTCCGCCACTGCTCCGAAGTAGTTTGCCTGAAGTAAAATCATTGTCGTTGAAAGAATCAGACCAGGGCAACGTGTCTCCGGACACGCCATCAAACTCCAGAACTGACACCCTTGCACGACTACGATGTCGGAGGAGAAAACCAGAACTGTCAGCCCAAGGTTTAACCATGGTGGATTAGGAGTACAACCACAATTTTATTTTTTTTGGAACCATGCAGAAGAATTGTATGCAGATTACATTTAGATTAGAAAAGAGGAGCCCAAAGGGCTCATACAAGGTTCAGCAACCATAGAAGTACATGGATCAACCCAAACAGAGACAGAGACAAGAACAAGAGAACACTCTCCTAAGTACAAAAAACAAACAACATGCCCTAGAGCCTCAGTTATCCGAAACATTTTATCTAGCCAGACTTAGCGTATATTTCATGCCTTATTTGAATCTTTAGTGTTCCTCCAATTTCGAAAACATTGCATACATGGGGCCATAGACTCCCTCCCTTCCTTGACTCAGCAGGTCAGCATCCTTGAATGAATCCTTGGTGGCTCTCTCCTAGTAGGAAAACACCTTGCTTGAAGATTTGGTGGCGCCGTCAAAAAGCACTAAACCCATTTGCCCGGTGCAAAGCTGAACCTAACGAACTCCACTGTGTTTGCTGCTGATCAAGGCACAACTAACGAGATCCACACGTCCGATTACGCCAGAGTGTTGAGATTTTACAGCCACAAGAATCACATTGTATTTCTGTGGTCTCGTGCGTTCCACGCAGTTAGGCAACCACTAAGCAGATCGAATGAATGAATAGGGTCACCGCCCTAGCTAGTGCTAGTGGATTTAGTGGACGTGTTGGCGTCCGGCCGGTGGCTAAGTAACTCGTGCTACTAGCTAATTACTCTTAAACTAGTGTAGTAGCGTGCATGCATTGATCCTACTGGAACTTTAGCTTAGCGTCGACCGTGTGTTTAACTAGACCGAATTGAATCGTGCGCGCCACGGATTCGGTGGCCTCGAGTGAGCGATCCACAGCCTCTGATCGCGCGAAAAGTGAAGAATGGAGTGGTGCGGTCTACAATTCGACTGTAGTTTAACGAATCAAGATTTAGCTACCTATATACTTCCTCTGTTTCAAATTACTTATCACAGGTATGGATGTATCTAGATGTATTTTAGTTCTAGATACATTTATTTCTGTGACGAGTAATTTGAAACGGAGGGAGTAGATTGCCAACATTTATATCAAACCCCAGCGGCACTCAACAGTCGACGGCGTGCGGGCTCGGAAATCTACTGGTGGAACGAGGGGAACGTGCGTACCAGAGCACGGACAACTTCAACTCTGAAATTCTTCTTCAACGTTGAGCTTCTACCTCTATTGTGTACTAGTACGAAAGTACTAGACTATTAGAGCTTTTCACTTGTTTCTACGGCTGCCCTTGCGGTTTTACTCGGGGTTTCGACGAAATGGCAGCTGCCATGCCAAGCATAAAGCATTTCTAGCTAGCTACCCGTCGCCGATCAGCTTATTAGTCCATGGAAACAGCAACGAACTGAAGCTACTCAGACTCTGAGCAAAAGGAAATGCATGCTAGTACTAGTAGTGGAGGAGGAACTTTCAATGCTATGTGCCCGATATGGTCTGTCGGCCAAGCCTAGTGGAGGACGGTGACCCTTTGACGGCTGGCCGCATTCCAGTCTGAATCAAGTTCGGCAGATCCGGAAAACACACATCTTTTTTTGTCTCTACGTAAGAAGATGCAAACCTGCTGTGTGTCTGGACTCTGGACTCTGGAATGGAAGAGGAGAAGCGACCAAAGTCTGACCGAACGATCACATACATGAGGTCCCAGCTTGCTGAGCGCACCCTATATGCGCCAAATAATTTAGTAGTAATTCCAAAGAAAGTCAACAAACTCCATGTCTTTTTTGGAATCAAATATGATGAAGTACTAGTATTCATCCCTGCAAAAAAAAAGTATTTGTATTCATGTAAAAGTTTGGCCAACGAATGATTTCCCATCGACTTCACGCTGAAAAAATAACAAATCTATGACGACAATGTAGCACGATATAGTGTCTTTTGGGGAATCTTTAACCCAGGATACAATAAAAGTCATTCCCTGGTAAATGAGGCTGTCATCGTTACGTAATATGATTGGATAACATTCCGATTAACCAACATGTAGGAGTATTGCCAACCGACTAATGCATTGTCCCAAAACGAAAAACTCATGATCTGCAAAGTCTAGACGATCCATTCACCGAAGATGAGATTAAAGAGGCAATCAATCAAATGCCTGGCAACAAGGCTCTGGACCCGAACAGCTTCACGAGCGCCTTCTTCGAACGCTGTTGGGACATCATCAAATATGATGTGATGAGGGCGATAAATTACTTCTCGGGCCTTCATTCTTCACAACTGGAGTGGCTAAATTCCGCCAACATTGTGCCCCTGTCCAAGAAAGTGGGGCGAAAGGCATCACCGACTATAGGCCAATTAGCCTCATTCACATCACCACAAAATCATTGTCAAGGTGCCTGCAAACTGGCTTGCTCCTCACATATGGACAACCTTGTCTCCAATGCCCAAAGCGCCTTCATAAGGAAAAGGAATATTCATAACAACTTCATGTCCGTGCGCAGCTTTGCGAGACGACTGCACAAAGCAAAAAAAAGAAAAAAGAAAAAGAAACATCCCTCCTTTTCAAGATAGACATCCGCAAGGTTTTTGACTCTATAAAATGGGAATACATCCTCGATCTCCTGCAACGGCAAGAGTTCCCAAACAAGTTCCGAGAATGGATCACCACTCTTTTCTACTTCATCATTGAGAATGTTGCTAAACGGCATCCCCGACCCTCCTATCAAGCATTGTCGGGGACTACGATAAGGCGACTCCCTACCCCCGTTGTTGTTTGTCATTGCCATTGACCCTCTTCAACGGATTCTTAACTTGGCCACCCGTCATGGCCTGCTGCATAGGATAAGAGGGCGGAAAACTATATTTCATACATCCGTTTTCACGGACGATGCTGCAATTTTATGGCCCCAATTAGAGAAGACATCGACAACCTATCATGCGTCCTCTAGGGTTTCGACGACCGACTGAGTTTGGAGGGCTTTGTATCCTAAACCTTACAAAATTTCTCACCTTCTTAGACTCCGATGACCATGGTACCACTGGAAGGACCCTACCAAGCTTTGGGTGGGAATGGAAAACCCTTGCGATGAAGCGGACCTCGAGGTCTTCTAAGCCTCCACGAATATCATCATGGGCAATAGAGCACGAACACCATTCTGGGACTCGCCATGGGAGCAAGCCAAAAGAGATTGCACCGATCATCTTTGAGGCCTTGAAGGGGAAGCGATGGAAGGCTAGGGAGGCAATGAAAGACGATGCTTGGGTGGAGAAAATTAAGCCGCCTCATACTTGGGACTTTGGGCTTCATCATGTTATTTGTTACCCTTTGGGCGTGCCTACATAACACCCCTTTGAAACAAGGGTCTTCCAGCACAAATCTTCCCCTCCATTTATCATCTTCAACATGATCAAGAACGATGCAGCCCTTCGGAAGTCACACACGCAAAGCATTTGGAAAACTAATGACAGGAGAGTAACAATTTTGTAACAAGGGGGACACTGTAATATCACTCTAACTTATTATTTAATGGATGAGACTAAGCTTTTGCCTCCGTTTCCAAAAAAAAGCGTCAGTTGCATAACACTGAATTATAATATCAAGTAGGAGGATGGCATCAGTCGCATAACACTGAATTATGGTATCAAGAAGGTACAGACACTCTAAATGCCACTGGAGGCACAAGGGTTTCAGATAGCAAACAGTACACCAATATCAGAATTCCCATAAAACAGACAAAAGCAGTCATTTTGCCAACTTACACTACATGTGGACATTTCTAGCTCCATCACTAGCTCTTGAACAAAGAGGTAGCTGTTCATCACACAAGGGTCATCGGCTGAGGTCGATTGAGTTGTTATGCCGCAACTGGATGCCTGATGATCCCACGCCCTTCGTCAAGGACAAAGCTGTTGTCACTGAAGTGAGAGCTGGAGAAGAACGGCCTCAGGTCGTAGATCTCATATTCTTGGGCCTGGATTCATAGACAAGAACATCAGCACACTGACAGACAGCGGAGGGACATGCAGCAGTATTGCTTGGGCAACGAAGAATCATGGACACAGGTGTTCATAGCTCTTACCTTGTTCTTCAGGTCATCCACTTTAACCTCAACGTGAGTCAGGCGTGTGGTTGATCCAGACACGATTTCTTCAAAGTGCAGCGCCTCCTTGACCAGGGTGCGCAGAAGGAGCAGAAGCAGTTCATTGTAATCCTTCTTGTACGTCATGTACTTCCGGAAATTCTGCAGAGACAACAGAAGTTTGTTAAAAACTACCAACTAGGCAAAAAGAGAAGCAAGATTTTTACTCTGAATATAAGATCATTGAGTATCAAGACATATCATGCAAATGAATGACATATTTGCTAACAGAACTGCATTAGGTAGTCCACTTCAGTTCAAACCAACATATATATATATATATACTTTGGCACTAGTGGGAAACACAACAGCAGTTAAGTTCAACTGTTCAAAAGTTACCTTCTGAAGTGCTTTCTGGACACCAAATTTCTGGGTTGAGATGAACGAGTCAAGCAGCACACGAATGGCCATGTCCACATCTTCCTGAGACACATAGCTTCGCAGATGCATCTTTGCATGTGCCTCAGACATTCGAATGATTGATTCAATATGCCTTACTGCAATGGGGACTCCTTGACCGTGCTGCAAAAAAGAGTTGCAAACAATTACTTCCTGGTTTTCAAGAATATTAATTTTCAAATATTTGACCTAATCATTCAACAAGGCTAGGAAAAGTGGTGGCTTACAGATGATTCACGTCGAAGTTCAGCATAGACATGGCTGATCTTGTCAAGGTCAGCATCATGTATTTTGGGGAATACATTCAACTTAGCATATGTGATATACTTCTTCAGCATGTCTTGAGAAAGGATCTGGCAAAGGAGGATTTTGTTAGAGGTGCAAATTTGAGTAAAATGTTAGCTTCTTACAGACAAGTGCAAGGGATAAGTACATCTGGGTCAGCATTCCGGGCAACAGTCAATGGATCATCCTCCTCATCAGCTACAACTCTATCTTCAAGATTACCACCCTTGGGCTGAGATCTGGCATGGCTATCTACAACAAACCTTGCAAGCATTTCATCCATAAATGGGTCAACAATATCCTGCATTGCAGTAAGAAAACTCAGTATTGACAGACAACCAAGCACTGGACAAAATATATTACATGGAGAACTACAAACCTTAACAACACAGAGGACATCAAAACGTGAAATGATTGGATCTGTTAGTTCAACATTTTGAGTGAATGTCTTCGAAGAATCATATCTGCAAAGTCAACATGTTGAGGATCAAGATGTTGCCTAATAAGAGTGCAAGTATAACTAGCATTGCAAGTAATTCAGCTTACCTTCCTCCAACTGGGTTTGCTGCAGCAATAACACTGCATCGAGCTTGAAGGGATGTGACAATCCCTGCCTTTGATATGCTGATACTTTGTTGCTCCATGGCTTCATGAATACTTACCCTGGAACAATCAGCAGGAAATAAATTAATATTCAGCACACTGAAACATTAAATGCTAATCATGCAACATCAAAAGGGTATTTCATACCTATCTTGATCATTCATCTTATCAAATTCATCAATAAGGCATATGCCTCTATCAGCAAGAACCAGTGCACCTCCCTCAAGGGTCCACTCCCGTGTTACTGGATCCTTGTGAACTGCTGCTGTGAGTCCAACAGCAGAAGCTCCTTTCCCAGTTGTGTATACAGCCCTGTGTCCTGTTTTCTCAACATACCTACAGAACAACAGTTAGTGGAGAATTATCTTACAAGGAACTGATGAAAAAGATTTATTCCACTTTATCCTTACTTGAGAAATTGGGATTTCGCAGTGCCTGGGTCACCCAAGAGGAGACAGTTAATATCACCTCTTAGGCGATGCTTTCCCTTCACGTTCTTTTCTTGCCCGCCAAACATAGCTAGTGCAATGGCAGTCTTGATATCTTCATGACCATAAATGGATGGTGCAATTGATTTGACAATCTGTAAACCCAAAGTTCTGGTTGTTAACAAGGCTAGTTATCTATCATAGTCACTGGAAGAGATTTACAGATTCAGGGACAAACCCTTTCACTGATACGAGGATCCTTTGACAACTTCTCAATCTCAGCCTTGTCCTCATCTGTTAATTTGTATGCAGAGAACAGATCCTGCTTCTTTGATACATAGTTTGCCTCCACCACTGTGGCAAAAACTGGGAAACCATTCTTTGTATTTAAAGACAGGTCGAAATTGTTTGTGTATATCCCTGTAACCTCCTGAAATGGATAATAAGTATTAATCAACATGTTCTTTCTAGAGTAATATATAAGAACCAATAAGAGGAGTCTGGAGAGCATTACAATTTCCTCTCCTGGACGAGCACAGTCAATCAGATCATTCAGAAGTATTACTTCCTTGTACCTGGGAAGCCTGCCAGCAGGAACAATCCCTGGGCTTTCCTGAAGAGTGAGTTTCTGATAGTTCCTGTATATAGTCTTCCAAAGGAAAATACTTCAGTCATGCATACCAAATGAAGAAAAATCAATATCATGCAAGGAGAAAAATAGTAGTACTAAGCTTAACTGTTTAATGTTACTTACTTGCTCAACGTTGACAGTAAATGGACCTTTGGATTGGCATTCAGGGCAAGACCCAACCCTTACTTCAGTGTAAGAGTTCTGGAAGAAAGGACCCAGGACAGTTCCACATTTGCTACAGTCATACTTGACCTGCTGCAGCTGAGGGAACACACCTGACCTTCGAGTAACAACACCCCCGATTCGAATCATTGTGTTCAGATGAATTTGCCTGAACAATGACAACTAGGATTAAGGACATAAATTTAATTTGGGGGCTAAGAGATAACATGGTAAAAAGGTGTGTTCTCCACCTGATATTGCGTATTTGATCATAGACAGGAAGGTTGGTGATTCGCACATATATTTTCTGATGGATGTTTCTGTAATTCTTGTGGAGATCAAAAACAACATTTTTGCCCACTTCCTCCATAACCTCCAGCACTGATTGAGGTGCATCAGCCAACCAGATGGCAATGTTTGGGTGTATATAAATAAATTGCTTGTAGTCTATCTCCAAACTACACTTGTTAGCTGCAAAACATGGAAGTAAAGGTTACAAGATGCCAATTGTTATAACCAGTATAGTGCAGCCTCTTTCATGTAAACTGGGGAAGTGGAGAAAAACAGTACCTAAAACCATCTCATTAATTAGTCTGACATATTCGAACTCTCCTTGTTCATTCTTAGGGTTTACATATGTAAGAAGAAATTCTTTAAATTTCTTTGCAATGAAGCGCCGGACTTCATCTCTTGTGACCCACTCTCTAAGTGTTCCTTGCACACGATACATGTTCATCTCATCTTCTTCATCAAATTCATCCTGCAGAAAATATAACCATTTGAAAACTGGACAACCATATAGGCCCTTCAAACATGAGTTGCCTACTTCAACTGAAATATCTAGAAAATAGGAACAAAATTAATTGCAAATGCTAAACAACAGCATGACTAATTTCCACTCAAACTGAAAATACCTCATATCCATCATCATCAGTCTGATCAGTCATAGGCACATCACCACCAGAATATGGCTGAGATCTTCCAGGTGAACTAGGAGTGAGACCATCACCATCATCATCACTTCTGGGTGTTCTTGGTCCTCCACTTGGTTGTCTAAAATTAGCCCTGTGCCTTTTAGGACGCCTAAAGTTAATATCCTCATCTGTATCTGCACAATTAAAAAATGTTGTCTTTAATTTACAATGACTGACATCCAAGCATTTGCTTTTTATGTTATTGATCAAGGATACCCACTACAGAGGAAAACTCACAAGTCATAACCATCCATATGAGGATACTATTACTAAGATCTTCAAGCAAATCCAAGCTTGCTTATTTTTGTATACATAGTGACCCTGATTTTTGAAGATACATCACATCTTTTGATAAATGGATGACGGTCAGAAAAATACACAATGTAAATATGATACTACTTATTGATATTTTCAGAAAAAATCAGCATTATTATATGGGCTTCAAAGTTCCTACCCATGACACTTCTATCAAACTTGAAACCACAAAGGAAAAAATATGCTCATTTCAACCATACTAAAAAGGGAACATTTCACCACAACAATATGAAAATAAACATAACCCAAATACTCAAGCAGCAATTCAAACAAACAGAATATAAGTGCAAAGGAAAAAAGGTAAGGTTTGTCCTAATACACCATAGAAAATAAGAACTGTGTGTGATGCCATTACCCTGATCATGAAGCATACGAGGCAATTTTCGATCAGCTGTTGCACCAGTCCTCACATCCCTTGCATGAAGTTCCGCTTCTGCAGCCCTTCGATCAGCCATGATCTCATCCAGGTTCCTCTCATCCTCTATTGAGTCATCTAACCCAACTGACTCATACTGGTCCTGCTCATCCATTCTTCGGTAATCACTGCAAAAGGTGGGAAAAAATAAGAGGACTAGCAAGAACTTCACAATTTCGAACATGTTTGTGTTTGTTTGAGGTATGGCTTATTTCATACACACTAAAACATGCAATCCTATAGTTAACTTAACTATCTTGAAACCAAACTGTATGGCAAAATGAATTATTACTCAACAATGCAGTTTCCAAGATATCAACAAATCCACAAAGTAAAAAAAACACTAGCAAAACTGGACAGCAGAAACTGATCAACAAATCCTATTCAGACAACCATTTTCATCAAAAAGGGATAGGACATGACAGGCACCAGTTCATATAGGCAACTGAAATTGGTAAACTGAAATATAACCGAACAAATTACTGAGCACAAACACAAGGTTTTAATATTCAATACTGGAAAGCAGGTTAGCAGACATTTCTACATTGTAAAGTTCAAGGAACTAACAAAACATTAAAGGTAGCAAAAAAGACACAATCAGGTGAAGTGTTTGACTATTCCCTTGTCTGTGCCACAAATCTGCCTATTTATGAAGTAAATCTAGGCCGCAATCCCTAGATTCTCAACCACCAAAAGTCGCTGAATAATCAATTTATTGCCAGATCTAACGGACTAAACCTGTCAACTACTAGTAGAAACACCTAAACGCTGTCCCAAATAACACTAGATCCGGAAAATCTCCGGCTCAGACGTTTCTGTCTTACTTGAGGTAGTCGTCGTTGAAGAGGTCCTCCCCGTCGTCTTCCTCCTCGTCGCGGATAACGGTGGCGCCGTCGTCCTCGGGGAGCACGTTGGGGTCGACCTCCGCCTCGCCATCGTCGTCCGAGTAGGAGGACGGGTCGGTGGCGCCGCGGCTGGTGGTGGTGTTGGGCGGCAGCCGGTCGGTGCTGAAGCCCGGCGAGCCCGGGGTCGACGGCGCGTTGTTCTCCGAGTCGTCCTGGGAAAAGCAAATCAGCCGGCGAGAAGGTTAGATCCGGAGGCGGCGGCGGCCGCGCGGGGCGGCGGCGTGGGTCGGGGAGAGAGGGGAAGCTGGGGGAGACGGGCCGCTTACCATCCGCGGGGTCGGAGGAGGATCCGGTGGAGGACGCGTGCGGCTGTGCGCCGAGGCTAGGGTTTCGGCGGGAAGGGGGGAATGGTGGGGAGAGACTGTGTTTCGGCGGGAAGGGGATATATTGGGGGAGAGGGAGAGAGGGTTTCGGCGGGAAGGTGGGGTGGGTGATGGCGGGAACGGCAGGCGGTACCGGCGTCGTTGTGATGCAACAAATGGGCCGAAAGCCTTGTGCCATCGTGGGCTGAGAGTTGGGAGAAGCCTAAGGTGACCCACCCAACACCTCTGCGTTGCCTCCGTAAGCCCAGGACCATACTGAGCCTTTGCACAGGTGCGGTACATAGTCCTCTAAGCTATATAACGCCTACTGCGACGCTACCTTCCATCTCGCCGGAAGTTTTTTCGCGCCTGCTAGGCCGGCCCGGACCAATAGGATAGAGGTTTTACGCGCGTTTTTTTCTCTACTGTGTGTTTTCTGTGTTGGTTTTTATTTGGTTTTCTTGCGGGTTCTGGTTTTTTATGTTTATTTCGGTTTTCTGTGTCAGTTTTCAATGGTTTTCTTTTGGGTTTTGGTTTGAAGTGTTTTTTTACATATTTCTTGGGGTCTTTTTCAACATAAATTCTAGATCGTGTGCGCACACAATTTGATGAAAATGAGTGGCCGAGCTACGCGACAAAACAAACTGAAACAAGATTGCAACACTCTGCATGCATGCGTGAAGGCTTAGTGGGTTTTTTTTGCAGACGTACGAGGCCATCATACATGAGTTGCATGCAACTTTACGTGTATTTTCACATAAAATCAAAAGGTCATGTCTTTTAACCCCGTATCAGAATTAATATCCTTCGTTGTTAGGATCCTCTTGACGTTAATGGACAAAAAAAATCAATGTCAACTTTGGTGTGATATGGTGCGACCTTATTACTACATGCTGCAATTTTAGTACTACATGGTGCATTTTTTTTCAAAATCAATTTTGAAGTGGCAT
The DNA here is from genome assembly GCF_003073215.2 of Triticum urartu. NCBI lineage: Eukaryota > Viridiplantae > Streptophyta > Magnoliopsida > Poales > Poaceae > Triticum > Triticum urartu. The sequence goes on from NC_053022.1 coordinate 460,123,163, forward strand.
GCTCCAACCTCCTATGAGGTTGCAACGTGACAAACATGGCAACCAACTTTTTGTGACATGCAAATAGTCTGATGCCCGGCTAACTACCTAGTAGTAGATGTGCAACTCATGTCCCTACTTGTAGATGTGATGTGTAGTTTTCACTATTGGCACACCCTATCCCACCAATGCTACCAATGATAGGGGCAACTTAGTCTCTTTTTTGAGCCGATTGCCTAGTAGTTCATGTGCAACTCCTTCCCTTCCCTATTTGTGGATGTATAGTTTCAGTTGATGGGGCCAACATATGAAAAGTTGCACATAGTTTGTTAGGCAATTGGTGGGGCAACAAATTAAGTTGCTTATCTCACTGGCAGAGATAGTTGGATGGTGAAAACTGCACATTCATGAGGGCAGTGAAAAAATTCATATAGGCAGGGCACAAAAGTTGCACATATCAATAGCGGCGGTGGTTTGGACGGGGCGCTAGCAGATAAAACTACATGTCCACAGAGTGTGGGGGGAAGTTGCGCATCACTGTTAGGCATTTGGTTGGGGCAGCATCTAAAGTTGCACATCTACTGCTAAGTAGTTGGCCAATGCAGCAAACAATAAAAACTGCGCATCCACGAGCAGGAGAAAGTTGCACATCGACTACTAGGCAGTTGATCTAGGCAACAGACGAAGTTGGGCATCTCACTGCTAGGGGTTGTTTGGGATGAAGATGTCATACGTGCATTTTGCAACATTATTTCTTACTGTAGTTTATCCTACTAATGATGTATTTCACAACATGGTGCAAGCTTTCTCTCTTAAAATGCAAGTTATAAAAAGAGAGAGGGGTTAATAGCAGCTGAAATTCTGAGCCTGAAATAGCAACATAAGATAAAGCAATTATTTGAAGCTCAAAACGGTGGATTCTTAGAGAATTATTTTGGAATGTATTTTGTAAGAGACTGTTTTGAGTCCAATTGTTCAATGACATGGTTATATTTATCTTAATTATTTCTCTTGTAGTTGTGGGGGCTTGCATGGAGAGTATAATCATGAATAGGTATTAGTTCAAGTTGGGACAATACCTTAGCTCTGGTCCATCTAGGCCAGTGTAAGTCGATGAATGATGGTAAAAGTAACTTGGCGATATTTCCATGTGTCCTCAAGATCATTTTGATCACTATAAAAAGTACAACTGGCTCGTCCTTATCACAATTAAGGATCGAGTCACTTGCCACGCCTTACTATGTCTGTTACTTGTTACCTTGTTGCAAATTATCTTGCTATCAAAATATATATCAAACTTTTTTACAACACTTGCGGTGAAAAACTTACTACAAACTGCCTATCAAATTCATCTGCTCATCGTTGGGTTCAACACTCTTACTTGTTGAAAGGACTATGATTGATCTCCTATACTCGTGGCCATCAAGGTACCATCGGTGAATACTGCATGTCCACGGGTATGGGGAAATTGCAAGGCGACTGTCAGGCAGTTGCACATCAAACGCTACATAGCTGCACCTCGCGAAACATACTATACATAATCTAGTTTCAAAAGGCACATCACGGTGATTCAAACAGTGAAAACAGATCTTAATTTTGATGCACACTTTGGAGTTATGCCTTTTTTAATTTTCAAAACCGTGAATTGAATGAAAAACATCACAAAACACATGCATCGTAGGGTGATCGTGGGAGCATCCAACAAGTTGGGAAAAAAGGGAAACAGATGAAAAAGCTTTTCTAGCTAAGGAAGGGGACAAAAAAGTTTCCTAAAATGACCAGCTGCCGGGGAGCACTAGGGGACAACCATTTGCCCGCTAGATGTGTCTTCTTCTCAACACATGATTACTTTTTCACACACGCTGTACATTTTTGTATACACCAGAAATAATTTTAATACCTGTTTATCTTTTTTTAATCTGTTTTTTCAAACATATGTTGCAATGTGCATTTTTCATACACATTGTATATTTTCGTATATATTTGAAAAAATATACACGTTTAATATTTTTAAAATAAAATGATTTTTAAGTACACATTTATAATATATTTTAAAAAAATACGTGTTAAAAATATTTCAAATGCGCCTTGATTTTTTTAGTGACGGTAATTTTTTTAGTTGTGCGAACATTCCTTTACATTTGAATATTTTTTTAGGATGTCATGAATATATTTTTGAAACACATGAATATTTTTTAATTATATAGGAAATTACTTTTGAATTACAAGAACATTTTATATGTACATTGTATACACATTTTTGAAAAATGTCAAGTATATTTTTTAAAGCGTGTTGTCAGTCCTAACCGAGGGGGTCTTTGCCACTTGAGTTCCCGGTCTAGTGGGCCGAGTTGTGACCCCCCCCCCCCCCCCCCCCCCCCGCGTATGTCGGTGCCATCCCGGGCCACATCAGGTGACCCATGACGGATTATACTAAGACTTTGAAAGACTTGGCGTACAAGACAAAAAGGCGGAGCCGTGGAGAGGTCTACCTACACCTACGTAGCCGACTAGAATTTGTAACCCTAGGACCCTAGTGTGCTATATAATCTAGGGACTGGGCATGTAGATAGATAACTTACAATCTTTTGGCACTTTGCATGTACTTTGTACACATTATGCAATAAAACACAAATAGGAAAAAAGGTATTGTCTTCTCCAAAGAGCCTGAACGTGAGTAAAAACCTTGCTCATGTTACCATCATGCCAGGTCACCTACCTACCATACCCTACCAAGGATTTTGCCGGACTTACCTTCGACACCCATGAACATTTTTAAACATTTTTAATACAATCAACACTATTAAAAAATTACCCTAACAGATTTTTTACATAGCATTAACATTTTTCAAAATGCTTTTATATTGTTTAAGTATATTTATATTTTGGAATATTTAGAGGGAGAGAGAGAATATTTTTGAAAACATGAACAATAGAACAAATATACAAACAAAAAAAGTGAACTAAGATGCAGGAAGCTAATTGGGCCGGCCCAATAGGATGCCTGATCCCGTCAGTTATCCGCAAACCGGCGCATACCCTCCCTCCGCGCTGGCCCGGCCCATTTATCATTTTCTTCTTCTTTTTTCTTTTAACCTGCACAAAAAAGGTGCCCGCGACATGAATCAAACTCGCGACCTCCTCATTAAGTATGAACTGTAGCAACCAACCAGGACACCTGAAATGTCGTGAGTACTTCCTTTTTTCCCCATCTTTCTTTTGTTCACGGAAACCGACGAGTATGGAGGATGTGATTTTCTTTTCTTTCTCTTTCTTCTTTTCTCAAATGTGTGGAACTTTTTTTAATTTGAAACTTTTTTAAAATTCATGAACCTTTTACAAAACCTGTGAACTTTTTTCAAATACGTGAACTCTTTTCAATTTTTAAGAACATTATTCCAAACTTTGTGAACTTTTTTCAAATTGAAGAATTTTTTTAAATTCTTGAATTGCTTTTTGGAAATTGATGAAAATTTTGACTTTTTTTCATATTCATGATTTTTTAAAAATAAAAAGTCCATTTTACTATCCTGAATAAAGTGGGTGGTTCACTTTACCCCCGATCTATTTTTCTGCTTCTTTTACCCCCAAAACAAATCCAAACCGGACAAAACACCCCCCCGGCTGGTTTTTCTCCACCAACTGCTGATGTGGCACTAGTCAACGACGGTTTTGACCTAGGTGGGGCCCCCTTGTCAGGTTTCTCGGACCTCTCTCTCTCATCTGTAGCGAAAGGAGCACACGGAAAGAAGCAGAGAGACTATGAGAAAGCCATTTTTCTTTAAGCTCACCTTCGTGCTTTATCCATCTTCCCTTACAGCAGCCAAGCACGTTTGCATCTGCATATGGCCCTATTTGGTTCAACTTTTATTGACGGACTCCGTTGCCGCGCAGCAAGAATCTGATTCAAAGGGCGAACCCAGCAGAATCCGATTCCAGAAATCCGCTGCCAAAATCTAAACCAAAAGTGGAAGCAGCCAAGGACGTGCTTTCCAAAATCTAATTTCACTGCGGGCCAAATTCTGAAAAAGCTGTATCAGCTTATTTGCCAAATAACCTACATTTTTTTCACATCAGATTTTCCACAGCTGTTTTTCCACATCAGATTTTTCACAGCTGCTTTTAAAAATGCACAACCGAACCAAACAGGGCCACCGCTGCCCCTCCTCTCGGCAACGCTCGATCAACGAAACACAACGCGAACCTACCTCAGGAACTAGCACACAGGACACCTAGTGTGAAGCACAGTCGAGTGACCATGGCTGCAGCAGCCAGCGATAGCCTCGCCGACGAGAAAGCGCCAGGGACGATCGGCGTAGGCCTGTACGAGGAGATGGAGCAAGACAGCAGCCAGGGAAAAATGAATACAGTACACAAAATGGGGATGCACAGTCACATGACATGTCAAGTTTTGGACACTGGACTGCTGGCCTGTGTGTGCACCAGGACACGGCCAGGTCCGCCAATATTTCGTGTATTCACCAGCTAGGCTGCACACTTGTGTCACCACTCACCAGTCACCACAAGCGCACACGCTTAGTCCATTTCTTGCGTGCTGGGTATGAGCAAGACAGCATTGGCCCACGGCACCCTGAAGCTCGTGTAGGTAGTACAAGTAACTAGTGAGCGAGCTGACGACGCTACACACATGCACTCTTCAGTCTTGGCAGCAAACTCGTATGGTTTCCTTTGCAGCTAAGGGCATCTCCAGCTGCGCCCCAGAAAGGCCTTTCCAGGCGTTTTTTTTTATGCCGGTGCCGAAAAATCAGCCCAGCCGCGTCCCCAGAAGTCCGATTTTCGCCGGCTTGGACCGAAAACAGTGTCGGCGGACCCAGGCCGAACCCGGCGCGCTGGGGGGCGCTCGGGGACGCCGAGGCAAACTCTTTTGGCGCGAAACAGCCGCGGGCCCGCCGCGTTAGCGACTCTACCCTCTTCTCGGCCCTTCGTCGTCCTCATCGCCTCGTTTCCCGCGGCGAATCAATGCCAAAGCTGCCGCGCCGGTCAGCCTGCGCCATTGATGCCTCACGGACGGTGCAGTGAAGACCGGATGACGCGCGTCCCTCGCCCTCCCTCGCCCGCCACGCGTATTCATGGCGGCTCGCGCACGGGCGGCGCCTCGGCCTATATAAGACGCGCCCCAGAGCACTCGGCGACTCGTACTCTCTCGCCGTCGTCGTTCCTCCCTCGCCTCTCTCCCGCCGCCGTCGTTCCTCCTTCTCCTCTCTCGCCGTCTCCAGCACCCATGGCCGAGCGCTTCCCAGGCGACGGCGCGGCGGCGAACGGCTTCGGCCGCCGCCATCTTCACGAGAGCGAGACTCGCCTCCTTTTCGAGGCCGAGTACCCGGTCCCGCCGGACATGCGGGTACCCGGGGCGTGGAGGATCAGCGCCGGCGGCGTGCCGGTGCCCCCGATACCCACCGGCGCGGTGTGCGGAGATCGCATGCATCCGCTCATCCCTGCCGCGTGCGGCGAGGGAGGGGCCACGGTACGTCCCTGACAGCCCGCTCTGGGAGCCCTACTTCCGCCGCCGTCACGCCGAGCAGCTCGAGGCCACCAACGGCGTCGAGCCCTCCGGCAGGCTCAACGCCGTCGGCCGGCGTCGGTGGTGGGGCGTGCCCGAGCGCACGTTGGAGGCCGTCCTCGAGTATATCGAGGGCGGCAACACGCCGCGCCTCGAGTACCCCGCTCCCCCGTCCTTCACGCGCCGCCGGGGGCTCCTGGACCCCGAGGCGCATGGAGACCAGGGGGTCCTCCTCCTCGTCCGGCGGCTCCCCCTGCCTCCACCTCCGCCCCGTCAAGTCGGAGCCCCAGGGCGCGCCTGTCAGCGCGCGCACCCGCAGCTCCGGCGTCCGCATTGGCGACAACGCCTCCCCCACCGGCCGCTTCGTCCTGGTCGAGCCCAAGCCGGAGCCCAAGCCGGAGCCCGGCCTCCCCGTGGAGTACGAGGAGATAGCCCGGCGTGGCTTCTCCGACGAGGACGCCCTGCGGTGGGCGCGGGACGACTACCTCCGCGACGAGATGGTCCGACAGCGCCGGGCCCTAGAGGAGATCGCCGCCAGCAAGCGTGGGCGCGAGGACGAGCACGGCGTCGTGGTCCTCAGCGACGACGACGACGACGCCCCTGGACCGTCCAACCCGCCGCGCCAACCGGGGGAGGGATGCAGCAGGGACGGCGGAGGCGTCGGCGGGGGCGACGACGACGACGACGACGGCGGTGACTACACGCGGTTCTACCGGCAAGGCGGGCGGCGAGGGAGATGGCGGGGGTAGCCCGGGGTAGTTTTTCTTTTTTTTGCAAAGTATGTTTAAATTTGAACGAACTCGCCGAAGTTTGCGTTAAATTTAAGTCGTGTTTGCGCCGTATTTGACTTTTTTAAAATCCTGTGGGGGGGACGCGACTGAGGGGCATCACACCCCCAGTGCGCGGTTTAGCGCCGGTGCGCTTCTAAAGGCGATTTTTTGCCCCTCCTGAAGGGCCAACGGCTGAAGATGCCCTAATGGCTGTGACCTGTAGATAGTCTTTGCTGATCATTCTCGCCCTCATCCACGCCTCAGCTCGGTCAGAGCAGAGTCCGCTCCTCTCGCTCGCTGCATGCAGGGTTGCAGTGAAAGCATCGGCCGTCTGTCTAATGCTAACTCAGCTGTGCATGCAGGCGATTAACTATCGATTAATATACGGTATGGTGCAGGGAGGTGATGCACGCGATGTGGCGGCCGCAGGAGTTCAAGGCGGTCTACCTGATGGCGACGGCGTACGTGCTGACGCTGACGCTGCCGTCGGCGGCGAGCGTGTACTGGGCGATTGGGGACGAGCTGCTCACGCACTCTAACGCGCTCTCACTGCTGCCGCGCACGCCGTTCCGGGACGCCGCCGTGGTGCTCATGCTCTTCCACCACTTCATCACCTTCGGCTTCGCCTGCACGCCGCTCTACTTCGGGTGGGAGAAGCTCATCGGCCTCCACGTACGACTGCCGCAGCCTCTGCAAGTGCCGGCCACGCCATCCCCGCGCCGCGCGAGCCCGCCCCGAGTACGCACCGCCAGTGGTTGCCACCACCGCCTCGACCACGCACGCCACCGCTTCTTGCCGACCCCACAGCTCTACTCGCCGGCGGGTGCAGAGAGAAAAACCACCTAGAGAGAGGTGAGAGAAACCTGACAAGGGCCCCCACCCAGGTCAAAACCGTCGTTGATTAGTGCCACATAAGCAGCGGGTGAAGAAAAACCAGGCCGGAGGTGTTTTGTCCGATTTGGGTTTGTTTATGGGGTAAAAGAAGCAGAAAAATAGATTAGGAGGTGAAGTGAACCACCCACTTTATTCAGAATAGTAAAATGGACTTTTTCTTAAATATACGAACTTCTTTTAAAACTTGTAAACTATTTTTAAAATAGACAAATGACTTTTCAAAGTTGATGAAGTTTTTTCAAGTGCGTAAACATTTCCTTTGAATCTTTTCTGAACACTACCAGAAACGGGACTAAGCGTGTGGGCTAGTAGCCGTCAGGAAAAGAAATAGGGCCGTCAGGAATATAATTCCTGTCGGCCAACCGACAGGAACAACCTGTTAGCTGTTCAGTGAGGTTGCTACAGACGCTACAACATACATCTAAGAACAACAAAAACTAATCTGTTCAAATCAACCGTATACTAATCAGACGTGCCTAAAATAGTTTCAACTAAGCTTAAACGCTATACAAGAAATAGAGCAAGCAAATCTTAGATCCAGGAAAAGGAGGTGATATATTACCAGAGATATGAAGACAGAGGGCTTGTGATGCAGCAAGCAGAGGAGTACGGACAGCCAGAGGTGAAGATGTGTAAAGTCGAATGGGGGGACTAGTACGGGAGCTCGGTGGGGAGGCGGGTGCTGGTGCTCCGGCGGGTGGCGAGGTGGAGACCGGCGCTACGCCGGTGGTGAGGCAGATGCGGGCGGAAGAACGGCCTTCCGCGGGAAGGGGAGGCAGCAGCGGCGGTGGACCGGAGGATGGTGTGGCGGCGGCTGCGGCGGTGGACCGGACGATGGTGGCGTTGGACAGGGCGATGGTGGCGGCGGCGGTGGAGTGGCAGGAGACTGAATTGGGGATCGAGGGTTCTGGAGACTGAACTAGGATCGAGAGGGTTCTGTAGGCCCTCTCATTTTGTACTGGGCCTAATTCTGTGAGCCCAAACACACAGGAAAATAGAAAAAATGGATGGGCCTCGGCTAAAAATGCACGCGCAATGAAATCCGGTGGCGCAAAGTGAGAGCCCGAGGGCGCGAAGGGCCGAAAGCTATTTCTGTGGGCCGTGACCCACAGGGATATATTCTTCCTGTGCGTTTACTCAAAGCCTACAGGAATATAGTGCAAAAACCTGTCGGCTACAGCCTGACCTACAGTAAAACGATACTTTCCTGTGAGCTTATGTGGGGCTGACAGGAATATAAGTTGGCTCACAGACTTAGTCGCGATTCTGGTAGTGGAAGTTCATGATTTTTTTCGTTCTTGATGAACTTTTGTTCGAATTTACGTATTTTGTTGTTTTTTCCTTTGTTAAAAATTGAACGGTTGACCATGCAGTTGTCGACTGTCAACCTTGAATGAGCAAAGGATAATGAGGAGCGAGCAAGAAGCCAGAGGAGCTATGTGCATAGTTGAGGGGGCTGTGCCCCCCCCCCCCCCACCCAAGCCCAACACAAATTCCTGAAGGAAATTTCTTTAGGGGGGCATAATTACAACACAGTATTCTCATTAGCCCATATAAACATGTATACTTTGCTTTGGCCCCCCCTGACATTGCAGTCAAGCTCCGCAACTGAAGGAAGCGACAGCACCCGTCGCGTTTTATTGGACTAACCCAAATGAAGCAGCCGCATGAGCGCCAGTTGAGCGATCGGGCGCCTAAAGCGCCGATTAGGAGCTCTCACAGGTGCTCATGTACATAGTTAGCACGGGATCGTCGACGCTTGGACATATTAGGCCGAGGTCAAAGGCACGGGGCGGCGATATTCCTCATTTCCTCTCTTTGTTTTGTGTTTTTTCGTGGTTCTTCTAGTTTGGCTTCCAGTATTTTTTATGTTCTTGTTTTTTCTCTGTTTAGTTTTTTTTCTTTTTCTTTTTGATTTATTCTTCTTTCTTTTTCTTTTTCTCTAGTCTTCTTTTTTTCTAGATCTTTTCATGTATCTTTCTCTGTTTCTATTTTTATGCAAATACGTTTAATTATTTTGAAACATGTGAACAATTTATAAACATGTGTGAACACTTTTTAAAGACCACACGAGCATTCTTTTAAGAGAAATTAACAAACATTTTAGAAAACTAAAACAATGTCCCTGCGTTACAACAGGATATAAATATTCTAGTGTGTTAACTTGTGATTTATCTGTCAATAATAATGCGATTGTGTAAATAAATGTTCATCAAATTCTGATCATGAATTACCTTATATTTTGATTAGAAATTTGGTAAGTAATTAAAATGAAATTGGTTCAGAAGATAAATAAATTAAAATGGTTGATTATCATATACATGGAAGGTTCGACGAAGGGGTGGTGGGAAGGAAGGTGGAATGAGAACTTGATGTCTACTATGCAATTTTATTCTTGTAGACTTGTGTTGGGCCTTCAAGCGTAGAGTTTTGTAGGACAATAGCAATTTCCCTTAAGTGGATGACCCAATGTTTATCACTCCGTGAGAGGCGTATGATGAAGATTGTCTCTCTCAAACAACCCTGTAATCAAATAACAAAAAGTCTCTTGGGTTCCCAACACACCAAAACAATGGTAAATTGTATAGGTGCACTAGTTCGACGAAAAGATGATGATACAAGTGTAGTAATTATAGTAGATATTGATTTTTGTAATAGTAACAATAAAAAACAGCAATGTGACAAGTAAAAAAAGTGAACACAAATGGTATTGCAATGCCTGAAAATAAGACCTATGGTTCATACTTTCACTAGTGCAATCTCTCAACAGTGATAACATACTTAGATCATATGGCAATCTCTCAATGTGCAATAAAGAATCACTCCAAAGTTCTTATCTAGCGGAGAATATACGACGAAATTATTTGTAGGGTATGAAACCACCTCAAAATTATCCTTTACGATCAATCTATCGAGCTATTCCTACAAGTGCCACAAATAGCCCAAGAGTTCGTAGTAAAATAACACCAGAGTTCGTATTAAAATAACACCATATGATACACATCAACCCACTCTAATGTCACCTAGATACTCCAATGTCATCTTTAGTACCCGTGAGTTGATTATACGATATGTATCAAATAATTTCAGATTTGTAATATTCAATCCAAAACAAAGAACCTCAAAAAGTGCCTCAAGATTTCTACCAGAGAAATAAGGACGAAAGCGTGCTTGCATAGATTATCCCAATGTCACCTCGGGAATCCACGAGTTGAGTGCCAAAACATACATCAAGCGAACAATATAATACCCCATTATCACCACGGGTATTCATATGCAATACATACATCAAGTGTTCTCAAAGGCATAAAGTATTCAATCCGATAAAAGTGAAACCTCAAAGGTAAAAACTCAATTCATCGCAACAAGATAGAGAGAGAGAAACACTATATGATCCAACTATATTAACAAAGCTCACGGTACATTAAGATCGTGCCAAATCAAGAAAACGAGAGAGAGAGAGATCGAACACATAACTACTAATACAAACCCTCAACCCCGAGGGTGAACTACTCTCTCCTCATCAAGGAGATTGCCGGGATGACGAAGATGGCCTCCGGTGATGATTTTCCCCTCTGGCAGAGTGTCGAAAAAGGACTCTAGACTGGATCGTGGAGGTACAGAGGCTTGCGGCGGCAAAGTCGAAGTTCTAGGGTTATTTTTGGGGGTTTCTGTATTTATGAGAATTTTTGGCGCACCCTGATGGGTAGTGGCCACGTCGTGGCTCTTCTGGCCCTCATACAAAGCTTAGGGGGTCTCTTTTGTTCCAAAAAAAATTCAAAAAGTTTCGCTACGTCTGGACTTCATTTGACATGGATTTTCCGAAAAACCAAAAACAAGCAGAAAATAATAACTGTCACTGGGCACTAGGTCAATATGTTAGTCCATAAAAGCCATATAGAAGTGCACCAAAATCATACAAAACTATAATAAACATGATATGAATACTTTATAAATTATAGATACGTTGGAGACGTATTAGAACCTTATATTCTTTTTAAGTGGTAGAGAAAAGCCATTAGATATTGCCTTCTAGTTGCCCTTTCATAATCTTGTGGTTTTTGAATTTTTTTCTGCTGGCCCTTGGAGGCCCATCTTGTTCCTGGGCTGTCTTAAGGATAGTGCTTAGAACATCTACAGTCGGGCACCCCAAACCCTCCTCATACGCCTGGGCAGCCCACCCGATCAATGACTGGTCACGAAAATCTGACCTAGACAACCACCTCAAATGGGCCTCAAACGCCTGGACTGACTGGCACCCCTCATATCCAGCCGAAATATGGGGGCGCCCGGGCATGCCCGCCACGTCGGAGCCGGCCCATGCTGGCCCACCTGACCCCACATATATTCGTCCCCATCCGCTCGCCGGACCAAACCCTAGCCACCTCACTCCACTCCCTCCGCCACCAGAGCTCACCTCCGTCGGTTTTCGGCTATCTCCGGCATGGCAGGCAGCGGATCTGACTCCGACCAGTCTGGATACGTTGATTGGGATGTCATCCCGTGCGGGTTGGAGGAGGCAATGGCGGTCCGCGTTGCACTCCTCCGCTCCCAGGAGGACAGCACCCGGCCGACGGACGGATATTTTTGTCGCGACTCCGTAGATTTGGCTCAACGGCCATAACCAAACATGTCAAATTCTGGTAGACCGATGACATGTTTAATTAGTAGTGATGGAGTAGCCAAACGATGTGTGTTCACTGACGTAGTTGCATGAGTTTGTATGAATTTTGAAATATGATAACTGAGATGTCCGGATGTGGATTAGCGCGTCTGCGGGCGTTTGAGGGGCCAGATTTGCCCATCGCGACTGTAGATGCTCTTAGTCTTTTGCACCTTGGGTCGGGGGGGGGGGGGGGGGGGGGGCATGAGTATTGACTGTACTGTACCATGTCCCAAACATCGTATGTGTGAAGGTGAAGGTAGCATTTGGCGAGAGTGACACATGGACCCTTCTCACCACGCATCATATGCTTATCAAGTCATGACTCTTTACATTACTCAATTGATGTGTTTATTCATATTTTTATGTGATGTGCATTGATGGGTATTTATGAGAGATGTTATCGTTAATCTATGAACCTGATCCAATTTTCTCTATAAGAAATCCTTCAGAACCAAATTAAGTGTAGCTTTATTTGCACTTACTATTTATTTCAATATAATAAAATATGTAATTCTGGCCTATGTATATTACTTGTAGTGAACCCTCTAAGCTCGACATTTGGGATGGTAACCAATGAAAGCTCACGTTTAGGAGAAAATTTGGTGACTGACTTATGGTGCTCTGGTTCCAATTGGTAGAAATAGCTAAAAGCATAGTTTTGACTAGTGATATGTTTTTTTAGTACTTCAACTAGAGAACATTGGCCAATATTCAACTAGCTCTTTATACCATGTAATTAACTTCAGAGGAGTCCAACCTGTTTTCATTCGTGTTGTGCGGAAACTTAGGGTGCCTCCTAAGATCCATATCTTCCTATGGTTGTTCTCTCATAACAAGCTTATGATCACAGCCAACCTTAGAAAAAAAAGGCACATCATTAAACCATTGGAATGTGTTTTTTGTAGTGAACATGAATCCATCCAACATCTTCTCTTCGACTGTGTAATTGTTAGAAATGTCTAGACAATCATTAGGGACTTTTACGAAACCCAAGTTGGTTTTTATTTATTTTAGTTGCTAGATTTGGGTAATAGCTAGCAATACTAACTCTGCTTTTAAATACAGTTTGTTCTACTGTTATGTGGAATATATGGAAATTTAGAAACTCTATGATACTTAACAATGTACAATGAATTTCTATCAAACAGGTTTGGTGGAACATTCTGAAGACGGTCACGTATTGGATGATTATGTCATAGATCAATACAAACAGAGGTTTGAGGGGTTATCCACATTCCTGACAAGGTACATAAGGTAGCCCCTGATAATTTGTCTGGGCTGAACTTGCTTTCACATGGCCACTTCTCCTCCTCTTTAGCATTTGGGCAACATTTCTCGAGGGGCGTTGAAGGTTTTTGGTCGCCGGTAAAGCCACCCAAAGAGGCAATGCTACCTCTTGAGCACCGCGTTGGTTTTCCCTTGAAGAGGAAAGGGTGATGCAGCAAAGTAGCGTAAGTATTTCCCTCAGTTTTTGAGAATCAAGGTATCAATCCAGTAGGAGGCCACACGCAAGTCCCTCGTACCTACACAAACAAATAAGAACCTCGCAACCAACGCGATAAAGGAGTTGTCAATCCCTTCATGGTCACTTACGAGAGTAAGATCTGATAGAGATGATAAAATAATATTTTTGGTATTTTTATAATAAAGATTAAAAGTAAAGATTGTAAAATAAAAGGTAATAGAAATAGCTTGTTGACGAAAGATTAATATGATGGAGAATAGACCCGGGGGCCATAGGTTTCACTAGTGGCTTCTCTCAAGATAGCATAAGTATTACGGTGGGTGAACAAATTATTATCGAGCAATTGATAGAAAAGCGAATAATTATGAGAATATTTAGGCATGATCATGTATATAGGCATCACGTCCGTGACAAGTAGACCGACTCCTGCCTGCATCTACTACTATTACTCCACACATCGACCGCTATCCAACATGCATCTAGAGTATTAAGTTCATAAGAACAGAGTAACACATTAGGTAAGATGACATGATGTAGAGGGATAAACTCAAACAATATGATATAAATCCCATCTTTTTATCCTCGATGGCAACAATACAATACGTGTCATTTCCCTTTCTGTCACTGGGATTGAGCACCGCAAGATTGAACCCAAAGCTAAGCACTTCTCCCATTGCAAGAAAGATCAATCTAGTAGGCCAAACCAAACTGATAATTTGAAGAGACTTGCAAAGATAACCAATCATACATAAAAGATTTTAGAGAAGAATCAAATATTTTTCATAGATAGACTTGATCATAAACCCACAATTCATCAGATCTCGACAAACACACCGCAAAAAGAGTTACATCGAATAGATCTCCAAGAAGATCGAGAAGAACATTGTATTGAGATTCAAAGAGAGAGAAGAAGCCATCTAGCTAATAACTATGGACCTGAAGGTCTGAAGTAAACTACTCACACATCATCGGAGGGACCATGGAGTTGATGTAGAGGCCCTCCGTGATCGATGCCCCCTCCGGCGGAGCTCCGGAAAAGGGCACAAGATGGGATCTCTTGGGTACAAAAGGTTGCGGCGGTGGGAATAGGGTTTTGTGGTGCTCCTGGATATTTTCAGGGTATATGAGTATATATAGGAGGAAGAAGTAGGTCGGTTGAGCCACGAGGGGCCCACGAGGGGGAGGGCGCGCCCAGGGGGGTAGGCACGCCCCCCTGCCTCGTGGACTCCTCGTTCGTTTTCTTGACGTCCACTCCAAATTCTCTGGATCACGTTTGTTCCAAAAATCACGTTCCTGAAGGTTTCATTCCGTTTGATATTCCTTTTCTGCGGAACACTGAAATAGGCAAAAAAAAACAGCAATTTGCACTGGGCCTTGGGTTAATAGGTTAGTCCCAAAAAATAATATCAAAGTGTAAAATAAAGCCCATTAACATTCAAAACAGATAATATAATAGTATGGAACAATAAAAAATTATAGATACGCTGAAGACGTATCAGGCTACGCTGATCCAAAGCCCGGTGTCGCACCTGGAGATATGCTGGTCCGCACAGCCAGCCTTAGCCCCATCTCTAAAGGCCAGATGAGCATCCTTTGAAGACCATCAAGCTCGTGCCTACTTCTGGATCACAAGTCCCTTCTCACCCCTTCACGCCAGGCAGCAGGCGGGGCTGCGGTCGGGGAGGCGATGGGGGCGAATCGAGCTACGGGCACGGCGACCGTGCGGCGGTGGCCGGACGTCGAAAGGCGACGGAACCCGCGGCGGGGGTGCTGGAAGGGCGGACCTGGCGTGGGGTGACAGCGGCGGGGTGTGGCGGGCGGCGGCAATGCATCGTGGCGGCGGGAGGAAGAAGATGGGGTTGGGGGAAGGAAAGGGAACGGCGGTTGACGCGCGGCTGGCGTTTTTACATCTCTAATGGGTGGAGATGCAAATTTGCATCTTAAGATGTTATATTTCACATCTCTGGAAAAATATGTATATTTTTTTATCTACATCATCTGTTGAAGATAAGGTTTCGGGCTTCAGAGAGGCAAAAGTTAGTTATTTTTATATCTACATTTTTTATTAGAGATGCTCTAAAAATGTAATCTTGGGCTGCTGGTTGCTGCTTCGCTATTTTCCTCTGCTCACACTAACTTTGTTTCTCTGTAGTTTTTATGTTTCAGTTCCCGTGGTCCTGACAACTTTTGTAAACAATTGCTTTGTTCTTGTATAGTTTGGTTTCATCTATACAATGGAGCCAGGGAGCTCCTCCATCTTTGTCTAAAAAATACTGTATCAGTAGGTCTCTCTTCCGGCTCTAATTATAGGTTGTGACGCGCGGACGCGGAGGGCCCGATACAGACATGTTGTCGCTGTCCCGTACTTAACCACGCAAAAGATCTTGTACATGTGCAATGTCCCTTGGATCAGATGAATTACCCATTCGGGATAAAAACACGTCTCACAGTGTCATCATCGTCCTTTAGGCTCTCCCGGTGTTTCCCACTTCCCAGGTTCTCCAAGTCAAAGGTCTCACTGATTCGCAGGATTTGTAAATGGAGGAATAGGTAAATT
Source organism: Triticum urartu (assembly GCF_003073215.2). Lineage (NCBI taxonomy): Eukaryota > Viridiplantae > Streptophyta > Magnoliopsida > Poales > Poaceae > Triticum > Triticum urartu. Next base: position 460,139,015 of record NC_053022.1, read on the forward strand.
AGAGGAATAGAGTGGCATGTCATCCTCAACCCTACATGATTAGCACGAGCGTTTGATTGTGCGCAGAAAAAACATACTCCCTCTGTAAATTAATATAAGAGCGTTTAGATCACTATTTTAGTGATCTAAACACTCTTATATTAGTTTACAGAGGGAGTAGAATTTTTCACATAAGGTTGGAGTGGATGTAAATTTTCTTTGAAAACTAGTGCAGGTGAATCTTATAAAAAGTTTCCTACAGACTGCAATCCTATGATCAAACAACACATGAAGAAAAAAATACTAAGAATTAGAATCCTCTAAAATTACTTTAAATCAAAGAGGGCCTAAGAGCAAGAACACTAAGGTGATGTAAGCAGACTATAAGACTTTAAATATTATATTATTGAGTTGAAGAAGAGAGAAAAGAAGCGGATTGTAGATTAACATGCAGGTGCAACACGGTGTCCAAAAAACTTTGTGAGGAAGTCAGGTAGGTCAAACACTAATAAAGTGTTATTACTCCCTTCGTCTAGTGCATAAAGTCATCTTAGTCGTGCACTGCGACCAAGGTGAAGGAAAAATCGAGAGAACTTAATGTTTATTTGTTAATTAATAACATTGCATCCAATGAATTAACCACTGCATGTCGTGTTTGATAGTCTCAAGTCATTGTACGCCACACATCTCTTATTAGTTAATATGTTAAGAAACAAAAAAACGAAATGAAAGTTAATGCACCGCATCTAAGTGTTTTGAAATTATTTGATTTTCGTAAAATAACTTATACATTTAGACGGAGAAAGTATTTACAACTAACTATTATACGCAATGACTACATGGCTGGCTCTATACATGACTTGACAACAACATATTCGGCACCAGCTGACTATACTATTAACCTTGCTCTAGCAAAAATCTATCTACATAAAACAGAGTTCAGAGCAAATGCCTGGCCTTTTTCATCACTTGGAAAACGCCCGGCAGCAAAAAAATTCCAAAGCACTCCCCGTGCAACCGAACCGAGACGTCCAGCAGGCGATAGTACATGTGTCCACATCGTCGCTTCGGTAAATCTCCAGACCTGCGTCGCGTCACGCAAGGAAGACCAGCGCCAGCGACCAGGCAAAGAAACGGCAGTCAGATACGTTTCCTTTTTTGCGCGAACTGATCGCTATCAGCTAGTAGTAGTACTATAGTTGTAGCCCAGCGATTGATTCAGGGGTGGCAAATTTTCGTGTTTTGATCCTTTTCTGAAACTTATTCAAAATTTGATTCTAGTTTGAATTTTTTTTGAGATCTGACCCTTTTGCTACCGTCAGAATACATGGCGGTAGAGTTTAACAGACTACCGCCAGTGACTTTGGCGGTAGGAAACATCGCTACCGCCAACCGGGCTGGCGGTAGCCTGCACAACCCTGCTGCCAGGGTGCTTGGCGTTAGGCACGAGCACGCACTATATTCAATACTTAGAAGGTTTTTGGCGGTAGGGCATGCAACCCTACCGCCAGGGACCTTGGCGGTAGGCTGTTATACTCCATCGTCATGATCCCTGGCGGTAGCAAAAAGGTCAGATCTCGATTTTTTTTCAAACTAGGATCAAATCTCGAAGAGATTTCAGAAAAGGGTCAAAACACCAAATTTAGCCTTCAGGGGTAGCTTCGCGTTGTATACCTTCTCCGCGTTCACAAGCATTTAGCAGTTCGTGCAGTTTCGTGCATGGGCTTGTAGAGCGTCAGCAACGATCCTATATATACTCCTGTCTTCCCGTCGTCAAGTGTCGCCGTCAACGTAATGTTATTGATCATTTTCACCGGGACCATGTAACGCCATCATTTCTACGTATAGTATACAAAACTATGTACGCACTGCAACGCGTAGCCCGTTCACGCAAGGTTTTCTTCTCCCGTTCTCTAAAAAATGGGTTTTCTTATATGTATCAAAATAGAAATTGGCACTTGGGTTCAGATACGCAATTCAACCTGCAACTAAGAGATGTATTTTTTTTCTTAAACAAGTTAGCATTTTAGTTTTCATCCGATGACATGAAATACATGTAGCGAGTGAAGAAATGTCCCACGTACATGCTTAAGATGTTTTTCCGGAATAATAGAGTTACAGACGGTTATTACATGATTATCTATGAAAGATAGATCTGGTGTAGCCAATACTTGGTGATTACCTTGGAGGGGCCGTAACATGCATGCCAAGCAACTATATTTTGCAAGTGCAAGATTTTCGAGAAAAGAGATTCCTCCGTGCATGTTTCAGCCGTTTATTTGGTTGGAGATTCACATGCATGCATGCTTATCTTCTTTGTGTGCATGGCTTAGCTATTAATTATTTTTAGAGGGCCCCATGCATGCATTTGTTTGTCACATAGTTGCATCTGTCATCCATCCCACCTTTTATGTTTTATTGTTTCATTTTTTACTTTCAATCTACTACATCCAATGAACCAAAAAACCAAATTAAGTTTCATTTGAATATTTATGTTCGTTACGATGACAACTTTTGAACAAGAACAATCTTGAATACATTTCAACAACTTAAAACAAAATCCAATTAAAACCTGATAATCATAACATAATTTTTAACCAAATTTCATATGCTTTTAGGGGTTTAGGGTTTTGGGCTTACGGCTCAACTTGCTAAATTTATCATCTTTCCTATAAGGTTTTAGTAGTTCAAACTTGCCTGCTTGCCTGATTTGCCTCCCGATCTGGAAAGCCGTTGGATTCCGCACAAGAGAAGACCAAGTTTTGAGTTTGAGTTTTTGAAACTTGCAATTTTGTCTTTCGCTCGTACCAAGTTTCAATAGTTGAAACTTAGTGAAGATTTAAAACCTCATCAAAACACGTTCAAAATGGATCTTATTTGAAAGCCCTCGACACAAGCCACGCGAATCTGAAAATGAAAATTACATTGTACTTATCGTTCAAAATATATAGAAGGTTCAAAATTAAAAGTCAAAAGAAAAATGATGAGAGCTGGGATGGGCGGAGCTGTCAAAAGTTGCTTGCAGGGAACCATCGAAGTAATCAATGGACTAATCCATGCATGGGACCTCCCGTGCACAGGAGAAAATCCACTCTCTGAGATTTTCACTGGAATAAACTCTCGGTCCTCTATAAGCTTCTTAACTTTCATGACCAAATGTCCATACGCCGATCATGCCAGATAATTATATATGAGTGATGAGACGGCGCCTGTTGAGTCTTATTGCACCTGGACAGGGGTATCAAACCATTGTAAAACTCTTGCCATCCCTCGAACGATCACATGAAGCTCAGCCTCTAATGGATCATTGCAGCCGAAGATATGTCAGACATGCCGCAAAAATGATGCTGCCCTCCGCGTTCCTTAGTACCATACCAGCTCCAGCCATGCCTCAGCCGCTATGAGTGATCTAAAGCAACCCAGTTCGCCGGCGAAGGGGGCCAAGGTGGAGCCTCATGGATATTTTTCATAATACTATAGTACTTCCTCCGTTTCAAATTACTCGTTACAGAAATGAATGTATCTAGAACTAAAATATATCTAGATACATCTATTTCTGCGACGAGTAATTCAGAACGGAGGGAGTATATAATTTATGAAAGCATGAGCGGTCAAAGTTGCAGTCTTCAAAGAAGAGACCATGTAAAAAAACACTAAAACATCATGCATAGTAGTAATGCAACAATACAAATGTATGGGTCACAATGCTACTGTAGGAAACCCGCATGTTTGAGAGATGACTAGATTTTCTTTATTTTCTTATGAATATTCCTTTATGGCATAAGAATCCATAAAATTTATAGAAGGAAGCAAGTATGGTTCGAGCAATGTGGTCTTGTCAATGCCACGCAAATGTCCAAGGATGCCAAATTGCCAATGTCCTAAAGGCAGTAGATGTCAAGCAGCATGGGCGCACATAATAAACACGACAAGTTATGAAGAGAGGGTTTCCATAATAAAAAATGGTCGCTACTCCCAATGAGGCGGACAAAGAAAGACACCGCAAGATTTTATCAAATGGGAAATGTAGATATCAATGAAAAGGTACAAATCGAGCAATGAGGAGTACGTGTGAGAGAAAAATGTCCAAAGTAGTACAAATGTCTGAATTTTTTAGGGTGACGTGCCACAAATTGTTGACCTTTGATTGTAACACATGAAATAATTGACTATCAACAACGTACACATTAAGGAATTGTTACTAAAGTTTAATCATGTAGCGTAGTGAGCTTAAATTCTACTAATTAATATGCAAAATTACAAATATAAAAATGCATGCCAAATCCAATTGCACTATCACGCGGGTCACCATGCTAGTTCCTAATAAAACTGCTGCTACAATATTATAGTGGTTGCTCGTTAGTACCTCAATTAGAAAACTACCATCATCGGGGTTGTTGCCGGTTGCTGCCTGCCAATCTTGTACATGTGGCAAGATTCTTAGTCACAGACATAGATAGTTGGATCTGCACCAAGACATTTTGATTTCGTTATCATTCAGTCCCTACCCCCCCCCCCCCCCCCCCCCACACACACACACACACACGCACGCACGCACGCACGCACGCACACACACAAATGTATATACCCTAAGATTCGACTTCGTCATCGCATTTCAACCTAAGATTCTAGCAACTATCAATTCTAAAAAACCCAGGACATTCAACTACTCAAAGCGAAAATAGAGGGGGGCGGGGCTGGAGTTAGCTACTACTACTAGCTAAAACCAGGCAGCCAACGGTTTTCAAAAGACACACACACACACTAGCTGGAATGTATGGAATCCATGTGCTAGCCAGTAGTGGCACACGCATGAACAAATACCACCCTAGACCAGAAGGTCAACTTCTCCGCGAGAGAGCTTCTCCTTATCCTTTACAAAACTCCAACTTTAGATGCTAAGGAGTGCTTCCGTACGTACCAATAATGTTCTTGTTCTCTTAGCTAATTATATTAGACCTACGTACATGCCTTGCTGTAGTCGCAGGTCCAGACTGAGAGCCCCATTTCCATCTCCGGTCTACTACGTGTTCGTAATAGAGAGAAAAACCTGTCGAACGAAATCGCCGCTGCTGCAAGGAAGCGCCATCCCGGCGCCTGCTCCACAAGCGGAAGCAACTCGAGTTTTGCACCAGCGTGCCATGCATGCTTCGAGTAGTGGTCATCGTACCTAAGCGGTGGAGGACAGACCGCCGGCGGGGAGGTCAAGCTGGGCAACAAGTCGCAGTAGTATGACGATCTGACTTGTCGCTCTTCCAGATCTGTCTCCGTCGATCTTCCGCCGGAGAGCCACCTCCGCGCTGCCTGCTAAAAAAGTCGCATGCATGCCTCAATCACTTTGTGTACGGGGCTACGGGCGCATAGGATAGTTGACAGTTTAACCAATCACTTTTGGTGACCTTGATCCCGGGAGGAAAGAAAACTGCCGCCCCTATGGTACTCCTATGCTGGCTAGCACAACCAGACATGATTACATATGATAATGAGACCTTGATCGTTTTATCTTATGTGTTTGGTAAGCGCCAACAGATTTCAGGGAATGCAATACAAACATACGGCTGCGGGTTTGATCGTCTAGCTTCTGGTACGGTTTCCGATCTACCACCTTCCAAAAGGGGAAATTCGCAGAGGCACACAGCTACCGGGGTACGCATCTCCCAAGTCCTGCACGGCCACTCAATTGCCTCGTGATTTGTGAATTAGTTGGATCCACACGAGGGCATAATGAACATGATTGATTTGATGCCAAAAATTAGCATACCAACATTTGGCAAATGCCAAATATCGGCTAGTGCTTGGTTGGTTACCAAGTGTATTTGCCAACCTCACAACAAGTTGCCAATTTTTGGTAGTAACTTTTGATATTGTCAATTGTTGGCTTCCAAATGTTGGCAACAAATCAATTATACTAAATAATATTAAGTTTCAGACGTTGAAACGTATGATTTTTCATCTGAAACTTGCCATTTTCTCGCTCGCTCTTACCGAGTTTCATAGATAAAACTTTTAACACTTTTTTGGGTCATTTGTAGGTACAAATATTGTGATTTTATCGGTCGCTCATACTAACTTTCAAGAGTTAAAACTTAACATTTATTTTCAAAATTCGTCAAAACATATTAAAAATGATTCTTATTTGAAAGCCCTCACCGCGAGGAACACAAATATGGAAACATAACTTAATTTGAATTGTTTATTCAAAAGATATAAAAGTTGAAAAATCAAAAGCCAAAAATAAAAGTACGCACGAGGGACTCGGTGCCCTGAGACCCGCGTGCCACAAATCCTCTCCCCTAATCTTTGCGGATCTTTCGTATACAGTATCGTTGAATTCACATGCATGGGGGCCAGGAAGATTGGATGAAGATATCTTAGTATGGGGGCCAGGAAGATTGGGAGTTTTCTCTGTTAAAACAGCTTACTTTCTGGCTTTTGAGGAAGCACATCGAGGTAGTGCGGTCGCATCCAGTTCCAATCCTTTGGGAAGCAGGAGTTGCTGGAAGGACATTTGGTCCTGTGGGGTGCCGCCCACTGTAAGGAATTTTGCTTGGTGGCTAGCTACAGATTCCCTTCCAACCTGAAAGAACAAACATAAAATTGGTTTGGAGGTCTCAAGTCTTTGCCCTGTGTGTGCTCTACAACCGGAGGACAACTTTCATCTGATGCTAAACTGCCCGCTTGCTCGTCAGTTGTACACTGCTATGTCCAAGGTATGGAGTTTACCAGCTTGAGACTTTTTTGTGAACTCGGGGAAGGAGTGGTTATTTGCCATTGCACAGCTGGATTATATTTCTCGTTGCATGGTTCTGATGGTCTTCTCGAGGTGTTGGTTCATTCGGAACGAAGTTACGCATAACAAGCCGGCTCCGTCGGTTGATGCTTCTGTTAGATTCCTCCGGAGCTATATGGATTCGTTAATGGGTATTAAACTGAACTCATCAATGGACCAGGCCAAGGGGAAGGTGTCCATAACATACAAGGCCCCGGACTCACATGTTGCAAAAATACCACCACAACTACCCTGGGTGCAACCGAAGCCAGGCTGGGTCAAGCTGAATTCAGATGGGTCATGGGGCCAAGATGGTGATGCAGGAGCGGGCATGATTCTGCGTAATGAGCATGGGGAGGTTATTTTTTCTGCTTGCAAACACCTTCACATCTGTCGAGACGCGCTTGAGGCAGAGCTGTGTGCTTGTATGGAGGGTTTATCCCTCGCCCTCCAAAGAAGCGACTCCCCTATTGAAATTGAAATGGATTCAAGCATGGCGGTGTCTATGATTCAAGACCCTGAAGTTGATCGTTCTGTCTACTCCTCACTCATAAAGGAAATTAAGTACCTCAGAAGTTTGAGGATGAGTAGTATCTCACATGTTTTTCGTAGCCAAAATAAAGCTAGCGATGGTCTAGCGGGTTTTGCGAGATTAGAAGGTAGAACTGTTACGTGGTTAGGATCTGGGCCAGCTGCGGTCCGTGATCTGGTGATTGATGATTGTAAGAACTTATTGATTGAGTAATATAAGTCTTATGTCCGCAAAAAAAAGAATTCACATGCATGGGTGGATACTTACTGAGAAATTGTCGATTAACTTTTTGCCGAATCTACGATGTCAGAAGCTTAAGGTAATCACGATCTGTTGAGTGTTAGTAGGTCGAGAGTATCGAGGATTTATTTGTGGAATTGTTTCATTAATATTCAAAATAGTTTCGAGAGGAACCGAAAGCGTTTCGAGGTCACCGGAAGGGTTTCCGAGTTTATCTGGCAATACCGGGTACCACCGATAAATAATATATAGGTGGAAAATGTTTCCGGTGATGTTAAATTAATAATAAAAGGCTCTAGTAATTGTTAGAAGGATTTCATATTTAACTTAATATCAACGGGGTTTAAAAGGCCAAGCGATGGAGGAAGAATTGGGCCACAAGGGCCCATGTAGGGGAGGCGCCCCTTTCCCCCCTTGTGGGAGGCCGAATTGAGGTGGGCAAGGACTCCTCCTTCCCCTCTTTGGCCGGCGCAAGGAGGAGAGTCCTTCCCCTCCTTGTGGCGCCCCTTGTCGTGGGTGCAAGTATGACAGTAGTGTATGGGGGTACGAATTGGAGGGCAGAGCCCAGCTACGACACAGTTGTTACACCCGGATTTACGAGTTCAGGCCCCTTGCGGTGGAGGTAAAAGCCCTATGTCTCGGTGCTCTGGAGCTGTTGATTGAGTGTATGGATTACAAAGGATTGTGAACCCTTGCCACAGAGCAGGGGGGTGGGTTTATATACAGTGCGCCCTCGCCCCACGAATGCTGTCGTTACCAAGGGTTTAAGGACACTCATCACTGGTAACAGGTGTGTTAACTACACTTGATGAGGGTGGATGAACGTCCGAACCGTTGTGGTTCCAGGGAGACTCCTGGTCTTCATTGTCCGAGTGCTGACAGGTTTAGTCGAGTGAAGAAGGCCAGTCGAGTGGAGCACCATCCTTTGAGTGGTTAATATCTTCTGAGTAAATCTTCTAGCCGCGGAGCGGTCGAATGCTGGTCTGTCCCTGGGGCCCAGTATAAGGTGTATGGCGCCTTAGGGCAGGGTCCATAGGTTAGGCCTGTTACCCTACCCTCAGTACATGTCTCCATCATTAGCCCCCGAATCGGTCGAGTCAGAGCGAATTTCCAGGTGAGCTGAGTGATACGGAGGCGCTCAAGGGCTCCTGTTGGTCATTCGATGGTCTTGTCCTCACACAACATCTTGATGGATTCTGGATCACGTGACGCCCGAGTGAGGGTTCCACTTCGGACCCAAGCCAGATGAGGAGCGTCCTCGTCTGGGTGAAACAAGCATGCACGCGTCGGGTGGTCGACCAGGCCCGAGCATTTTTGGCAAGAATTTAAAGGGCAAGCAATCGGATTGCCGGATCCCGGCTGTCGCAGGATTCGAAATTGGGGATGTGCGCGCGCGAACGGTTGTGACGCGGTGAGTGGGGGAAGTGGGGCATGATGCCTCAATTTTTACCCCACTTTTCATCGCGTAATGCAAGATCTCCACCAGCGGGATTTGAGGAGATTTGCAGGCCCGTAATCCAGTAGCGAGGAACAGTGGGCAGAGAGGCCGGTGGTATAAGAGGGCCACCACGTCGGAGGGAGAGGGCTAGATCCCCTTTCTCCTCTCTTTCAGCCTTCCCATCTTCCTCCCCACCTTCACTCTGTGCGAGCCCATTCGACATCAGGGTGTGTCGGATTTCGGGTTCCGACAAAACCCTTGAGGTTCGAACACTGGGGTGCGCACGAAGATCTCTCCCCCTCTCTAGCTTACGCATATCATGATCTCACGGCCTAGCTCGACGAACCCAAAGAACAAGAGACACAAGAGTTTATACTAGTTCAGGCCACCGATGTGGTGTAATACCCTACTCAAGTGTGGTGTGGTGGATTGCCTCTTGGGTTGAGGGTGAACAGTTACAAGGGAAAAACAGCCTCCTGAGGAGAGGTGTTCTTGTGCTTGGTGAGTGTGGTCCAGGATTCTCTCTAGATGAGCCCATCCCCTTCTATGGTGGTGGCTAGTCCTATATATAGAGGCCCGTTTCCTCTTCCCAAATATTAGACGGGAAGGATCCCACAACGGCCAATTTGAAGGGGACAACTAGTACAAGCTATCCTGACAAAAGTAGTCTTCGCCTGCCAAAGGCTCTGGTGGTGACGCCGTCTTGGGCTCCACGGTGATCTCCGTCCTACTGTCCTGCTGGTCTTGGTCTTGTTGCGCCAATATGGAAACCTTTGTCAGATGCCTCGGGACTCCTCGCCTGCGCTTGCCTCTTTAGCACCAAAGAGGAAACGAGGACACTGCGCGCGCTGGCGCCCGCCTGACTCCAATCGTCATGGCTTGCGTCACACAAACCTCATGAGGTGTCCCTTGCCTTGATCTCTCTGCCCCTCATGAGCCAGCCTGGTGAGGCCGCCCCTGAGGAGGTCTTGTGTCGTCCGCCTCGCGATGCTTGGCCCCTCGCAAGGGTCTTGAGTGTTTGCTGGTGAAAATGGGCTGTACAGGGCTGCTAATGGAGCCACGCTGTGGGCCGCAGGCAGGCAAGTCTGGGGACCCCCGTTCCCAGGACGCCGATAGTAGCCCCCGGGCCCAAGGCGCGCTCAGACTTGGCTTCGAGGCGAAGCCAAAGGGCAAGTGCGGAGCACCGCAGGCCCCAACAGCCTGTGGCCCCGCTTTACGCGTGGCGATTGATTGGACGTGGGCGTCTCCGCTTCCCCATGCCGCCTCGGCAATTGCCCGACTTGACGAGTCCTTGCTGCATGCAGAAAAAGATCATTATTACCTTAGATCGTGGAGGCCGGCGGTTGGCCTCCCCTTGGCTATAAATGGGAAGAGGGGGCGGAGCCCCTGTCACCCATCTCTTTCTTTGCTTCTCCCGCTCCTTCTTCTTCCTCGCTTCACTGCCAGCAGCGACACCCATGGCGCCTGCGAAGAGGCTCTCGGCTGCGGAGAAGGGGAATGCTCGTCAAGAGGGGCCTGGCTCACCGCCGCCCAAGAGGGGGTGCGGCCGCCCCTGCAAGCACACCATGACCCCCGTCACGGCTCCTCGCGGTCGCGGTGGTGCCTCTTCGCGTGGTGGTGGTCGCCTGAGTCGTGGGAGCCCCGTCGATGAAGGGAGGCGCGCCATGGTCGCGCGGCCGCCCAGGCCGCGCTTCCACTCTGTGGAAGTGCTGCCGGAGTTCGTCGTGTGGTCAGAGAACCTGGCTGACACTTGGCTTCAGCTCCCGCGTTTCTTTGCCAGCGAGCTACCAGCCACTGGTCCAGGCGGTCTCTGGCTGCAGGCGGACGGCTGCTGCAGCAAGGCTTCATGGGTCGCGGTCGAGGTCTCTGCCACAGGCAATGCAGCCCTGGCCCACGGCTGGCAGACTGAAAGAACATGCGGTGCCCCCATGTTTGGTTTTGGTAATTGATGACAATCTCTATGGACTAATGGTTGCCTTGAGTTATATTTGAAGGTTTTGTCCATAGGCTTTTCTTGGAGTACATGTGTTGGTTTCAAGGAGAGTTTGTGTCGACCAAGGTGCTATTCAAGGAATTACGATTGGTCTTGTGAGAGGTTGATCAAGACTAAGTTAAAGAGTGAATCAAGATGATCAACCCACAAAGCGTAGAAGATGTACCGAGAGGGATCAAGTGATCCCATGGTATGGTAAGCATTGTCAATTACGCTTTGTGTACTAACCCATGGTCTTCATGAGGGTTCTTTGTGGGGTTAGGTTGCGGTGTGCAAGTTCAAGTGGAGCACCACGAAGAGATCAAATGCTTGAAGCTTGTTGTCCTTTATGGTGACAATGGACCTGTGAAGATGTGCGGAAGAGTATGGGGGAGCAATCAACTAGTCTTCATCGACTCAACACAATCAAGAAAGGTTGCGGTGCAAGTTCAAGTGGAGCATCACGAAGAGATCAAATTCTTGAAGCTTGCCGTCCATTGTGGTGACAATGGACTTGTGAAGATGTGCGGAAGAAAGGCTCACCCATAGTGGAGTATGGGGGAGCAATCAACTAGTCTTTATCGAGCCAACACAATCAAGAAAGGTGGTCCAACTTAAGGGAGTCAAGATCGTCATCATCTAGCTCAAGTGGACCATGTGCAAGGCAAAGGTTTGCCCTTGATAGGTTTTCTATTTTACCGGTCTCATGATGGTAGTTGGGAGACCGGGTTATAGGATCGATTGCCATACTATCAAGGGGGGCTCTCAATGAGTAGCTTGATCGTATCGTTCGTTGAGAGCTCAAACCATTGCATCCTTGCATCATCTTTCTTGGTTCTTGTTTGGTTCTCTTTGTGAGTCTTAGAGCTTACGGTCATCTTGTTGACAAGCTTGAGTTCATCGAAAACGGAGTTCGCTTGCATCTTCTATGATGTTTTCGATGTTGGAGGTTTTGCCGGTTCTTCTCGGTTGGAGGTTTCACTCCTCTTTTTGTTTTGATGCTACTCGTCGTCTTGTTTCCAACAAGCTTGAGTTTGCTCAATTCGGAGCTCATATGCAGAAGTTATGGCAGTTCTGGTTTTCTTGAGTGTGGTTTTTGTCAGGGTCCCAGCAGTAGTACCGTGGTACCCAGCAGTAGTACCGCTGAGGAGTCACAAGCGGCAGTACCGCTCCGCAGTGGTAGTACCAGCGGTGACTCCGCAACAGTACTACCGTTGGCTTACCAGGTCCCTACCGCATCGATTCGAGGGGTCTTTTTCTGTGTCGGATTGTGCCGTACCTCGCTGCGGCAGTAGTGCGGCAGTACCGCTCCTTAGCGGCAGTACCGCTCTTCCTCCGCGGTAGTACCGCCCGATTCCCTCTTTCCCTTTTCCATTCGTTCTGCGCGGCAGTACCGCCGAAGGGTGCGGTAGTACCGCCTAACCCAGTGGTAGTACCGCTGTCTCCTACGGTACTACCGCCCCAAGGTTCATGTTTTGTTGCTCCTTTTCCCTGTTTCTTCCGCCTGAGCGGTAGTACCGCTCGTGTGCGGTCTGAGCACATAACGGTTGGATTTCCCCCCTCCTATAAAAGGGGTCTTCTTCCCCATTGAACCTTATCCTTTGATCTCGTGTTCTTCCCCCATTGTTGACCTTCTTTGAGCTTGCTAACTCTCAATCCCTCCATGGATTCTTGCTAGTTTTTGAGGAAAAAGAGAGAGGAGATCTAGATCCACATTTCCACCAATCACTTTCTCCTCTATGTGAGGGGAACCCCTTGGATCTAGATCTTGGAGTTCTTGGTGTTCTCTTTCTTGTTCTTCCTCTCATTTTCCTCCTAGCATTAGTTGCTTCGGTGGGATTTGAGAGAGAAGGACTTGGGCACTCCGTGTGCCCTTGCCATTGCATTTGGTGCATCGGGTTGAGTTCTCCACGTGATACGTGGAAGTTACAAGTTGAGAAGCTTATTACTCTTGGGTGCTTGGTACCTTTGAGCTTGTTCCTCTTGGGTGCTTGGGCGCCCTAGACGGTTGTTGGTGTTCGGAGCTCAATCATTGTGGTGCAAAGCTCCGGGCAAGCGTCGGGGTCTCCAATTAGGTTGTGGAGATCGCCCCGAGCAATTTGACGGGTACCGGTGACCGCCCCCAAGGGTTGCCAAAGTGTACGGGTTCGGTGACCGCCCCCAAGGGTTGCCATTTGTATGGGTTCGGTGACCGCTGTCGGTGTCAAAACCGGCGGATCTCGGGTAGGGGGTCCCGAACTGTGCGTCTAGGCCGGATGGTAACAGGAGGCAAGGAACACGATGTTTTACCCAGGTTCGGGCCCTCTTGATGGAGGTAAAACCCTATGTCCTGCTTGATTAATATTGATGATATGGGTAGTACAAGAGTAGATCTACCACGAGATCAAGGAGGCTAAACCCTAGAAGCTAGCCTATGGTATGATTGTTGTATGATGAAGTTGTCCTACGGACTAAAGCCCTCCGGTTTATATAGACACCGGAGAGGGTTAGGGTTACACAAAGTCGGTTACAACAGTAGGAGATCTAAATATCCGCATCGCCAAGCTTGCCTTCCACGCCAAGGAAAGTCCCATACGGACACGGGACGAAGTCTTCAATCTTGTATCTTCATAGTCCTGGAGTCCGGCTGAAGGTATAGTCCGGCTACCCGGAGACCCCCTAATCCAGGACTCCCTCAGTAGCCCCTGAACCAGGCTTCAATGATGACGAGTCCGGCGCGCAGATTGTTTTCGGCATTGCAAGGCGGGTTCTTCTCCAAATTCGGTGTACCTGCTAAATAATGTCCGATTTTCGTAATGTAGCGCACCTTGGCTTCCACGCCCAATAATGGCCGTCTTCCACGTGTCAAACGAATTCGAAAAGTTGGGGTGTTTTTACATTCACACCCCTAGCCGCATAAACGAGCCGCCTATTTAATGGGATGGGGATTCAGATCCAAACCACACCTTCTCCTCTCCGCGAGTAATCATCAGAGCGCCTCCAGCAAAGGTCCATTCCAACATGGCCAGTCGTCGCAGCTCCTCCTCTCGCCCTTCCAGTCCTAAACCTGGAGACTGGGAGAGGTGCTCCATCCCGCACAGCGAGCTAGTGTCGCTTCAGGCCAAGGGATTTCTCCCTCAGGCCTATATGGTCCCGGTCCGAGCCGGACTCGCCACCTATAATGGCGGAGAGCAAGCGGAGAGCACCCCCAATCCTTCCAAAGGAGAGCGGGTGTGCCTCGTCCCTTATCTAATAAGAGGACTTGGATTTCCAATTCATCCATTTCTCTGTGGGCTTCTGGAGTTCTACGGCCTCCAGCTGAACAACCTCACGTCCGGCTCTATATTGCATATCGCGGGCTTCGTCGCCCTTTGCGAGCTATTCTTGGGTGTTGAGGCTCATTTCGCGCTGTGGAAGAGGTTATTCTGCCTGGTGCCCCGCTCTCAAGAGGGGTCTATATATCAAGTGGGCGGAGCCGAAGTGTGGCGTATCGCCGGGACCGGATATCTATCCGGAACCCCAAAGAAGGCGTCCGAGGACTGGCCTTCGGAATGGTTTTATATAGATGATGTCCCGCTGCCGGATCCTATCCGGGTCGGTCTCCCCGAATTCAACAGTGCTCCCTTAAAGAAACGCCTAAGCTGGCATCCGCGGAGCTCTTAGAAAGAAGGCGACACGGACGTCCTTCACCTGATGGGCCGGATAAGACTATTGGCTCATTCCGGACTAACCATGATTAGAGTCATGGCTGCATGCATTATGCGGGGGGTGCAGCCGCTTCAATATAGAGGCCACCCCATGTGGGATTTTAACGGGGAGGATGACGCCACCCGTTATGGTCGTAAGGGGCCAGCCTCAGCTGCCGCTCTAGTAAAGATCTTATCCTCTTTGTATAAGGGAGAAGAGGAGGAATTCCTCCGCGTCAACCCGCAGGGCGGATTTACTATGTACAACCCTCCGAGTTGGGTAAGTGGACAATTGTGTTTGCCCATCCGTTTTATATTCCCATGATTAAATATGTAGTCTAACGACTTCAACGCAGGAACTGCGTCAGGAAGTAAAGGATATAAACAGCCGTCCCCCACAGCCCGAGGATCCAGAACGGTCCCTCGATCCGGACTCCGAAGAGGATTCGGACATATCGGTGGAGCTGATCGACGGGGTGTTTCATCAGCTAAGCAAGGACAATACCTTGGTGGCCATTACGGCTGATTACCCAGGGTTAATTCCGGCCTCCCAGGTAACAGAGAGCGGAGTCTCATCCCCTTGAGAAGGAATCCATTCTCACGCATTTCAGTTTTCCTGACAACGACCGTGTTTTGCAGGGGAGGTTTCCGAGGCGGGAGGCCGAACCTGCGGCGGCTAGCCAACGAGGGGCCGCAGGGCCCCGTGGGGTAAAAAGGAATGTAGTCCAGACTGAGACACCGACGCAAAGGTATAGCACACCCTCCTTTTCCCTGATGTTATTCCTTCAGGGCATATTAACGTTCGTGCTATCTTCAGGATGAAGAGACCTCGCCGGACTACATCCGGAGAGGTTGCCAATCGCGCCTCCACCAGCCAGGCTCCAACGCCTGGCCCGGAAGCGGAAACGAACACAAGGCACGCACCGGACGCTCCTCCGACAGAGGATGCGGACAAGCTGTCTGCCACCAATTTCGAGGTGGAGAGTGCCATGAACCACAGGCGTCGCCGGATAGTTCTTCGCGACGCTTGTTTCTCCCAAGAGGCATTAGATGCCTTCAATTCGGGAGATGCGTACCTCCGTGCCGCTCAAAATGGTTTAGCCAGAGCCACAGAGCAATATGTAAAAGACATACGGGTAAGAATTTTTTTGGTAAATATATATATATATATATATATACCAGTAGCCCCCGAGACTTGAAACAGTTAGAGTAACTGATTTAAGGATCATTTGTTATGCAGGTTCTCACAGAGAAGAATACCGTACTGTCCCAGGAGCTGGAAGAGTGCAAAGCCCAACTAGAGGCCGCACTAGCCGCGGCAGGGGAGCCCAAAGAGACCCCCTCTGGTAAGATACACTTCAAAAGATTAGTATCTTGCGAAGTGCGGCGTGGGTGTAAATCTGGCAAATCATATTGCAGATGGCGCCGGACTGGATCCGGAGAGGCAACAACTCTTACGCCGGCTAAAGGCCGGTGAGAGTATGCTGACAAGGGTGAGGCAGGAGAAGAATGATCTTCAGGATGCCAACACCAAGCTGGACGTTGAACTTAAAGATGTTCGTGGCCAGCTGTCGGACTCCACTAAGGAGAATCAGCGGCTTTGACATGGCATATTTAGTAAGTGCTTAAGCGAATCTTTGAAAGAAAAGAGTTCGGCGAGGAAGTCGACTAACAGAGTAATGTCTGTAGGTATGCTAACGGTTCGTCCTGCAGAGGAGATGCCCGGTTCTACGGGTGACCTTCTTCCCGAGCTCTGCAACTGCACGAGTGAGTTCGGCAGGCGATGCGAGGCGTTGCCCAAGCCTTATGGCCTTCCCACTCTATGCCCGAGGGCCTTGGAGAGCTTTCGGAGAAGCTTAAGGGAGCTCGGCGGCGCTTCCGGTTGTGGAAGATATCGGCCTGCCGACAAGGCGCTAGGGAGGCCTGGGCCATAGTGAAGACGCGGTACACGAAGTCTGACCCAAACCACATGGCCGAGGTCGGACCTGTGGGGCCTGACGGGAAGGAGACCCCTGTAAGCTTAGTGTACGGCCAAGTAGAATTGGCCGCCAAGTATTCCCAGTAGGACTGTAAGTTAGACAGCCTGTTAGATGGTATTGAAGAGGAATACAATTAGTTAGAGTGACTGTAATTTTTAATTGACATGTGTAATGCCTTCTAGCCGGATTGTAGATCGTTTGTCGTTGCCGACCTTTTTGCTTCAACCTCAGGACCTGACGGTCCGGAGTGTGTCCGAATACCCTACTGGTTATGTAAGAACCGGGGTATGCATGGAGACCAGGTGTAGGGGTCATTAGTGCTTTATCAGACAAGTGCCCAACTAGTTCTGTTATATTACATGGTTAGTAAGAAACATCTTCCAGAGAGAATAGTTCTGTTAGGGGTTCCTTTCTCTGGGAGGCATGCCCTAAAGTGCATGTCCGGACTGCAAACGCAGGAAAATCATCTGGGGGCATATATATAAATAAGTAAAAAAGGTCATCTTTTAGTTCACCGACCGAATATTCCCTTAAGAACGCTAGCTTTCGGCTTCACCCAGTCTGAGGTACACATCCGGCTGATCCGGCAGTAACAATCGCAGAGGTGCTCCCTTTACCACCTAGCCGAACAATCGGGAATGTAGGGGTAAGCACATGAGCCAGGCAACCCAGCTGGGCCAAAACTTAAGTCATATCGATGCATATAATGGTGAAGAAAAGGTACATGCGGAAGTTTGACACATGTGGTGGGCATGAAGCCCGTATAAATAAGCTTCTGTTAAAGAAGCCCCCAGGTTTAATGAGCGCGAGTAGCACGTCACTTGAGGAGCCTTTAAGGGCTATAAAAGAAAAGGGGGGAAGGAGAGAAATGTAAGACAGAAAATGTAAAAAATGGACAGAGGAAGGAGACAAACACAGAGTCCGGCGCTAGGCATAGAATCTTTGGAGACGGGCTGCGTTCCATGGGTTCGGCTCGAGTCGGTTATCCGACGCATCTCGCAGGCGGTATGCTCCACCAGTCAGGACTTGGTCGATTATGAAGGGACCTTCCCACTTGGGCTTCAGCTTGTCCTTTTTCTTGTCCGTCAGGCGTAGAACTAATTCGCCAACGTTGTAGTTTTTGGCCCACACTTCTCTGCTTTGATATCTTCGAGCCTGCTGTTGATAGAATGCGAAACGGGCTTTTGCCACGTCGCGCTCCTCCTCTAAGGCGTCCAAACTGTCCTGCCGATCGAGCTCGGCTTCCCTTTCTTCGTACATGCACACTCGAGGTGAGTCATGAATTATGTCGCAGGGCAAGACTGCCTCTGTGCCGTACACCATAAAAAATGGTGTGTATCCGATGGTGCGATTCGGCATGGTCCGCAGCCCCTAGAGTACGGAGTCGAGCTCCTCTACCCAGTGCGTGTTAGATTCCTTGAGGGACCGCACTAATCTGGGTTTGATGCCGCTCATGATGAGACCATTTGCACGTTCGACCTGACCGTTAGTTTGTGGGTGATAGACGAAAGCATAATCGAGCTTGATGCCCATGTTTTTGCACCAGAGTTTTACCTCATCGGCCGTAAAGTTCGTGCCGTTATCGGTGATGATGCTGTGGGGGACGCCATAACGGTGTACGACCCCGGATATAAAGTCTATCACAGGTCCGGATTCGGCCGTCTTAACAGGCTTGGCTTCTATCCATTTGGTGAACTTATCCACCATGACCAGTAAGTATTTTTTCTTGTGGGTTCCGCCTTTAAGGGGTCCCACCATGTCAAGCCCCCAGACCGCGAAAGGCCAAGTGATGGGG
This sequence comes from Triticum urartu, assembly GCF_003073215.2. Classification (NCBI taxonomy): domain Eukaryota; kingdom Viridiplantae; phylum Streptophyta; class Magnoliopsida; order Poales; family Poaceae; genus Triticum; species Triticum urartu. The sequence continues at coordinate 460,157,384 of NC_053022.1, forward strand.
ATAGTTTGGAGGGCGGTGGGTGGCATATGGCTTTGGTTTGCAAAAAGCTGGCAACCGGCGCATCGTTGGGCCAAGTCCCGAGCGTCCGCCCGAGCCGTCGGCCAATAAAAGCCTGTACGGAAAGCCTTGCTTACAAGGGACCGGGCTGCGGCGTGATGGCCACCGAGTCCAGCATGAATTTCAGCCAGCAGGTTCCGCCCTTCCTCTTCGGAGATGCACCTTTGAAGGACTCCGGTAGTGCTTTTATTATAAAGTTCTCCCTCATGGACTTTATAGGCTTTAGATCGCCGCACTATACAGCGTGCCTTGTTTTGGTCCTATGGGAGTTCCTGCCTAGTAAGGTAGGCTAGGAATGGTTCTGTCCACGGGGCGATAACGGCCATTAGTACGTGGGCTGAGGTTGTGATTTCATTGGCAGAGCCTCCCATTATGTCAGATTATTCGGCGTCGGACAGTGCGGTTGGGTCCGGGCTAATATTGCCATGTTCCCCTTCCCATACTACGGATGTCTTGAACAACCTTTCCAGGAAGATGTTGGGGGGGACCGCATCGCGTTTTGCGCCGATGCGTGCCAGGACGTCTGCCGCCTGATTGTTTTCTCGGGCTATATGGTGAAATTCGAGCCCCTCAAACCGAGCTGACATTTTGAGGACGGCGTTGCGGTAAGCTGCCATTTTTGGATCCTTGGCATCGAAGTCTCCATTTATTTGGGATATCGCGAGGTTCGAATCTCCACGCACCTCTAGGCGTTGAATGCCCATGGATACTGCCATCCGGAGACCATGTAAAAGGGCCTCGTATTCGACTGCATTGTTGGAGTCCGTGTACATAATCTGGAGTACATATTGAACTGTGTCTCCTGTGGGGGACATCAAAACGACGCCGGCCCCAAGTCCGGCCAACATTTTGGAACCGTCGAAGTGCATGATCCAGTTCGAATATGTGCCGTACTCTTTTGGGAGTTCGGCCTCCGTCCATTCTGCGACGAAGTTGGCCAAAACTTGCGACTTGATAGCTCGCCGTGGCCTATAAGTTATGTCGAACGGGAGGAGCTCGATGGCCCATTTTGCAATCCGGCCCGTTGCGTCACGGTTGTTTATAATATCGTTGAGTGGTACTTCCGATGCTACTGTGATTGAACACTCTTGAAAGTAGTGTCGTAGCTTCCGGGATGCCATGAATACCGCATATGCAATCTTTTGATAATGTGGGTACCGTGATTTGCATGGGGTGAGGACAGTGGACACATAGTAAACCGGCTTTTGAAGGGGGAATTTGTGTCCGTCCCTTTCCCGTTCGACGACGAGTACTGCGCTGACAACTTGATGGGTTGCTGCAATGTACAATAGCATTGGTTCGCTGATGTTTGGCGTGTCCAGGACGGGGTTTGTTGCCAATATGGCTTTTATTTCCTCGAGTCCGGCCGTGGCGGCATCCGTCCACTCGAAGTGTTCGGTGCACCGAAGGAGGCGATAGAGGGGTAGCGCCTTTTCTCCCAACCGGGAGATAAAGCGGCTTAGAGCCGCCACGCATCCGGTTAATCTTTGTATTTGTTTGAGGTCCTTTGGATATCCAATTGTGACAAAGCTCGGATCTTGGCTGGATTTGCTTCGATTCCTCTACCGGATACAATGAAGCCCAAGAGCTTTCCGGCTGGAATGCCGAAAACGTATTTTTCCAGATTTAGCTTGATGTCATATGCTCGGAGGTTGTCAAATGTAAGCCTCAAGTCGTCTACTAGAGATTCGACATGTCTTGTTTTTACGACCACATCATCCACGTATGCCTCTACTATTTTGCCGATCTGGTTTGCCAGACATGTCTGAATCATGCGCTGATATGTTGCGCCGGCGTTTTTGAGCCCGAAAGGCATTGTGTTGAAGCAGAATGGGCCGTATGGGGTGATGAATGCTGTTGCGGCTTGGTCTGACTCGGCCATCTTGATTTGATGGTAACCGGAGTGTGCGTCGAGGAAGCACAATGAATCGTGTCCTGCAGTGGTGTCGATAATTTGATCGATGCGGGGGAGGGGGAAGGGATCCTTTGGGCAAGCCTTGTTAAGGTCTTTGAAGTCAATGCACGGGCGCCAGGATTTGTCCTTCTTTGGTACCATCACCAAGTTTGCTAGCCAGTCCGGATGTTTTATGTCTCTGATGAATCCGGCCTCCAATAGTTTGGCTAGCTCTTCTCCCATTGCCTGTCTCTTGGGCTTAGAGAAACGCCAAAGGGCTTGTTTGACAGGTTTGAATCCTTTTAGGATATTTAAGCTGTGTTCGGCCAGCCTGCGTGGGATTCCTGGCATGTCTGAAGGGTGCCAGGCAAAAATGTCCCAGTTCTCCCGTAGGAATTCTCGCAGTGCGGCGTCCATCGGGGTTTAATCGTGCCCCGATGGGAGCTGTTTTATTGGGGTCCGTTGGATGGACCTGGAATTTGACTATTTCATCCGCTGGTTTAAAAGAGGTGGACTTGGATCTTCTGTCGAGTATCACATCGTCCCTGTTTACCGTGGAGTGCAGCGTAGTCAGTTCCTCAGCCGCTAGGGCTTCGGACAGTGCCTCAAGGGCCAGTGCGGCTGTCTTGTTTTCGGTGCGGAGTGCTATGTCCGGATCACTAGCGAGAGTGATGATTCCGTTCGGCCCGGGCATCTTGAGCTTCATGTACCCGTAATGGGGTATTGCTTGGAAGATTGTAAACGCTTCCCGCCCCAGAAGAGCGTGGTATCCGCTACTAAACGGGGCCACTTGGAATGTGACCTCTTCGGACCTATAATTATCCGGCGTGCCGAACACCACATCTAGTGTGATTTTTCCTGCACAACGCGCTTCCCGACTGGGGATTATTCCTCTAAAGGTTGTGCTGCTTCGCTCAATGCGGTTCCAGCCTATTTCCATTTTTTGAAGGGTTTCCTCATAAATGAGGTTCAATCCGCTGCCTCCGTCCATGAGTACCTTGGTGAGGCGAAAGCCGTCCACTATAGGACTGAGTACCAATGCGGCTGGTGCTCGAGCTGTTCGGGATTTAGGTTCATCACTGGCATTAAAAGTAATAGCCGTGTCACTCCATGGGTTTATTGTTGCTACTTGATAGACTTCGGCGAGGCCGCGGAGTGTTCTTTTTCGCATATTATTTGATGCAAAAGTCTCGAAGACTGTTAAGACTGTACTGGAGTCCCTGAGGTGGCTTTTTGCGGCCTCCGGAATTAGGAGATCTTCGCCCCTTTTGGCCACCTGCCGGAGTATCCAACATGCTCTAAGGCTATGAGTTGGTGTGGCGTCCTCTGTACTATGAATTTTACAGGGTCCATTAAGCCATCCCTCCAGTACGGTTCCATGCCCTGTAGAGGGTTTTGGTTTTTTGGTTTTTAACCCGGGTGTCTGATGATGATGCACCCTTTTATTTCGGACGAGGTTTCTGTTCAGGGCCGGATTGTCCCAAAATTTAGTTTCGGTTTTCCGGGCGCTTTCCATCGCACAGTACTTTTGTACTATGGACGCCAAGTCAGCGAAGTGCGTAAGATCACGACGACCTGTGGCGTTGAGGATTCCCTTGTCCGTGCAATTATTGCAGAAGATTGAGATTGCATCTTCCTCGCGGCAGTCCTTTATCCTGTTCATAACCAGGAGGAACCTTGCCCAGTAATGATGTACTATTTCTTCGGGCTTTTGCCTGATTTGGGATAGATCGCTTATGTTCGGGTGGGTGGGTGGAATTAAGTCCGGAACTTCACCCAATCTAAGACTCAGAGGCCAAGGAGTTTCCAAACTTTCAAGTTTGGATTCTTGGATGTTGTCCAGTGAATCTAGCCCGTTGCCTGATTCTAAGTTCAGGTCTTGAGTTACATCCTCCCCTCCGCGGGTATCCGGCTTGGAGGGATCGGGAATCCGTATGTAGCTAGTCCTTAAGATAGATGAAGAGTCACCGCATTGTGCCTCTACCACGGCAACGTGATGGGTGACTTGGGGAGAATTAATTTCTCTTAGATCGGGTTTAAGCCCAATCTGGTCATAATCCGTAGTGACCCCCAAGGCGGCGATGCGATCCAAGAGCTCGTGTACGGAAGAGAGCTCCATTGGATCTAACTGCTCGACGAGTTCCGAGCTGACGTGAAGATTGCTTTTGATGACCCGAGAGGTCACCGTCGGCGCAACGGCCGAACAGGCGGTCATGAGAAAACCGCCTAGCCGGAGGGTTTGGCCGACAGCCAAGGCTCCCTTAGTAACGGCACCGTCTTTAAAGACAGGAAGAGGCATCCTTCCTGATTGCGACGGCACAGAGGAACTCTCAATGAAAGCACCAATGTCGGTGTCAAAACCGGCGGATCTCGGGTAGGGGGTCCCGAACTGTGCGTCTAGGTCGGATGGTAACAGGAGGCAAGGAACACGATGTTTTACCCAGGTTCGGGCCCTCTTGATGGAGGTAAAACCCTACGTCCTGCTTGATTAATATTGATGATATGGGTAGTACAGGAGTAGATCTACCACGAGATCAAGGAGGCTAAACCCTAGAAGCTAGCCTATGGTATGATTGTTGTATGATGAAGTTGTCCTACGGACTAAAGCCCTCTGGTTTATATAGACACCGGAGAGGGTTAGGGTTACACAAAGTCGGTTACAATAGTAGGAGATCTAAATATCCGCATCACCAAGCTTGCCTTCCATGCCAAGGAAAGTCCCATCCAGACACGGGACGAAGTCTTCAATCTTGTATCTTCATAGTCCTGGAGTCCGGCTGAAGGTATAGTCCGGCTACCCGGACACCCCCTAATCCAGGACTCCCTCAACCGCCCTCAAGGGTCCCTTAGTGGAATCACGGCATCTTGCATTGTGCGAGGGTGTGAGGAGATTACGGTGGCCCTAGTGGCTTCTTGGGGAGCATTGTGCCTCCACACCGCTCCAAACGGAGATTAGCATCCGCAAGGGTGTGAACTTCGGGATACATCGTCATCTCCGCGTGCCTCGGTTATCTCTTACCTGAGCCCCTTTACTTATGCACTTTACTTTGTGATAGCCATATTGTTTCTTGTCATATATCTTGCTATCACATAGTTGCTTATCTTGCTTAGCATAAGTTGTTGGTGCACATAGGTGATCCTAGTTGTTTTAGGTTTTGTGCTTGACAAATTAACCGCTAGGTTTATTCCGCATTTGTTAAAGCCTAAACCGTAATTATTTTAAAACGCCTATTCACCCCTCCTCTAGGCGGCATCGACGATCTTTCACATACGTTTGCCCATGCGCGCGTCCTGGGCCGGCGGTGCTCCCTCCACTTCAAGTATGATGGCAACGCGACCCTCTATGTGAGGGTGTTCGGGGAATATGGCTGTTGCGTCGGGTGTTGCCCCGAGGACAACGACGGTGGTGAGGTGCTCGGCCTCGGCGACGGCCGCGATGAGAGTGAAGGCGGGCTCGCCCTCGGTGCCGGCCATGGCTCTTCCAGCTACGGCGACTCTTCTTCCAGTGACAGCTCCAGCAGCGGCGGCTACAACCAGCCACCATGCCGCCGCCCCCGCTTCGAAGGTGGCAGCGGGTCATCTCGTCGCCGCGCTTCAGTGAACCGCGAGGAGGGGTCTGGCTGAGCTCAGGAGAGCGCCACGGGCCCGTCCTCGCGACCTGCCGTGGGAGCATGTTCCGCTTTTGTTTCATTTTTCCCTTCCTTCCTGCATTAAGAGAGAGACAAGTATGGGGCCCCGCTGGGGTGTGCAACAATTATGATTTCTAAGTGGATGTGATATGTTTATCATTCTTGTGTCGTGTTGAAGCGTCAATGTTTTATGTAGGCGCGTAGGAGTAACTTAGCTTAATGCTCCTGAAGTAGTTTCCGCCTCGCGAGGCACGCATTCCCTAGTGCCTGGCGAGGCCTCCTGTGCTCGAAAGGCGTTTGGGAACTGCAAAAATTCGTTAGGAAATTCTTATCCTCTGAATCCTGACCACAGGCACTGCCAGCCATAACCCAGCGCTTCGCATCACGGTACCCGAGGGGCACAGATTGAGATGGGTGCGCCAGCTTGCGAGCTCGAGCGAGGGTGCCTTGCGAAAAAAAGAAAATGAGAACGCGAAAATGCTCATGAGGGCGCCTGTCCAGCCCCCTCGCAAGGCATGCGAGGAAGAGTACAGGTCAAAAACAAGGAACCGAGGGCAGAAGAGGAGGCAACAAGGACAATGGAACCAGGCCAGCAAGGAACACCAAAAAGCAAATTCTCACTAAAAAGGGGCAAGCCAACTGCAGAAAGCAAAGGAAAAGCCGCGTCCGACACCTAGTCTAGTCTTCTTGTCTTCTCACCAGCACGGAGCTAAGTGCTGCCACTAAGACGTGAGAGGGAGCCCCCGAGGCCCGAGGGCGGCACTCCTGAGACTCCGGGGCGTGTACAACCCCACTCATTATTACGTGAGAGTGTCACGAGCGGAGATCTTCACAGGCACTGGGCCTTGCTTCATGGGTAGAACCTCCGGAGGTGCTGGATGTTCCAGGCGTTCTGGATGGGGATCCTGTCCTGCATCTCCAGGCGCGCGACGCCAGGACTGGAGACGTGGGCGACCCGAAACGGGCCCTCCCACATGGGTGAGAGCTTGTGCAGCCCTTCCCTGGAGAGCACCCGCCTCAGAATAAGAGATCACCCACCTCGAGCGTCCTGGAGCGGACGTTGCAGCAGTGGTACCCCGCAGCGCCTGTTGGTACCTCGCAGCTCGAAGCGAGGCTTCACAGCAGCGTTCTTCCCCCAGCACGAGGGCCATCCCCCGCATGGCGTCCTATTGCGTTTCCTCAAACACCAGGACCCACGCGAAGCGATGCCTGACCTCGTGTGGGAGAACCGCTTCTGCTCCATAGACGAGGAAGAACGGGGTCTCGCCTGTCGGCCTGGTGGCGGTGGTGTGGATGGACCACAACACGGACTGGAGCTCGTCGTGCCAGCCCCTGCCGCAGGCCTCGAGCTTCTTCTTGAAGGTCCTAGTTCGAGACCCCTCAGGACTTCCGCGTTGGCGCGTTCGGCCTGGCCGTTGCTCCTGGGGTGCGCCATGGAGGCGTAGCAGATCTGCATTCCAAGGTTAGCACAATATGTTTTGAAGAGATTGGCAGTGAACTATGAGCCATTGTCGGTGATGATGCGATTAGGGACTCCAAATCGGCTTACGAGGCCCTTGATGAACTTGACTGCTGACCCAGCTGGGATGGTGCGGACGACTTCCACTTCCGCCCACATGGTGAATTTTTTGACGGCGACGTAGAGGTAGCGGTAACCGCCAAGCGCTCGTGGGAATGGGCCCAGGATATCCAGCCCCCAGACTGCGAATGGCCATGAGAGCGGGATAGTCTGGAGGCCCCGAGCCGGCTGGTGGATCTGCTTGGCGTGGAACTGGCAGGCCTCGCAGGATTTCACCAGCTCGTCCATGTCGTTGAGTGCCGTGGGCCAGTAGAACCCGCTGCGGAAAGCCTTGCTGACTAGGGTGCGCCACGACGAGTGGTGCCCGCAGTCTCCGCCATGTATGTCAGCCAACAACTCATTCCCCTATTCCCTGAAAATGCATCATAGAGAAACATCATTTGGCCGCTTCCTGTATAGCTCACTGTCCTGAATGCAGTACGCCATAGCCTGCCGGGCCACACGCTCTGCGTCTTCCTCCTTCTCCGGCAACATGCCTTGCGTCAGGTACGCTCTGAAGTCCTCGATCCAACACCCCTCCTAAGGCTCGAGCGCTAAGAGGAGGCGTGCTCCTGAGGTCGGGCCGCAGGCGGGGGCTCCCGAGGCTGGTGGCTGGGGGAGCTCCTCATGAGGTGGCGTCGGCTCCGTAGGCGGAGGTGCTGCCGAAGGCTTGAAGAGCCGCTCCTCGAAGACGCCAGGCTCTTAGGGTAGCCGCATGGATGCTCTTTTGGCGATGTCGTCGGCCTCTTTGTTGGTGCCACGGGGCACATGCTGTAGCTCCAGGCTTAGGAACTGCTTCTCCATTTTGCGTACCTCCGCAAGGTATGCCTCCATGTGCTCATCCTTTGGCTCGTACACCTTGTTGGAGAAGTTGACGAGGAGCTGCGAGTCCCCCTTGATGGTGAGGCGTTTCACCCCAGGGCCACCGCAGCCTTGAGGCCAGCAATGAGACCCTCGTACTCTGTGATGTTGTTGGAGACCTTCTCGCCCCGCTGGAAGCAGAGCTGCATGGCGTAGTAAAGTTTGTCCTAACTGGGCGAGATGAGCACGGCTCTAGCCCCCGCACCCTGGCGTGCGAACGCGCCATCGAAGTACATGACCCAGCCATCCGGCGCTTCACTCCCTGGCAAGAGGGATCGGTTCTCGCCTGATTCGAGCTCTGGGGTGTCGGTCCATTCTGCCACAAAGTCGACGAGTGCAGCCCCCTTGATGACCCTGGTTGTGCTGAACTCCAGGTCAAACGCTTGCAGCTCGATGTTCCATTCGACGACCCTTCCCGCAGCATTGGGGCTCCTGAGCACTCTCTCCAATGGGTAAGCTGAGAAGACCTTGATGGGGTGACCCTGGAAGTAGTGGCACAGCTTACGCGAGGCCACCAGGAGCGCGAGCAAGAGCTCTGAGGCATGGGGTATCGCGCTTTCGCATCTCGTAGCACTGTACTGACAAAGTACACTATGTGCTCGACACGGGAGAGCTGACGGAGTTTTTCGCTCCCGGGGGCTGAGGCGTTTCCTGTGGGTCCCCAGCTTCAGGGGCTCGACGACCAGCCGGGGCAGCCGCTGTCTCAGGAGCATCGCCTTGGTGTTGTGCTACCTCATCCGGCTTGGCAGCTTCATTTGGCGGGCCCTTGACCTGGGGCTTCTCTCTGAGGGCCACCAGCGCCGCGCTGGCGGAGTGGGGTGTGGCAGACAAGTAGAGTACTTCAGGGGCTCAATGACCAGCCGGGGTGTCGGTGTCAAAACCGGCGGATCTCGGGTAGGGGGTCCCGAACTGTGCGTCTAGGCCGGATGGTAACAGGAGGCAAGGAACATGATGTTTTACCCAGGTTTGGGCCCTCTTGATGGAGGTAAAACCCTACGTCCTGCTTGATTAATATTGATGATATGGGTAGTACAAGAGTAGATCTACCACGAGATCAAGGAGGCTAAACCCTAGAAGCTAGCCTATGGTATGATTGTTGTATGATGAAGTTGTCCTACGGACTAAAACCCTCCAGTTTATATAGACACCGGAGAGGGTTAGGGTTACACAAAGTCGGTTACAATGGTAGGAGATCTTGAATATCCGCATCGCCAAGCTTGCCTTCCACGCCAAGGAAAGTCCCATCCGGACACGGGACGAAGTCTTCAATCTTGTATCTTCATAGTCCTGGAGTCCGGCTGAAGGTATAGTCCGGCTACCTGAACACCCCCTAATCCAGGACTCCCTCAGTAGCCCCTGAACCAGGCTTCAATGATGACGAGTCCGACGCGTAGATTGTCTTCGGCATTGCAAGGCGGGTTCCTCCTCCAAATTCTTCATAAAAGTTTGTAAACACCAAGAGTAGTGTCCGGCTCTGCAATAAGTTTCCACGTATTGCCACAGAGAGAATAATATTAACACAAATCTAACCTGCTGACGTATTCCGCAGCGTGACATCACACTACGGCCAAGCCTTTATTCGAATCGTTTTCACTTTTCCACCTCAGCGTGTTTTGCGAGGCGGTTTCCTTGGCACGTCTTGTCAAAGCAGAGATCATGTCCCCCATTTACGGGATTCTCATCAATACGGACGTGGGTAACCCAACCGCGCCATTTATCACGGCGCTTGGGAGGCAAGCGAGTTTTACTAGGCTGGTGGGGACGCATAGTCGCATCCGCTCATATAAGGGGATAAGGATCCACCTTTTTACCTACGCCTTCTTCCTCCTTTGCCTATCCATCTTCTGCGCACCCGAGCTCCAGCGCCCAAGCCCACACTTCCTACCTCAACCTTCTCCAACAATGTCCGGAGCGGGAGGCAAGTGGATGGTCTCCTCCGTCATGGAGGGCCATGTCAAAAGGCTAAGGAAGGCCAGATACCTGTCCAAAGACATCGCGCACCGGCTTCCTGAGGAGGGGCAGCTTCTCCCCACCCCAAGGCCCCATGAGAGGGTAGTATTTCTTCCCCACTTCCTCCGCGGACTGGGTTTTCCTCTCCGCCCATTTGTCCGCGGGCTCATGTTCTACTATGGCCTAGATTTCCACAATCTAGCCCCGAACTTCATCCTCAATATCTCGGCGTTTATCGTCGTGTGCGAGGCTTTCCTCTGCATCCGCCCCCATTTCGACCTCTGGCTCAAGACCTTCAACGTCAAGCCAAAGGTGGTGCGCGGCAACCAGGCGGAGTGCGGAGGTGCCATGGCGGGCAAAATAGCCAACGTCCTATGGCTCGAGGGCTCCTTTGTGGAGACCATGAAGGGGTGGCAGTCAGGGTGGGTTTACATCACCGAGCCACGCGATCCGAAGTGGATCACAGCCCCTGAATTCTGATCCGGACCCCCTACACGGCTCACGTCCTGGAAGGAGACGGGCTTGTCATGGGGCGACGAAGAAGAGGTGACCAGACTGCAAAAATGCATCCAGTCCCTGGTGAACAAGCAACTCAAGCTTGTCAACGTAATCCAGGTCATGCTCGTCCGCCGGATCCTTCCGTGTCAAGAACGGGACTTCAATTTGTGGGAGTTCAACCCAGCGCAGTACCGAACTCTGAGCAGGCTCTTTGACACGAGTACGAAGATGTCTGGAAGGGGCTAACCAAAGGCGCCGAGGCTCCCACATCCGCCTCCGAAGACCGCGGATTCAGCTCGCAGCGTCTTGCTAGCGAGGTAAAATATTTTCATCTTTTACATGATGTTAAGTTTTCTTCATAGTTTGACTCTATGCGGGATCTAAACTCCCTCACCTTTGACAGGATTGGCAGGCGAAGTCCGAACTAATTAACTGTCCGGCTCCCTTGCCCGAAGACCCAGCCCCTGCTCTCCTAGTGAAGCTGCTGGTTCCGGCACCTTATGTGGTGCCGGAGAAGAAGGCCAAGAAGAAGAAGGCCACGGGGACTCGAAAGAGTTCCCGGCATATGGTGGTGTCGGACTCGTCGTCCGATGAGTCCGAGACGCACTCCTCCCGTGAAGACGAGGAGGAGGAAGAAGAGACCTCTCCCCCTCCAGCGGGGGGAGGAAAGAAGAGGAAGGCCGCCCTAGTAGGGGAGGCCGAAGGGTCCAAGAAGAGGAAAACCCCTCCACCGGACTACGCCCCCGACGCCGACGAGGACGAAGAGGAGTGGCCGGACAGGGCCAAGCGTCCGGCGAAATCATAAGTGTTCAGATACCAGAGTAACTCATGATATTCCTTTTGTTGCGCAACTTTCCCTAATGTCGAATATAATCATGCAGCCCGCCCAAGGACGGGCTCGACGAGTCATCGAGCGGCTCCCTGGATTCATCGGACGTGAATTCAGTTCCGCCCGCTGCCTCCCCCTGTGCTGCGGATGACGCCGAAGTGGCGTCGCGACAAGCTCCGGGGCAAGAGGAGGTGGTCCAGGAGGAACCGCGAGGCGACCTCCCGGACTCCAGGAGTAAAGGGGACAAGACCCCCAGGGCTCCAAGTCCGGCTTTAAGCCAGACACCGCGCCGGAATCATCAACGGTTTTGGACCGCGGCAGGCGAACTCCTGCCAAGAGGAGCAAGCCTATTGAGCCGGCGTCCTCCGTCCAACCGGAGGCGCCGTACAATCTGCTGGAGGTGCTTAAGGGTGCCTCCATCGACGAGGAGCACCGTACCATCATGAGTACGGTGGTCCAGAAGGTTCGGTCCGCCAAAAGCGGACTTACTGAAGCTTGTGCTAGCCTTCTAACAGGCTTCGAGGTAAGTAGAAATATGTAAAAATATTACCGCATAGACAGTAGCCCCTGATGCTCTGTTTGGCGTCCGGAAAGAAAAGCCGAATAGAGGATCTATTAAATATCGCAGGAGTCTAACTAAAAAGGAGTCAATATACGTATGCAGGCTTCGATGCTGGCCACCGCCGCACTGACTGCGGAGGTGGGTGCCCTGAAGCAGGGCCTCGAGCGGACCGAGCAAGAGCTCGGCCTTGCCAAATAGCAGCTCGAGGAGAAAGAAGGTAAGAGATACCTTATAGAAAAAATGCCTATGAGAAGACGCAATTGCAAAAAATGATAGGAGTATACTGCTTATTGTAGGGGCCACAACTGAGGTGGCGACCCTCAAGCAGGCGCTGTCTGAGGCCAAGAAGAGAGCGGCCACGGAGCGCACTGAGCGGGAGAAATTTCAGGCGCAGGTCGGCGAGGTGCAGCAAGAGCTTCAGGCTCTCATGAAAAAACATGAGAGTTTGGAGCTCGACTCGAAGACGCGAGCGTTCGAGCTTGCTGCGGCTCTTAAAACTGCCAAATCTGCCAAGGCCGAAGCCCAGAAGGCCCTCCAGGAATTGGATGCAGTGAAAAAGATAGCGGCGGGTAAGGCATTCTCTATGCAAAGCAGACATATAAAATTAAACTACTTGTTACTTACCCGAATCCGGAGCTCTCCAGGGGCATTCGCAGATCTTCCCCGCAGCATATCCGATGCCGCCGCATTCTACCGAGCTAAGGAAGGCAGCTTGACGGAGAAGGTGTTCTGGTCTCAGTACGCTGAGGCCGGACACCCTATGCCCTTGAGCGACCAGCTGAAGCAGCTGGTCGAGCTCCACAAGGCGGCCGAACAGGCCCTGAAGGGCTTCATAGTTCGGCTGTGGCCTGGAGAGGCCCTGCCTGGGAGCTACTTCGGACTGGTGCGGCGGCTGGTGGAGGCTTGTCCAAGGCTCGAGGTCATCAAGCGCTCCGTCTGCATCGAAGGTGCCCGTAGGGCCCTTGCCCGTGCAAAGGTGCACTGGGGTAAGCTGGACAATGAGAAGCTTGTGAGGGACGGGCCGCCGCCGGGGAAGGAGCATCGCAAGCCCGAGAACTATTACAAGGATGTTCTGGTCGGTGCCCGCCTTATGGCGGATGAATGCACCAAGGATGTAATTTTTGAATGAACTCGCTCGTGTTGTCCTGTGCGCTGAAAACTTGTTCATATGCGCTAAGCAATGCTTGAATTTAAAATATTACTTTCTGTGCAGCTGTTTATCAAAAAATTGAGAGATGGCCAGTCGTCGGCTTCTGCCCCCATGCCACTAGTGCTAGGGTGTTCGGGATAAACCTGAGCGCTCTTTTCCCCATGACTGGGTCCGTCGAGGGAGGCGCTCAGCACAACGAACAAGGCAATCGGACTATAATGCTTGAACACTCTCACTTAGCCATAGAACTCTATAATTTTAAATTTCGGCGAAGCCCCTAGTATTCGAAAGACCGAGTTCGGGGCGCTATCCACGCCTTGGCCGGACAAAGCCGGTTCCTCGCTCGAAGCGGCATAAGTCTTTAAGGACTCGAAAAACCTCTCGAACAGCGACCGGTCTCTCGCCTCATCATGACAGTCAATTTTAGCTTTCTCTACTGAGGTGCTCAGCCCAGCTCAACCGGGGCACAATCGCAGTAGTTCTCCTAGTGCTACCTTAGCCGATATAGCGGAACGTAAGGCACCAAAACATAGGAGCCGGGCAAACCCAACTATTGACCCAAATCATGATTCGGAGCCGATGCATATAGTGCTATAAGTTCGGGGTGCCACACTTGTGAAAGTGTACGGACTTCTCACGCCATATTGATGGGTACTGAAGCCCCTGGCGTATTTTTGCCGTACCACAGTGTACGGATGCAACATGTTATTGATAAACATATATATAAAAAGAGGATAATGCAAAAAAATAGACAAAAAGCTATGCATTGTTTATAGAAAGGCTGCTATGAAAGCGGAACGATACAAATAGTGCGATAAGCAAAAGAAATTGAACTATTTAACATGTCCTGGCCAGGGGCAGGCCGCGGAATTGTATTAAAAAACAGGTATACTGCTCGCAATAGAGACCACCTGGGAGTTCCATAATGCGGCGTGGCTTGTCTGCTTTCCTGGATCTTGCATCGTTTGTGCGGCAGTTGAATTGCCGAACGGGTCATCCGAAGTATGGAGTCCTGAGAGTAAGAGAAAAAAAGAAAAAAAGGAATCCGGCAGCCCCTGGTGCGGTTTAAGCCGTATTTCGGGCGTGCCGTGATTGTGCCCCTTCCCCTGTGCCCATGGTATTTCAAGAGCGTAGTTATGTACGCGAAGCACTGGTTTCGCTGTATCGCGAGGGCTAGGGTTGGGGCCGCATTGCTACGCTAGCTCAGAACGTGCCAGGCGGTCTTGTTGTAGGGTACTCCGGGCGCGCTTGACAGTGTCCGGCTTTTTGAAGGCCGAACTGGAGAACTGCCTAGAGAGGCTGCTTTGTACTTCTGCTGCGAGCGTTGCTGTGTGCTCCTCCGTTCGGAGGGAGCGTTCAGTGTTCCCATTGACCGTGATTACTCCTCTAGGCCTGGCATCTTGAGCTTGAGGTATGCATAGTGCGGTACCGCGTTGAATTTTGCGAATGCGGTTCGCCCGAGCAGTGCGTGATAGCCACTACGGAACGGGACTATGTCGAAGATTAACTCCTCGCTTCGGAAGTTATCCGGAGATCCGAAGACCACTTCCAGTGTGACTGAGCCTGTACAGTTGGCTTCTACACCTGGTATGACGCCTTTAAAGGTCGTTTTGGTGGGCTTGATCCTCGAGGGATCTATGCCCATTTTTCGCACTGTATCCTGGTAAAGCAGGTTCAGGCTGCTGCCGCCGTCCATGAGGACTCTTGTGAGATGAAATCCGTCAATGATTGGGTCTAGAACCAATGCGGCGAAGCCGCCGTGACGGATGCTAGTGGGGTGGTCCCTTCGATCAAAGGTGATCGGGCAGGAGGACCATGGGTTGAACTTTGGGGCGACTGGCTCCATCGCATATACGTCCCGTAACGCACGCTTCCGCTCCCTCTTGGGGATGTGGGTTGCGTATATCATGTTCACCGTCCGCACTTGCGGGGGAAATCCCTTCTGTCCACCATTGTTCGGCGGCCTGGGCTCCTCCTCGTTGTCGCTATACAGCCCCTTGTCTTTGTTTTCGGCTCTTAACTTGCCTGCCTGCTTGAACACCCAACAATCCCTATTGGTGTGATTGGCTGGCTTTTCGGGGGTGCCATGTATCTGGCACAAGCGGTCAAGTATTCGGTCCAAACTAGACGGGCCCTGAGTATTTCTTTTGAATGCCTTTTTCCGTTGACCGGATTTGTAGCCTCGGAATCCAGCATTAACTGCCGTATCCTCGTTGCTGTCGCTGTTAACGCGGCGCTTTTGTTTGTTCCGACGCGACCTGTCGCTTTTGTCCTTGGTATTCGAATTACGAGGGTTCTTGGTTAAATTTTTGCTGCGAGCTAGCCAACTGTCTTCTCCCGCGCAAAAGCGGGTCATGAGTGTCGTGAGGGCTGCCATAGATTTCGGCTTTTCCTGTCCCAGGTGCCGGGCAAGCCACTCGTCACGGATATTATGCTTGAAGGCCGCTAAGGCCTCTGCGTCCGGACAGTCGACTATCTGGTTTTTCTTTGTTAGGAACCGTGTCCAGAATTGCCTGGCCGATTCCTCTGGCTGCTGAATTATGTGGCTTAGGTCATCGGCGTCCGGTGGTCGCACATAAGTGCCCTGGAAGTTGTCAAGGAATGCGGCTTCCAGGTCCTCCCAAGAACCGATTGAGTCTGCTGGCAAGCTGTTAAGCCAATGCCGGGCCAGTCCCTTAAGTTTGAGTGGGAGGTATTTGATGGCGTGTAGATCATCACCGCGGGCCATGTGGATATGAAGGAGATAATCCTCGATCCATACCGCAGGATCTGTTGTGCCATCGTATGATTCGATGTTTACGGGTTTGAAGCCCTCAGGGATTTTATGATCCATTACTTCATCTGTGAAGCATAGTGGGTGGGCGGCGCCTCTATATTGGGCTATATCACGACGCATCTCGAAGGAGCTTTGTCTGTTGAGTTCGGCCCGGCCGGATTTATTGCATCCGGAGTGACGATCACCGTCATGTGCCATGGGGCGCCTACGCGATCCGTAGATCGATCTTGTTTGCCTTGCCTTGTCCTCCAGTATGTCGCGCAGGCCGGGCGCATTTTCCCGTGCCTTAGTATGCTTGACGCGGCGTCGGGGCATGGCTTGAGTGGAGGGCCAAGAGGCCTCTCTGTCGCGGCCACGAGGTGGCCGGTCGGCCATGTCATGCGCTTGTGATGTAGGTGCTTCCTCCTCTAGTCAGGGTAGCAGCCTGTGCTTTGGGTAACTCTTGGAGGGGCATTCGAGTTCATACTCTTCGGCCGCAAGGACTTCAGTCCATCTATCAGCTAGCAAATCCTGATCAGCTCTAAGCTGTTGCTGCTTTTTCTTGAGGCTACTTGCCGTGGCCATAAGCCTGCGTTTAAAACGCTCTTGTTCGGCGAGATCCTCTGGCACAACGAACTCTTCGTCGTCGAGGCTTGCCTTGTCTTTGGAGGGAGGCGTATAATTATCGTCCTCAACCTCTTGGTCCGCCGCCCTCTCGTGAGGGCTGGCTTCTCTGTCCTCCTATGCTGAATCTTGCTGGAGGGGGTGTTCTTCGGCGCTATCCGGAGTAGTATTATCTCCCGTGCCGGAATCACCGTTTTTGCTTTGGCGGGATTTAGAGCGGCACCGCTGACGCCGGCGCTTGGGCTGTTTCTTAGAGGTATCGTCCCCCGCTGTTCCATCGCCATCTCCATCCTTTGGAGTGTCCACCATATATATATGTCATATGACGAGGTGGCCTTCCAGCGCCCTACAAGTGCTGGTTCTTGTTCGTCTCCTGCATCGTCGTCCATGCCGTCGATGTCTTCGGAGTCGAAGTCAAGCATGTCGGTTAAGTCGTCGACAGTGGCTACGAAGTGGGTGGTGGGTGGGTTTTGAATTTCTTCATCGTCCGTATCCCAACCTTGCTGACCGTAGTCCGGCCAGGGCTCTCCTGATAAAGAGAGAGACTTTAGAGAATTTAGGATGTCGCCGAAGGGCGAGTGCTGAAAGATGTTCGCGGTGGTGAACTCCATTATCGGCGCCCAATCGGATTCGATCGGCAGGGGCGCGGGGGGCTCGGAGTTCGGAGAGGAATCCGGCTCCTCGGAGTCACGGGCCATGCGGAGTGCGGGGCTGGAGTTCAGCTCGATTGCCTCTGAGATCACAACCCCTGAGGCAGCGTCCAACCGATGATCCTCGATCGACGCAGTAGGCTTTGAATCAATGGTCGAAACCGATGCGTGTGCGGCCTCCAAGGCGCTGTTCGGCGGCAGAGCTATATAATGCCCATCGAGATAGTGCGGCGCGCTTGGCTGTGGCTCGAATCCGTCGAAGATCAAGTCCCTGCGGATGTCAGCCGTGTAGTTTAGGCTTCCAAACCTGACCTGATGGCCAGGGGCGTAGCTTTCGATCTGCTCAACGTGGCCAAGCGAATTGGCCCGCAGTGCGAAGCCGCCGAAGACGAAGATCTGTCCGGGGAGAAAAGTCTCACCCTAGACTGCATCATTGTTGATGATCGAAGGAGCCATCGGGCCTAAAAGCGACGACACAGAGGAACTCTCAATGAAAGCACCAATGTCGGTGTCAAAACCGGCGGATCTCGGGTAGGGGGTCCCGAACTGTGCGTCTAGGCCGGATGGTAACAGGAGGCAAGGAACACGATGTTATACCCAGGTTTGGGCCCTCTTGATGGAGGTAAAACCCTACGTCCTGCTTGATTAATATTGATGATATGGGTAGTACAAGAGTAGATCTACCACGAGATCAAGGAGGCTAAACCCTAGAAGCTAGCCTATGGTATGATTGTTGTATGATGATGTTGTCCCACGGACTAAAACCCTCTGGTTTATATAGACACTCGAGAGGGTTAGGGTTACACAAAGTCGGTTACAATGGTAGGAGATCTTGAATATCCGCATCGCCAAGCTTGCCTTCCACGCCAAGGAAAGTCCCATCCAGACACGGGACAAAGTCTTCAATCTTGTATCTTCATAGTCCTGGAGTCCGGCTGAAGGTATAGTCCGGCTACCCGAACACCCCCTAATCCAAGACTCCCTCACGGGGCAGCCGTTGTCTCAGGAGCATCGCCTTGGTGTTGTGCTGCCTCATCCGGCTTGGTGGCTTCATTTGGCGGGCCCTTGACCTGGGGCTTCTCTCTGAGGGCCACTAGCGCCGCGCTGGCGGAGTGGGGTGTGGCAGACAAGTAGAGTACCAAGGGCTCGAGAGGACGAGGCGCCACCATCATCGGCGGGCTAGTCAAGTATCTCTTGAGGTCTTGAAATGCCAGGTCGGCCTTGGGGGTCCACTCGAACGGGCCCTTCTTCTTCATCAGCTTGAAGAACGGCAAGGCGCGCTCCCCTAACTTGGAGATGAAGCGTCCGAGCGAAGTCACGCAGCCTCCAAGCTTCTGCATCTCCTTGAGGTTCAGTGGTGGGCTCATGTCTTCGATTTCCTTGACCTTCTCCGAGTTGGCCTCGATCCCCTTGTGGGACACGAGGAAGCCCAGCAGCTTGCCGGAAGGAACACCAAACACACACTTCTCCGGGTTGAGCCGCAAGTCCACCTGGCGCAGGATCGCGAAGGTTTCCTCCAGGTCCTGAATCAAAGTTCTTGCCTCCCGAGACTTCACCACAATGTCGTCGACGTAGGCCTCATCGTTTCTCCCGAGCTGCCGCCCCAAGGCGATGTGCATCAGTCGCTGGAAGGTCGCTCCTGCGTTGCGCAGTCCGAATGGCATGCAAGTGTAGCAGTATACCCCACATGGGGTCAGGAAAGCCGTTTTCTCCACATATTCCACCGCCATCTTGATCTGGTGGTAGCCTGAGAACTGATACGTTCATTTTGCATCATGCTTTCATATCGATATTTATTGCATTATGGGCTGTTATTACACATTATATCACAATACTTATGCCTATTCTCTCTTATTTTACAAGGTTTACATGAAGATGGGGAATGCTGTTAGCAGGAATTCTGCGATGGAAAAGGAGCAAATATTAAAGACCTATTCTGCACAACTCCAAAAGTCCTGGAACTTCACGGGAGCACGTTTCAGAATATATAAAAAATATTGGGAGAAAGAAGTACCAGAGGGGAGCCACCCACCGTCCACGAGGGTGGGGGGTGCGCCCTACCCCCCTGGGCGCGCCCCCTGCCTCGTGGGCCCCCTGGCAGCCCTCTGATGTCCATCTTTGGCTATATGGAGTCTTTCGTCGAGGAAAAAATCATAAGCTAGCTCACGGGACGAAACTCCGCCGCCACGAGGCGGAACCTTGGCAAAACCAATATAGGGCTCCGGCGGAGCTGTTCTGCCGGGGAAACTTCCCTCCGGGAGGGGGAAATCATCACCATCGTCATCACCATCGATCCTCTCATCGGGAGAGGGTTAATCTCCATCAACATCTTCACCAGCACCATCTCATCTCAAACCCTAGTTCATCTCTTGTATCCAATCTTTGTCCCAAAGCCTCAGATTGGTACCTGTGGGTTGCTAGTAGTGTTGATTACTCCTTGTAGTTAATGCTAGTTGGTTTATTCGATGGAATATCATATGTTCAGATACTTTATGAATATTAATACCCCTCTGATTATGAACATGAATATGATTTGTGAGTAGTTACGTTTGCTCCTGAGGACATGGGAGAAGTCTTGCTATAAGTAGTCATGTGAATTTGGTATTCATTCGATATTTTGATGAGATGTATGTTGTGTCTCCTCTAGTGGTGTCATGTGAACGTCAACTACATGACACTTCACTATTGTTTGGGCCTAGGAGAAGGCATTGGGGAGTAATAAGTAGATGATGGGTTGCTAGAGTGACAGAAGCTTAAACCCTAGTTTATGAGTTGCTTCGTAAGGGGCTGATTTGGATCCATATGTTTCATGCTATGGTTAGGTTTACCTTAATACTTCTTTTGTAGTTGCGGATGCTTGCAATAGGGGTTAATCATAAGTGAGATGCTTGTCCAAGGAAGGACAGTACCCAAGCACTGGTCCACCCACATATCAAATTATCAAAGTACCAAACGCGAATCATATGAACGTGATGAAAACTAGCTTGACGATAATTCCCATGTGTCCTCGGGAGCGTTTTCCTTTATATAAGAGTTTGTCCAGGCTTGTCCTTTGCTACAAAAAGGATTGGGCCATCTTGCTGCAGCTTATTTACTTTTGTTACTTGTTACTCGTTACAAATTACCTTATCACAAAACTATCTGTTACCAATAATTTCGGTGCTTGCAGAGAATACCTTACTGAAAACTGCTTATCATTTCCTTCTGCTCCTCGTTGGGTTTGACACTCTTACTTATCGAAAGGACTACGATAGATCCCCTATACTTGTGGGTCATCAAGACTCTTTTCTGGCGCCGTTGTCGGGGAGTGAAGCGCCTTTGGTAGGTGGAATTTGGTAAGGAAAAATTTATATAGTGTGCTGAAATTTACTGTCACTTGTTACTATGGAACATAATCCTTTGAGGGGCTTGTTCGGGGTATCTTCACCCCGACCAGTAGAGCAAAGAGTTGCTCGTCAACCTACTGAACCTACTGAAAATGTTTACTTTGAAATTTCTTCGGGTATGATGGAGAAACTGCTAGCTAATCCTTTTACAGGAGATGGAACATTACATCCCGATTTGCACCTAATCTATGTGGATGTAGTTTGTGGATTATTTAAGCTTGCAGGTATGCCCGAGGATGTTATCAAGAAGAAGGTCTTCCCTTTATCTTTGACAGGAAAGACATTGACATGGTTTAGGCTATGTGATGATATGGGATGATGGAACTACAACCGATTGAAATTGGAATTTCATCAGAAGTTTTATCCTATGCATCTTGTTCATTGCGATCGTAATTATATATATAATTTTTGGCCTCACGAAGGAGAAAGCACCGCTCAAGCTTGGGGGAGGCTTAAGTCAATGTTATATTCATGCCCCAATCATGAGCTCTCAAGAGAAATTATTATTCAAAATTTTTATGCTCGGCTTTCTCTTGATAATCGCTCCATACTCGATACTTCTTGTACTGGCTCTTTTATGATGAAGACTATTAAATTCAAATGGGATTTATTGGAAAGAATTAAATGCAACTCTGAATATTGGGATCTCGACGAAGGTAAGGAGTCAGGTATAACACCTAAGTTTGATTGTGTTAAATCTTTTATGGATACCGATGCTTTCCGTGAATTTAGCACTAAATATGGACTTGACTCTGAGATAGTAGCTTCTTTCTGTGAATCCTTTGCTACTCATGTTGATCTCCCTAAGGACAAGTGGTTTAAATATAATCCTCCCATTGAAGTAAAAGTAGTTGCACCTATTAAAGTTGAAGAAAATACTATCACTTATAATGATTCTGTTGTTCCTACTGCTTATATATTGAGAAACCACATTTCCGAGTTAGAATAAAGGATCATACTAAAGCTTCAACTGTGGTTCGTAAGAGTAATACTAGAACACCTACACCCTCTGAGCAAATTAAATTTGAACCTAGTGTTGCTATGGTTAAAGATCTCTTGGCCGGTAATATTGACGGGCATGTTATTTACTTCTGTGATGAAGGTGCTAGAATTGCTAGACGTGATACTAAAAATAAGCATAGACCTGTTGTAGGCATGCCTGTTATTTCTGTTAAAATAGGAGATCATTTCTATCATGGCTTGTGTGATATGGGTGCTAGTGCAAGTGCAATACATCATTCCTTATATAAAGAAATTATGCATGATATTGCACCAGCTGAGATAGAGGAAATTGATGTTACAATTAAACTTGCCAATAAAGACACCATTTCACCAGTTGGGATTGTTAGAGATGTTGAAGTCTTGTGTGGGAAAGTTAAATATCCTGCTGATTTTCTTGTTCTTGGTTCCCCACAAGATAACTTTTGTCCCATTATATTTGGTAGACCCTTCTTGAATACTGTTAATGCTAAGATAGATTGCAAAAAGGATGTTGTTACTATTGATTTGGGAGATATGTCTCATGAGTTTAATTTTGCTAAATTTCATAGACAACCCCATGATAAAGAATTGCCTAGTAAAGATGAAATTATTGGTCTTGCTTCTATTGCTGTGCCTCCTAATGATGCTTTAGAACAATATTTGCTAGACCATGAAAATGATATGTTTATGAATGAAAGAAGGGAAATAGATGAAGTATTCTTTAAACAGGGACCTATTTTGAAACACAACTTTCCCGTTGAAATCCTTGGGGATCCTCCTCCACCCAAGGGTGACCCCGTGTTTGAGCTTAAACCTTTACCTGATACTCTTAAATATGCTTATCTTGATGAGAAAAAGATATATCATGTTATTATTAGTGCTAACCTTTCAGAACATGTAGAAGAGAGATTATTAAAAATTCTGAAGAAGCACCGTGCTGCTATTGGGTATACTCTTGATGATCTTAAGGGCATTAGTCCCACTTTATGCCAGCACAAAATAAAATTGGAGAAAGACGTGAAACCGGTTGTTGATCACCAATGATGGTTAAATCCTAAGATGAAAGAAGTGGTAAGAAAATAAATACTAAAGCTTCTGGAGGCAGGTATAATTTATCCCGTTGCTGATAGTCAGTGGGTAAGTCCTGTCCATTGTGTCCCTAAGAAGGGAGGTATTACTGTTGTTCCTAATGATAAAGATGAATTGATCCCAGAAAGAATAGTTACAGGTTATAGAATGGTAATTGATTTCCGCAAATTAAATAAAGCTACTAAAAAGGATCATTACCCTTTACCTTTTATTGATCAAATGCTAGAAAGATTATCCAAACATACACATTTTTGCTTTCTAGATGGTTATTCTGGTTTATCTCAAATACCTGTGTCCAAAGAGGATCAAGAAAAGACAACTTTTACTTGCCCTTTTGGTACCTTTGCTTATAGACGTATGCCTTTTGGTTTATGCAATGCACCTGCTACTTTTCAAAGATGTATGACTGCTATATTCTCTGACTTATGTGAAAAGATTGTTGAGGTATTCATGGATGATTTATCTGTTTATGGAACTTCTTTTGATGATTGCTTAAGCAACATTGATCGAGTTTTGCAGAGTTGTGAAGAAACTAATCTTGTCTTGAATTGGGAGAAGTGCCACTTTATGGTTAATGAAGGTATTGTCTTGGGGCATAAAATTTCTGAAAGAGGTATTGAAGTTGATAAAGCTAAGGTTGATGCTATTGAAAAGATGCCGTGTCCTAAGGACATTAAAGGTATAAGAAGCTTCCTTGGTCATGCCGGTTTTTATAGGAGGTTCATTAAGGACTTCTCTAAAATTTCTCGGCCTCTGACTAATCTCTTACAAAAAGATGTTCCTTTTGTCTTTGATGATGATTGTGTAGAAGCATTTGAAATACTTAAGAAAGCTTTGATTTCTGCACCTATTGTTCAGCCTCCTGATTGGAATTTACCATTTGAAATTATGTGTGATGCTAGTGATTATGCTGTAGGGCCTGTTCTAGGACAAAGAGTTGATAAGAAATTAAGTGTTATCCAATATGCTAATAAAACTATAGACAGTGCTCAGAGAAATTATGCTACTACTAGAAAAGAATTTTTAGCAGTTGTATTTGCTTGTGATAAGTTCAGACCTTATATTGTTGATTCTAAGGTAATTGTTCACACTGATCATGCTGCTATTAAATATCTTATGGAAAAGAAAGATGCTAAACCTAGACTTATTAGATGGGTTCTCTTGCTACAAGAATTTCATTTGCATATTATTGATAGGAAGGGAGCTGAGAACCCCGTTGCAGACAACTTTTCCAGGTTAGAGAATGTTCTTGATGACCCACTACCTATTGATGATAGCTTTCCTGATGAACAATTAGCTATCATAAATGCTTCTCGTACTGCTCCATGGTATGCTGATTATGCTAATTATATCGTTGCTAAATTTATACCACCTAGTTTCACATACCAACAAAAGAAAAAGTTCTTCTATGATTTAAGACATTACTTTTGGGATGACCCACACCTTTATAAAGAAGGAGTAGATGGTGTTACTAGACGTTGTGTACCTGAGCATGAATAGGAACAGATCCTACGCAAGTGTCACTCTGAGGCTTATGGAGGACACCATGCTGGAGATAAAACTGCACACAAGGTATTGCAATCCGGTTTTTATTGGCCTACTCTCTTTAAAGATGCCCGTAAGTTTGTCTTGTCTTGTGATGAATGTCAAAGAATTGAGAATATTAGTAGACATCAAGAAATGCCTATGAATTATTTACTTGTTATCGAACCATTTGATGTTTGGGGCTTTGACTATATGGGACCGTTTCCTTCCTCTAATGGTTATACACATATTTTAGTTGTTGTTGATTACGTTACTAAGTGGGTAGAAGCTATTCCAACTAGTAGTGCTGATCATAACACCTCTATTAAGATGCTTAAAGAAGTTATTTTTCCGAGGTTTGGAGTCCCTAGATACTTAATGATCGATGGTGGTTCACATTTTATTCATGGGGCCTTTCGTAAAATGCTTGCTAAGTATGATGTTAATCTTAGAATTGCATCTGCGTATCACCCGCAGTCTAGTGGTCAAGTAGAAATGAGCAATAGAGAGCTTAAATTAATTTTGCAAAATACTGTTCATAGATCTAGAAAGAATTGGTCCAAGAAACTTGATGATGCATTATGGGCTTATAGAACTTCATATAAAAATCCTATGGGTATGTCTCTGTATAAAATGGTTTATGGTAAAGCTTGTCACTTACCTCTCGAACTAGAACATAAGGCATATTGGGCCATTAAAGAGCTCAATTATGATTACAAACTTGCTGGTGAGAAGAGGCTTTTTGACATTAGCTCACGTGATGAATGGAGAACCCAAGCTTATGAGAATGCCAAACTGTTTAAAGAAAAAGTTAAAATATGGCATGATAAAAGGATACAAAAACATAAGGTTAATGTAGGTGATTATGTATTGTTATACAACTCTCGTTTAAGATTTTTTGCAGGCAAACTCCTCTCTAAATGGGAAGGTCCTTATGTCGTCGAGTAGGTCTATTGTTCCGGTGCCATAAAAATCAACAACTTCGAAGGCACTAATCCGAGGGTGGTGAACGGTCAAAGAATCAAACATTATATCTCAGGTAATCCTATAAATGTTGAAACTAATGTTATTGAAATCGTAACCTCGGAGGAATACATAAAGGACACTTTCCAGAATGTTTCAGACTCCAAAAAGGAAGAGGTATGAGGTACGGTAAGTAAACCGACTCCAAAACAGTTCTAATAGAAATTTTTCTCCATTTTGGAATATTTAAGAAAATAAGAAAATAAGAAGCAGTCCGAGAAGGGCACGAGGCTTCCACGAGGGTGGAGGGCGCGCCCCCTGCCTCGTGGGCACCTCGTGTGCTCTCCAGACTCCATTTACTTGCACGATACTTCTTTTGGTTGGTAAAAATTCATTATATAATCTCCCGAAGGTTTTGACCACCGTATCAAGCAAATATCCTCTGTCTTTGTTTCGAGCTGTTTCTGCTGCAGATTAGAGCAATATGTCATCCCATGATTCGGAGGGACAAAGCTATGTGGCTGATTACCTTCCAGATCATAAGGTCTATGGGGACTTGGAGCATTGTGGTTGGACCACGGAGGAAGAAGAAGACTATGAGCCTAGGGGAAAGGAGGAGACGAGCTCAGATGAATATGAAGTCCCATTACCTCAACCTAGCGACATGCATGTGGAGTTCAAAAAGTCAAGCCTACCCGATAGAGCAAAGAAACCTAAGATCGAGTTTATCCATTTTTGCCTCTTGCAGGAGAACAAACAGGAACTATGCAAAAAGGTATTAAGCCTTGAGCAGGAGATCGATGACCTAAGGGAGCAAAATTCTATCCTCAAGCGCAAATTAAGGAAGAAGCACATGCCATCAACAACTCCATCATCACCACCTCCGAAGAAAGAGACATAAGCACACGGGTATGGGCACTCCCCTTGGCAACTGCCAAGCTTGGGGGAGTGCCCCAGTATCGTATCACCATCACACTTTTATCTTTACCATTTTTTCTTAGTTCGATCCTTTTGGTAATATCTTGATCTAGTAGAATAAAAGTTTAGTATGATCTAGTTTTGAGTTTTGCTTTATGATCCTTCTATGTAATCGAGTCCGTGAGCTATATAATAAAGATTAGTGTTAACTCAAGGGCTTTGTCATCTTGCTATGATCTTGAGGGAATAAAATAAAAGATAAAGAATAAAGAGAAATAAAGAGATCATATGGATCTTATGGAGAGTAATGACTTCATGTATAAAAAGTATGATGAATAAAAGTTGTTGAGTGTTGACAAACATAGTTTTGGTCATCGTTGCAATTAATAGGAAGTAATAAAGAAAGAGAGGTTTTCACATATAAATATACTATCTTGGACATATTTTATGATTGTGAGCACTCATTAAAATATGACATGCTAAAGAGTTGACGTTGGACAAGGAAGACAACGTAATGGGTTATGTTTTCTTACATCTGAAATAAATTATATTGTCATGGATCATCCAACATGTTGAGCTTGCCTTTCCCTCTCATGCTAGCCGAATTCTTTGCACCAAGTAGAGATACTACTTGTGCTTCTAAATATCCTTAAACTTAGTTTTGCCATGAGAGTCCACCATATCTACCTATGGATTGAGTAAGATCCTTCAAGTAAGTTGTCATTGTTGCAAGCAATAAAAATTGCTCTCTAAATATGTATGATTTATTTGTGTGGATAAAATAAGCTTTATACGATCTTGTGATGTGGAAGAAATAAAAGTGACAGACTGCATAATAAAGGTCCATATCACAAGTGGCAATATAAAGTGACGTTCCTTTGCATTAAGACTTTGTGCATCCAACCATGAAAACACATGACAACCTCTGCTTCCCTCTGCGAAGGGCATATCTTTTATTCTTGTCTTATACTTCATGCAAAGAGTCACGGTGATCTTCACCTTTCCTTTTTACATTTTATCCTTTGGCAAGCACAATGTGTTGGAAAGATCCTGATATATATAGCTAATTCGATGTGAGTTTTCATGAACTATTATTGTTGACATTACCCTTGAGGTAAAATGTTGGGAGGCAAAACTATAAGCCCCTATCTTTCTCTGTGTCCGACTAAAACTTCATAACCAAAAATATTGCGTGAGTGTTAGTAATTGTGAAAGACTAAATGATGGTTGAGTATGTGGACTTGCTGAAAAGCTCTTATTGACTCTTTCCTATGTTATGATAAATTGCAATTGCTTCAATGACTAAGATTATAGTTTGTTAGTTTTCAATGAAGTTTCTGATTCATACTTGAAATTGTGAATGAATTGTTACTCTAGGATAAGAGATCATATGAAAATATATGTATATGTTGCTATTCTAAGAATGATCATGATGCCCTCATGTCCGTATTTTATTTTATCGACACCTCTATCTCTAAACATGTGGACATATTTTTCGATCTCGGCTTTCACTTGTGTACAAGCGAGGTCTAAGCTTGGGGGAGTTGATACGTCCATTTTGCATCATGCTTTCATATCGATATTCATTGCATTATGGGCTGTTATTACACATTATATCACAATACTTATGCCTATTCTCTCTTGTTTTACAAGGTTTACGTGAAGAGGGGGAATGCCGGCAGCTGGATTCTGGCCTGGAAAAGAAGCAAATATTAGAGACCTATTCTACACAACTCCAAAAGTCCTGAAACTTCACGGGAGCACGTTTCAAAACATATAAAAAATATTGGGCGAAAGAAGTACCAGAGGGGTCCACCCACCGTCCACGAGGGTGGGGGGCGCGCCCCCTGCCTCGTGCCCCCCTGGCAGCCCTCTGATGCCCATCTTTGGCTATATGGAGTCTTTCGTCGAGGAAAAAATCATAAGCTAGCTCACAGGATGAAACTCCGCCGCCACGAGGCGGATCC
This sequence comes from Triticum urartu, assembly GCF_003073215.2. Taxonomy (NCBI): domain Eukaryota; kingdom Viridiplantae; phylum Streptophyta; class Magnoliopsida; order Poales; family Poaceae; genus Triticum; species Triticum urartu. The sequence continues at coordinate 460,185,229 of NC_053022.1, forward strand.
TTGGCGGAACCAATCTAGGGCTCCGGCGGAGCTGTTCTGCCGGGGAAATTTCCCTCTGGGAGGGGGAAATCATCATCATCGTCATCACCATTGATCCTCTCATAGGGAGGGGGTCAATCTCCATGAACATCTTCACCAACACCATCTCATCTCAAACCCTAGTTCATCTCTTGTATCCAATCTTTGTCCCAAAGCCTCAGATTGGTACCTGTGGGTTGCTAGTAGTGTTGATTACTCCTTGTAGTTGATGCTAGTTGGTTTATTCGGTGGAAGACCATATGTTCAGATCCTTTATGCATATTAATACCCCTCTGACAATGAACATGAATATGATTTGTGAGTAGTTACATTTGTTCCCGAGGACATGGGAGAAGTCTTGCTATAAGTAGTCATGTGAATTTGGTATTCGTTAGATATTTTGATGAGATGTATGTTGTCTCTCCTCTAGTGGTGTCATGTGAACGTCGACTACATGACACTTCACCATTGTTTGGTCCTAGTGGAAGGAACTGGGGAGTAATAAGTAGATGATGGGTTGCTAGAGTGACAGAAGCTTAAACCCTAGTTTATGAGTTGCTTCGTAAGGGGCTGATTTGGATCCATATGTTTCATGCTATGGTTAGGTTTACCTTAATACTTCTTTTGTAGTTGCGGATGCTTGCAATAGGGGTTAACCATAAGTGGGATGCTTGTCCAAGGAAGGACAATACCCAAGCACCGGTCCACCCACATATCAAATTATCAAAGTACCGAACGTGAATCATATGAACGTGATGAAAACTAGCTTGACGATAATTCCCATGTGTCCTCGGGAGCGTTTTCCTTTATATAAGAGTTTGTCCAGGCTTGTCCTTTGCTACAAAAAGGACTGGGCCATCTTGCTGCACCTTATTTACTTTTGTTACTTGTTACCCATTACAAATTACCTTATCACAAAACAATATGTTACCGATAATTTCAGTGCTTGCAGAGAATACCTTACTGAAAACTGCTTATCATTTCCTTCTGCTCCTCGTTGGGTTCGACACTCTTACTTATTGAAAGGACTACGATAGATCCCCTATACTTTTGGGTCATCAAGAACGCATCCAGGAAACATAGCAAATCACACTCAGCGGTGTAGTCGACAATCTGGTCGATGCGCGGCAGCGGAATGGGTCTTAAGGGCAAGCCTTGTTGAGGTTGGTGAAGTCGACACACATGCACTCCTTCCCTCCTTTCTTCTGCACGACGACTGGGTTCTCCAGCCACTCTGGGTACGGGACCTCGCGAATGACACCCGCTGCCTCCAGCTTGCGGGTTTCCTGAATGATGAAGGACTGCTTCTCCATGGACTATCGCCTCGCCCTCTGCTTCACAGGGCGCATGTTGGGGGCATACCCTCAGATGATGCTTGATCACTCTTCTCAGGACCCCAACTAGCTGCTTGGGTTCCCAGGCGAATACTTCCCTGTTCGCCCGCAAAAAGTCCACCAACTCCCTTTCTTGATCTGGGACGAGGTCGACGTCTATAGTAATGGTGGTGCCAGAGGCCCCGTCCGCATCGGCCGGTATCCGCTTCGTCTTGGCTTGACCTTGAGTGAAAATCTGCTTCTTCTTGCTCGACACAACGCCCTTGGTCCTGGGCACGGCCTTGTTGGTCGGGCAAGCTACCGCCGTGGCCCTGAAGGCGAGTTTGAGGGCTGCTAAAGCTTCCTGGCGTCTCCAAACACGGTGAGGACGCCCTAGCTTCCTGGAATCTTCATGAGGTTGTAGGCAGGATGGATAGCTGCCATGAACTGGGCCAGCGCTGGGTACCCGAGGATGGCGTTGTACGGTAAGCCGATGCGGGCGATGTCGAAGTCGATTAGCTCAGTGCGGTAGTTGTCGCGTGTGCCGAAGGTCACGGGGAGACAGATCTGCCCCAGGGGGTTGGAGGAGCCGCTGCCATCTCCGGAGAAGGGCTTGCTGGGGCGGAGCCGCTCCAGCGATACGTGAAGGAGACTAAAAGCCTCCACGAAGAGCACGTTGAGGCCGGCGCCGCCGTCGATGAGGGTCTTGGTGACGGCTAAGCTGCAGATGGTGGGCGTGCAAAGCATCAGGAGGACACCTGAACCAATGGTGGTGACTGGGTGATCCCCCGAGCCAAAGGTCAGGTCTGCCTTGGGCGCCGCCCAACCCGAGGGAGCCCCCTGCCGCGTGGAGGTGGCGACGATCTGGCGAAAGAACGGCTTGGTGTGACGGTCCGAGGGCGGCGCCTGCGAGCCATCGAGGAGAGCCGCGACGACGGGGGGCGCTGGTCCCCCGAAGCGCGTGATGAAGAGGTCGCGCAGCTCCTCCCAGGAGGCCACAGAATATTCCGGTAGATGGAGGAGCCAGGCGCGCGGCACGCCAGCAAGAGCCATTGGGAGCCAGTTGGCCATGACTTTACCGTCGCCTCGGCCTCCAGGACGACCTCCTCTCGTACGCCAGCAGGAAGGCTGCCAGATCCGCTGCACCATCATAACGGGACGGCATCTCCGGCTTGAACTTGTGCGGCCACCGCACCCGCCGCAAGGCGGGGGTGAAGGCCCGGAGCCCCACGGCGCCGTGGACGGCGCCCGTCGATCCAGTCGGAGAAGCGGCGGTGTCCATGAGAGCCGGTCGGAGTGGCGAGGCCGTCGGGGGCAAGCTTCGGCGCACCCCTACTTGGCACGCCAAATGTCGGATTCCGGGTTCCGACAAAACCCTTGAGGTTCGAACACTGGGGTGCGCACGAAGATCTCTCCCCCTCTCTAGCTCGCACACATCACGATCTCACGCCCTAGCTCAACGAACCCAAAGAACAAGAGACACAAGAGTTTATACTGGTTCGGGCCACCGATGTGGTGTAATACCCTACTCCAGTGTGGTGTGGTGGATTGCCTCTTGGGCTGAGGATGAACAGTTACAAGGAAAGAACAGCCTCCTGAGGAGAGGTGTTCTTGTGCTTGGTGAGTGTGGTCCAGGATTCTCTCTAGATGAGCCCATCCCCTTCTATGGTGGTGGCTAGTCCTATATATAGAGGCCCAGGTCCTCTTCCCAAATATTAGGTGGGAAGGGATCCCACAATGGCCAATTTTAAGGGGGACATCTAGTACAAGCTATCCTGATAAAAATAGTCTTCGCCTGCCAAAGGCTCTGGTGGTGATGTCGTCTTGGGCTCCACGATTACCTCCATCCTGCTGTCCTGCTGGTCTTGGTCTTGTTGCATCGATATAGAAACCTTTGCCAGATGCCTCAGGACTCCTCGCCTGTGCTTGCCTCTTTAGAACCAAAGAGGAAACAAGGACACTGCACGCTGGCGTCCTCCTGGCTCCAGTCGTCATGGCTTGCATCACACAAACCTCGAGAGGTGTCCCTTGCCTTGATCTCTCCGCCTCTCGCGAGCCAGCCTAGTGAGGCCGCCCCTGAGGAGGTCTTGCATCGTCCGCCTCATGAGGGTCTTGAGTGTTTGCTGGTGAAGATGGGCCGTACAGGGCCGCTAATGGAGACACGCTGTGGGCCGCAGGCAGGAAAGTCTGGGGACCCCCCTTCCTAGGACGCCGATAGGGTGCTCTGCCGTGATGGCGAAGGACAAGACATCGAAGCTAGATAAGGCGATGAAGGCGTCGAGATCCAAGGTCGCACCTCCGCGGGGTTGGATCCAGGGTGACTGGCTCCCGCTGACCACCACGACTGAAGATCTCGGCAGACTCGTCATCGATGGATTGCTGTCGGAGGAGAGCTGGAGGCTTCCGGAGGAGGGAGAGATTGAGCCTGCGTTGCGTGCAGGAGAGCGGGTGCTCCTCGCCACCCATGTGGAGCAAGGTTTTTCTATGCCGCCCCACCCTTTCCTCCAAGGATTCTTGAATTATTTTGGTGCTCAACTCCACCACCTTTAGCCTATCTTGCTGCGTTTGTTTCCATGTGTGAAAATTTCCTGGGCTATCAGCCGCACTAGGGGATGTTTAAACATATATTCACATGCCGCTCTTAGTCAGTAAAAAATGTTGACCCTGAGGGGGAGAAAACCCACGTGAACCAGTTGTGCGGCGGTTTAGGCATCTAGATGAGGGGTAGGAGTGCCTTTTCAACGATGACCTTCACCAACTTGGTTAGGGGTTGGCACTTGATACGTCTCCATCGTATCTATAATTTTTGATTGTTCCATGCCAATATTATACAACTTTCATATACTTTTGGCAACTTTTTATACTATTTTTGGGACTAACATATTGATCCAGTGCCCAGTGCCAGTTCCTGTTTGTTGCATGTTTTTTGTTTCGCAGAAAATCCATATCAAACGGAGTCCAAACGGGATACAAACATACGGAGATTTTTTTGGAATATATGTGAATTTTGGGAAGTGAAATCAGCGCGAGACGGTGCTCGAGGGGCCCACGAGGCAGGGGACACGCCTCAGGGGGTAGGCGCGCCCCTGACCCTCGTGGACACATTGTAAGACGGTTGTTGCCATTCTTTCACCGCAGAAAGCTAATATCCGGATAAAAATCGTGTCCAAAGTTCAGCCCAATCGGAGTTACGGATCTCCGGGAATATAAGAAACGGTGAAAGGGCAAAATCTGGAACGCAGAAACAGAGAGAGACAGAGAGACAGATCCAATCTCGGAGGGGCTCTCGCCCTCCCACGCCATGGAGACCAATGACCAGAAGGGAAACCCTTCTCCCATCTAGGGAGAAGGTCTAGGAAGAAGAAGAGGAAGGGGGCTCTCTCCCCCTCTCTCCCGGTGGCGCCGGAATGCCGCCGGGGCCATCATCGCGACAACGATCTACACCAACAACTTCACCACCGTCATCACCAACTCTTCCCCCCTCTATGCAGCGGTGTAACCCCTCTTTTACCCGCTGTAATCTCTACTTAAACATGGTGCTCAATGCTATATATTATTTCCCAATGATGTATGGCTATCCTATGATGTTTGAGTAGACCCGTTTTGTCCTATGGGTTAATTGACGATCGTGATTGGTTTGAGTTGCATGTTTTATTATTGGTGCTGTCCTATGGTGCTCTCCGTGTCGCACAAGAGTGAGGGATCCCCGCTGTAGGGTTTGCAATATGTTCATGATTTGATTATGGTGGGTGGCGTGAGTGATAAAAACACAGACCCGAGTAAGTAGGTTGTTTGCGTAAGGGAATAAAGAGGACTTGATGCCTTATAATGCTATGGTTGGGTTTTACCTCAATGATCTTTAGTAGTTGCAGATGCTTGATAGAGTTACAATCATAAGTGCATATGATCCAAGAAGAGAAAGTATGTTAGCTTATGCCTCTCCCTCAAATAAAATTGCAATAATGGTTACCGGTCTAGTTATTGATTGCCTAGGGACAAATAACTTTCTTGTGTGACAACAAGCTCTCTACTAAAACTAACTTAGTTGTGTCTTCATCTAAACAGCCCCTACTTTTGATTTACGCGCTCTTTATTATCTTGCAAACCTATCCAACAACACCTACAAAGTACTTCTAGTTTCATACTTGTTCTAGGTAAAGCGAACGTTAAGCGTGCGTAGAGTTGTATCGGTGGTTGATAGAACTTGAGGGAATATTTGTTCTACCTTTAGCTCCTCATTGGGTTCGACACTCTTACTTATCGAAAGAGGCTACAATTGATCCCCTATACTTGTGGGTTATCAAGACCTTTTTCTGGCGCTGTTGCCGGGGAGCAATAGCGTGGGGTGAATATTCTCGTGTGTGCTTGTTTGCTTTATCACTAAGTATTTTTTTGCTGTTCTAAGTTGTTCTCTATCTTTAGTTATGGATATGGAACACGAAATACCAAAAAATTAGGTTTACTTGCTACTCATGGAGATGGGGAACCTCCTAAATCCCTCGATTCTCATTATGTGAAAGATATTATTTACTACTTTGATAATGCTGAGAAACCCCATTCAACTTTGTAATGGGAGACACGTTGGATCAACGTGAATACTTTAGGGATTATCGCTTGACTCAAAAGGGGAAACTATTATGGGATCCAATTTATATGTTGTATTGGTATGCTAGGCAACTATGCTTGAGATATGGTTATACTTGTTGCTCTAGGATGAAGTGTCGGGACCCTGATTCTAAGTCACACCGATCTAGCATGTAACACCTCATATCACTTTGCGGCCTCACGCATGGTATCCCCACGGGTGTCGTCTTACCATGGCCCGGGACCGTTTGCGCCTTTTGGCTCACGTATATGATAGTGTCGCTAGCATCTATATGACAGAGAACCCGGGCCGACATGGCTAGTCGTGAACCCAAAGCGGCACATACCTATGGAGACAGGCATACATGAATCACATCGACCATGTCGGTCAACAGCGTATGAATCCGGGCTGTAGCACTGGGCTAACAGGACTCTGGAAGTCACCGCGTGACATTTCCCCGAAGGGACAGACATAGGAACAAAGTGGAACATATGCCGGCCAGTCAAGTGTTCTGAGCAGTAGTGCTGGCTAGCAGGACTCCGGTGAACCGGGCTGTAGCGGACTACTATGGCTCAAGGAAGCACTAGACTACATTTCCCCATAAGAGAGGCTGCCAAGGACAAACAACTAGATTGTCGGATCCCACACATAGCAATACACGTCACACGTATGCATAACATGCAAGTATGTGATGTACAACATGGCATCACAACATAACGCAACTCATATAGATAAAGGCTCAGAAGAGCCACATAGCATAAATACAAACAGGGGTCACATGACCCATCATTCAGAGCATACAAGCAACGGAAGCATTACATGTCTGAGTACAGACAACTACAAAAGAAAAAGGCCGAGAAGCCTGACTATCTACAAGTCCCTCCAAGGTACAAGATCGTAGCTGAGGTAACAAGCTATTTGTCGAAGTCCAAGCGGTACTACTAGTGAGACAGATGTCTCATCTGCAAAACATAAATAAAGCAAACGTGAGTACAAAGGTACTCAGCAAGACTTACATCAGATCCTATCATACATGCATTGTATCAAGAAGGTAATGTGGGGTTTAGTTGCAGCAAGCCAGCTTTGACTCAGTGGCTATCCTATTCTACGACAACGAGAAACTTCTTTGAGGTGAGGCAGCGCACACGAGTCCACTAATCACCACATCAATACACTACTATGGATTCATCCCCGTCTCTCCACGAGAAGGCCATCCATAGCACTCACACTTGTCTTGAGCATTTTAGAGTATCCACTTCAAGTTGTCTAGGTACCACGTAAGCATCCAAGAAGTCCATAACCGAGGACACGGCTATTCGAATAGATCATGATAACCCTGAAGGGGTGTACTTCTTCACACACGCTCTCACCACTTATCACCATGTACACGTCATGTATCTCGGCATCCTTCAAGCAGAACCCTGGCGAGGGTGTCGACCATGACCTGACTAACCACGCAAGACTCTAGTCCAGGTTTATCACCTATTTGGGTTCCATCCACAAGGAGATCCGGCTGGGGTGTCGCTCACGGCCCCAAACGATGTGAGCAGGGTTCCCAAGCCCACCATCCGGGTGCCACTTGGTACACCGTGCCACCTGTGCCTAGTCTATCCCGAGCCCACCCTGCCGGGTGCCACTCGATAGAAAAATAGCACTACCTACAAACACCAGAAACTATTTGCAACTCCTGGACAGAGATCAAGGCGGTTAATAAGCCGAGAGAGCTTGGAGCGCCCGGAGCCCAATGTGTGGTAGTAGCTAGTCATTGGACAACTTGCACAGAACTCAGTTCTTAAGGACGGTCCTAATGAGACAACCCACCATGTACTCCTACATGGCCTCCCACCGCTACCTTTACCAAATCGTGTTCACACGCTTAACTCTCAGCACCAGAACATATCATAACACTCCAATTCATTCCCGATGAATCAGACCTGACACAACTCTAAGCAATAGCAGGCAAGGCATGGCAAGAACACAACATGGCTCAAGCAACTCCTACACATGCAAGTGGGTTTCAACTATTTACTGTGGCAATGACAGGTCATGCAGAGGAATGGGTTCAACTACCGCAGCATAAAGTAGCAGTTGAATCGTTGTTGTTCTAATGCAATAAAAGAGAGCATGAGCGAGAGAGTGGGATTGTATCGGAATGAACAAGGGGGTTTGCTTGCCTAGTAGATCAACAGGGGGGCACTGCTCCTCAGACAGGTACTCTCGAACACTCTCCGGAGCAGGACCTATCGGGAAGGAACAGTGTCGGAAAATCAAACGCAAGCATATGCAACAATATAATGCATGAACGTGGCATGAGTATGTGATGTTGTTTGAGTTAATGCATCTAGCATTTATTTAGTTGAGGTCCATTTGAACCAAGGGTTCAAATGCAACTCCAAAATAAGCTCTTAAATATGCCATTAATAAGTTTTCATATATACAGCATGTATAGGTTGGTTTGTCATGGATGAAACTGGTACAGATGGATAGATTGAATTTTTCTGATAATTTTTCATATATAATTTATTTCAATCTGAGCTACGATTGAATTTATATGAATTTTTGAAGTTTTGAACATTTTCTGGAATTTCCTGATTAATTTTAAACCAGAAAATGAGATATTGCATCAGCATGACGTCATGCCTGCGTCAGTAGGTCAACGGAGCTGACCAGGTCAAACCTGATGTGTGGGTTCCACACGTCAGTGACCGGTTAGTTAATAGAGTTAATTAGATATTAAACTAATCCTAACAAAAACATTAGCAGGGCCGGGCCCCACCTGTCATTGACCCTGGGTAGTCAAATCTGGTCAACTGGGGGGGGGGGGTTAGTTAGCGCGGGTTGACCCGGTCAATCCCGCCGGCGTTTAGCCGCCGGCGAGGCCGAACGCGGCGGAGGGCTCAGGATTGTGTCTCCGGCGACCAAATGGGCCGCGGAGACCATCCCCGAGGAGCTGGTGCTCGCGCGCATCCAGTGGAGCAGTCGGGAGGCTACGGGGGCGGCGGAGCTCGCCGGAGCGAAGCTCGCGGCGGCGGCCGGTGTTCGAGCGCGAGCGGGGATACGGCTGCGGTGTGCGAGGGCGAGAACGAAGAGGGGGAGGAGGAAGAGTAGCTCATGGCGATCTCGATGGGCTTGACGGCGAGCTCGGGGACGCGCTGTGGTCGACGGGGCGGCGATGGGGATCCACGGCGGCCGGCGGTGAAGGAGACGACGGTGGCGACGATGGAGGCCGTCCGGAGGTGCGTGGCTCGACGAGGAGGTAGAAGGCGACATGGCGAAGGTTCTGAGCACGAGGAGAGGGCGAGGGGGAGGCGGTGGCTACGGCAACGGTGGCCGGTGGCGACGACAGCGCTTCGGGCACGGGGAGAGGGATAGATCCAGGGGAGGAAGGAGAGCGAGAGAGAGTGCGAGAGGTCCGGGGCGGCGCGTGGCGACATTCGGGACGGCCAGGGCGTCGGGGGAGAGGCCAGGCAGGCAGGTGGCGTGGCCGGACGCATGGCCGCGCGTGCCGGGCGTGTGCCCCTGTCCTCCTGGCGCGAGGAAGGGGACGACTGGCACTGGCAGTCGGCTGGGCCGGCCTGTTGGCCACTGGGCCAGGCCAGGCTGCACAGGGAGGTAAGTGTAGGTGGGTTTTCTTCCCTTTTGCTTCTATTTTGTTTTTGTTTTCTATTTTCTGACATTTGTTTTGATTTAATAAAAATACTAATCATTTTATTTTATTCTGTAAATTTTAGTAGGGACTAGTTGGACCACTCCAAAGCCCCTCACCAAAATTTAGAATTATTGGACAATATTTTATATATAATAAAATATTTATCCACGCAAATAATTACTGGATTAATTCCAAATGCCCAAAATAAATACTTATGAGCTCCTAAAGATATTGGTTTGATTTTTATCTCTGTCCAATATTTTCAGAGAGCAACATGAACATTTTCTTGGACCTTTTTGGAGAAATTTTTATCTGGGTCATTTCCAGAAATGATTTCTGAGGGTTTCACAATCCCCATTTCAAAGTTAAATGAAATTTAAACATGATGCACACATGACTAGCTAGCCTAGGTCATACCAGAACTAGGGATGTGACAACTCGCCCCCACTTGAAGAAATCTCGTCCCGAGATTCAGGAGTCAGCGGGAAGAAAGCGGGGTACTCAAGTCGAAGACGGTCTTCACGCTCCCAAGTAGCTTCTCTCTCGGAATGATGAGACCACTGAACCTTGAGAAACTTGATGTCATGACGTCGGGTGACACGCTCTGCTTGATCAAGGATGCAGACAGGGTACTCTCGATAAGTGAGGTTATCTTGGAGATCAAGCGTTTCGTGGTCCACTCCATGGATGGGATCCGAGAAGCAACGCCTGAGTTGAGAGACGTGGAAGACATCATGAACTCGAGAAAGATGTAGTGGTAGTTCCAAATGGTAGGCAACCTCTCCTTGTTTAGCGAGAATGAGAAAGGGACCGATGTAACGAGGATCCAACTTGCCCTTGATACCGAATCGATGGGTACCCTTCAAAGGGGTAACCCAAAGGTAAGCTTTGTCGCCAATTTGATAAGCCACTTCCTTATGACTACGGTCATACTGGCTCTTTTGACGAGATTGGGCTGTTTTCAAATTCTCACGAATGATGCGAACTTGCTCTTCTGCCTCCTGGATCATATCCGGTCCAAAGAATTGTCTTTCACTGGTTTCTGACCAGTTCAAAGGTGTTCGACATCTTCGTCCATACAGAACCTCAAAAGGAGCTTTCTTGAGGCTGGATTGGTAGCTGTTGTTATAAACAAACTCGGCGAAGGGAAGACACTTCTCCCAATCCATACCGAATGAGATAACACAAGCTCTAAGCATGTCTTCAAGAATCTGGTTGACCCTTTCCACCTGACCACTTGATTGAGGGTGGAAAGCGGTACTGAAGGAAAGATGGGTGCCCATGGTAGTTTGGAAGCTCTCCCAGAAATGAGAAGTGAAAAGACTACCAAAGTCTGAATTGATCTCTAGTGGAACACCATGAAGTGACACTATTCGAGAAATATATAAGTCAGCGAGCTGACTAGCAGTGATACTCTCTCGAACAGGTAGGAAGTGAGCCACTTTGGAAAGACGATCAATGACTATGAAGATAGCATTATTCCCTCTCTTGGTCCTGGGAAAGCCGGTGATGAAGTCCATACCAACTTTATCCCATTTCCACTCAGGAATAGCTAAAGGTTGAAGGGTGCCATCAGGTCTCTGATGCTCTGCCTTCACGCGACGACAAACATCACAGTTAGCAATAAATTGAGCAATTTCTCTCTTCATCCTAGTCCACCAGAACCTCTGGCGTAGGTCCTGATACATCTTAGTACTACCGGGATGAATCGTGAGAGGAGATTCATGCGCTTCCTTAAGGATTAATTGTCGAAGATGTTGATTCTTGGGAACCACCAAGCGACTCTCAAAGAAAACAACACCACAATCATCTATAGAGAAACTACCACCAACTCCTTTGTTAATGTTTCTCTTGATCCGGGAAATACCCGTATCCTGCTTCTGAGCAGAGATGATTTGATCCACAAGAGTAGGTTTCGCCACCAAGGTAGAAAGGAATCCGTGAGGAGCAAGGTGGAGGTTAAGCTTACATAATTCCTCATGGAGAAGTGGTTGGCCCTGCTGCAACATGAGATTGTTGCAATAGGACTTATGACTTAGCGCATCAGCCATGGCATTCCCCTTGCCTGGGGTGTAGGTAATCCCTAAGTCGTAATCTGAGATCAACTCCAGCCAACGTCTTTGCCTAAGGTTCAAATCTGGTTGGGTGAAGATATATTTGAGACTCTGGTGATCGGTGTAAATCTCGCAACGTTTACCAAGAAGGTAATGTCGCCAGGTCTTAAGTGCATAGACTACGGCTGCAAGCTCTAGATCATGTGTAGGATAATTCTCCTCATGTGGATGCAACTGTCGAGATGCATAGGCAATCACATGGTGATCTTGCATAAGAATGCAACCTAGTCCCTGTCGTGAGGCATCACAATAGATAACAAAGTCCTTAGTGAAATCCGGTGGCACAAGTATGGGAGCAGAAGTCAAGCGTCTTTTTAGTTCCTGAAAATTGTGCTCACACTGTGGGGACCACTCAAACTTTTTATCTTTCTTGAGAAGTTCCGCGAGAGGTTTGGCCACTTTGGAGAAGTTCTCAACGAATCAGCGACAATAACTGGCTAGACCAAGGAAACTCCTAACTTGCTTAACTGTTTCAGGCGGAGTCCAATCAAGAACGGCTTGAACTCTTTCGGGATTGACAGCAATGCCCTTATCAGAGATTTCGTGGCCGAGATATGTCACTTCTGGCAACCAAAATTCGCACTTGGAGAACTTGGCATAAAGGCGGTGCTCTCTGAGTTTTCCTAGCACAAGTCTAAGATGTTCGACATGCTCTTCCTCGTTCTTCGAGTAAATAAGGATATCATCGAGGTAAACCACGACGAACTTATCTAAGTACTCCATGAAGATCGAGTTCATCAAGCGAGAGAAAGTAGCTGGAGCGTTGGTTAGACCAAAGGACATGACGGTGTACTCGTACTGACCATAACGAGTGACAAAAGCCGTCTTAGGAATGTCCCCATTTCTGATCTTGATTTGGTGGTAGCCTAACCTCAAATCCATCTTGGAAAAGACTGAGGATCCAGCGAGCTGATCATACAGGTTGTTGATCATGGGGAGCGGATACTTGTTCTTTATCGTGACCAAATTAACGGGACGATAATCTACAACCATCCGGTCCGTACCATCCTTCTTCTTGACGAAGAGAACGGGGCAAGCCCAGGGAGAAGAACTAGAACGGATGAAACCCTTTTGCAAGGATTCATCGAGTTGTTTCTTAAGCTCAGCTAGTTCTAAGGGTGCCATCTTGTAAGGTCTCCTAGAGATTGGAGCGGTTCCTGGGATAAGATCTATGACAAATTCTACATCTCTGTCAGGTGGAATACCTGGCAGTTCCTCTGGAAAAACATCCGGAAAGTCATAGACTACCGAGATATCTTCAAGGTCAGGAAGAGGGTTGGCATTAAGAGAATAGAGCTGACGCTTTGCAACCCTAGTGGAGACGGTGACTATCTTACCAGATGGGTGTGTAAGCTGAACAGACCTAGTGTAACAATCAATCTTGGCATAATGAGCTTTCATCCAGTCCATACCCAAGATGATGTTAATATCTGTAGACTTGAGGGCTATAAGTGATGCAAGGAATACAAGTCTGTCAACAAGGATTTCATTACCATGGCTTACACTAGAAGTTTGCCATTTGGATCCAGGAGTTTGAATTACTAGTGGAGAGGGCATATCACAAAAGGATATGTTGTGCAAGCTGGCATAACTTTCGGAAATGAAGGAATGAGATGCTCCGGTATCAAATAGAACCGAAGCTGGATGACAGTTGACAAGGAGTGTACCAAGAACGACATCCGAATCATCATGAGTGTCTTTAGCTGAGACATGATGCACACATCCACGTTCAGTGGGAGATGACTTGACACTAATCATCTTGCGTGATGGCTTACCACGGCCAACAGACTTCTCAGGTTGGGGTGGAGCATAGTTGGTTTGAGAGCAGTCACGTGCATAGTGTCCTGGCTCTCCGCATGTGAAACAAGTCCCTGAAGTAGGACATGGACCCGCATTGACAAGCGGTCTACCAATAGGCCTGGGTGGAGCATGTAACTGAACTGGGTGAGGTGCCACACAAGATGGCCTCAGTGAATATCTGGGTGGAAGAGCGGAGTTCGGAACCCAAATCCAGCGCTTCTGCGAACTAGAACCGGAGAAAGAAACCAAATCACGGGTGTGCTTACGAGACTCCTCGTAAGTGAGCTGAGCTGTCTCTGCATTAATGGCCTTGTTCACAAGAGCCTGGAATGTATTGCAATGATGCAAGTGGAGATCACGACGCAACTTGGGGTTGAGACCCTTCCGGAACCTAGCCTGCTTCTTGGCGTCCGTGGACACCTCTTCTGTAGCATAGCGAGCAAGGTTCTCAAACTCTCTGCTATAAACATCAACAACCATCTTACTCTGGGTGAAACTACAAAACTCTTCTCTCTTGCGATCAATGAGAGCCTGAGGAATGTGATGCTCGCGAAAAGCCTCAGTGAAATCTCTCCAGGTGGTTTTCTGGCCAGCTGGAAGCATAGCCTCATAGTTCTGCCACCAAATACTAGCAGGACCTTCTAGATGATAAGCAGCGTAGGTGACCTTGTTACTTTCAGCTACGTTCGCTGAATGCAGCTTGTGTGTGATACTACGTAGCCAGTCATCTGCATCGAGTGGTTCAATGGAATGATGGAAGGTAGGTGGTTTCAGACCGATGAAGTCATGGATGGACACAAACTCTTTGTGCTGATGGGAGGTGTTCTCCTCAATACGTGCTAGCAAGCGGTTAGACTCACTCTTGTTCCTCTCAACCTCTAACATGAACTCTGCCAACGAAGACTGGTCGGGAGGATCCTCATCCCTACCATCTCCGTGGTTCCGGCTACGAGCAACAGAACTTCGGTTAACCGACAACATCGTGAAAAACGAAATCAAGGAAAACAAGGATGGAATCAGCATCAACTATAGGATGCAGAAGGTAGCACAAGAATTTAGTATCTCTCAAACTCCTAGGACAAATTCCGGCAGCATAACGGCAGTAAAATGCTCAAAATGAGACATCCTGCAAATGATGGGGTAGCATCAAACTCAACATCATCACCCAAGGTTCTGAGATATTACTAAACAGACTACAACGGAGGTACTCGAACCGGGATATGACTCTGATCAACCAATCCTAAGAGACTATGGAGTAGTAACACGTGATCCTGATAGACGGAAGAGAAAGCCTAGTTCATTAACCCCGTAGGAAAGATAGGACGACTCAGATCAGAAGGCATGAGGCATAAGGAGTAAAAAGAACCTTACGTTCCCTTCCACAATCAATTCCCCTATATAGCTAAAGAATTTCTAGACTCAACTTCGACCAGGTTGGCTTGGTAATCCTACATGCAGTCAGGCTCTGATACCAAAGCTGTCGGGACCCCGATTCTAGGTCACACCGATCTAGCATGTAACACCTCATATCACTTTGCGGCCTCACGCATGGTATCCCCACGAGTGTCGTCTTACCATGTCCCGGGACCGTTTGCGCCTTTTGGATCACGTATATGATAGTGTCGCTAGCATCCATATGAAAGAGAACCCGGGCCGACATGGCTAATCATGAACCCAAAGCGGCACAGACCTATGGAGACAGGCATACATGAATCACAGCGAGCATGTCGGTCAACAGCGTATGAATCCGGGCTGTAGCACTGGGCTAACAGGACTCTGGAAGTCACCGCGTGACATTTCCCCGAAGGGACAGACATAGGAACGAAGTGGAACACATGCCGACCAATCAAGTGTTCTGAGCAGTAGTGCTGGGCTAGCAAGACTCCGGTGAACCGGGCTGTAGCAGACTACTATGGCTCAAGGAAGCACTAGACTACATTTCCCCATAAGAGAGGCTGCCAAGGACAAACAACTAGATTGTCGGATCCCACACATAGCAATACACGTCACACGTACGCATAACATGCAAGTATGTGATGTACAACATGGCATCACAACATAACGCAACTCATATAGATAAAGGCTCAGAAGAGCCACATAGCATAAATACAAACAGGGGTCACATGACCCATCATTCAGAGCATACAAGCAACGGAAGCATTACATGTCTGAGTACAGACAACTACAAAAGAAAAAGGCCGAGAAGCCTGACTATCTACATGTCCCTCCAAGGTACAAGATCGTAGCTGAGGTAACAAGCTATTCGTCGAAGTCCAAGCGGTACTACTAGTGAGACAGATGTCTCATCTGCAAAACATAAATAAAGCAAACGTGAGTACAAAGGTACTCAGCAAGACTTACATTAGATCCTATCATACATGCATTGTATCAAGAAGGTAATGTGGGGTTTAGTTGCAGCAAGCCAGCTTTGACTCAGTGGCTATCCTGTTCTACGACAACGAGAAACTTCTTTGAGGTGAGTCAGCGCACATGAGTCCACTAATCACCACATCAATACACTACTATGGATTCATCCCCGTCTCTCCACAAGAAGGCCATCCGTAGCACTCACACTTGTCTTGAGCATTTTAGAGTATCCACTTTAAGTTGTCTAGGTACCACGTAAGCATCCAAGAAGTCCATAACCGAGGACACGACTATTCGAATAGATCATGATAACCCTACAGGGGTGTACTTCTTCACACACGCTCTCACCACTTATCACCATGTACACGTCATGTATCTCGGCATCCTTCAAGCGGAAGCCTGGCGAGGGTGTCGGCCACGACCTGACTAACCATGCAAGACTCTAGTCCAGGTTTATCACCTATTTGGGTTCCATCCGCAAGGAGATCCGGCCAGGGTGTCGCTCACGGCCCCAAACGATGTGAGCAGGGTTCCCAAGCCCACCATCCGGGTGCCACTTGGTACACCGTGCCACCTGTGCCTAGTCTGTCCCGAGTCCACCCTGCTGGGTGCCACTCGGTAGAAAAATAACACTACCTACAAACACCAGAAACTATTTGCAACTCCTGGACAGAGATCAAGGCGGTTAAGAAGTCGAGAGAGCTTGGAGCACCCGGAGCCCAATGTGTGGTAATAGCTAGTCATTGGACAACTTGCACAGAACTCAGTTCTTAAGGACGGTCCCAATGAGACAACCCACCATGTACTCCTACATGGCCTCCCACCGCTACCTTTACCAAATCGTGTTCACACGCTTAACTCTCAGCACCAGAACATATCATAACACTCCAATTCATTCCCGATGAATCAGACCTTACACAACTCTAAGCAATAGCAGGCAAGGCATGGCAAGAACACAACATGGCTCAAGCAACTCCTACACATGCTAGTGGGTTTCAACTATTTACTGTGGCAATGACAGGTCATGCAGAGGAATGGGTTCAACTACCGCAGCATAAAGTAGCAGTTGAATCGTTGTTGTTCTAATGCAATAAAAGAGAGCAGCAGCGAGAGAGTGGGATTGTATCGGAATGAACAAGGGGGTTTGCTTGCCTGGTAGATCAACAGGGGGGCACTGCTCCTCAGACAGGTACTCTCGAACACTCTCCGGAGCAGGACCTATCGGGAAGGAACAGTGTCGGAAAATCAAACACAAGCATATGCAACAATATGATGCATGAACGTGGCATGAGTATGTGATGTTGTTTGAGTTAATGCATCTAGCATTTATTTAGTTGATGTCCATTTGAACCAAGGGTTCAAATGCAACTCCAAAATAAGCTCTTAAATATGCCATTAATAAGTTTTCATATATACAGCATGTATAGGTTGGTTTGTCATGGATGAAACTGGTATAGATGGATAGATTGAATTTTTCTGATAATTTTTCATATATAATTTATTTCAATCTGAGCTACGGTTGAATTTATATGAATTTTTGAAATTTTGAACATTTTCTGGAATTTCCTGATTAATTTTAAACCAGAAAATGAGATATTGCGTCAGCATGACGTCATGCCTGCGTCAGCAGGTCAACGGAGCTGACCAGGTCAAACCTGATGTGTGGGGTCCACACGTCAGTGACCGGTTAGTTAACAGAGTTAATTAGATATTAAACTAATCCTAACAAAAACATTAGCTGGGCCGGGCCCCACCTGTCATTGACCCTGGGTAGTCAAATCTGGTCAACTAGGGGGGTTAGTTAGCGCGGGTTGACCCGGTCAATCCCGCCGACGTTTAGCCGCCGGCGAGGCCGAACGCGGCGGAGGGCTCGGGATCGTGTCTCCGGTGACCAAATGGGCTGCGGAGACCATCCCCGAGGAGCTGGTGCTCGCGCGCATCCAGTGGAGCAGTCGGGAGGCTGCTGGGGCGGCGGAGCTCGCCGGAGCGAAGCTCGCGGCGGCGGCCGGTGTTCGGGCGCGAGCGGGGATACGGCTGCAGTGTGCGAGGGCGAGAACGGAGAGGGGGAGGAGGAGGAGCAGCTCACGGCGATCTCGATGGGCTTGACGGCGAGCTCGGGGACGCGCTGTGGTCGACGGGGCGGCGATGGGGATCCACGGCGGCCGACAGTGAAGGAGACGACGGTGGCGACGATGGAGGCCGTCCGGAGGTGCGTGGCTCGACGAGGAGGTAGCAGGCGACGTGGCGAAGGTTCTGAGCACGGGGAGAGGGCGAGGGGGAGGCGGTGGCTACGGCAACAGTGGCCGGTGGCGACGGCAGCGCTTCGGGCGTGGGGAGAGGGAGAGATCCAGGGGAGGAGGGAGAGCGAGAGAGAGTGCGAGAGGTCCGGGGCGGCGCGTGGCGACGTTCGGGACGGCCAGGGCGTCGGGGGAGAGGCCAGGCAGGCAGGTGGCGTGGCCGGACACATGGCCGCGCGCGTCGGGCGTGTGCCCCTGTCCTCCTGGCGCGAGGAAGGGGACGACTGGCACTGCCAGTCGGCTGGGCCGGCCTGTTGGCCACTGGGCCAGGCCAGGCTGCACAGGGAGGTAAGTGCAGGTGGGTTTTCTTCCCTTTTGCTTCTATTTTGTTTTTGTTTTCTATTTTCTGACATTTGTTTTGATTTAATAAAAATACTAAATCATTTTATTTTATTCTGTAAATTTTAGTAGGGACTAGTTGGACCACTCCAAAGCCCCTCACCAAAATTCAGAATTATTGGACAATATTTTATATATAATAGAATATTTATCCAACGCAAATAATTACTGGATTAATTCCAAATGCCCAAAATAAATACTTATGAGCTCCTAAAGATATTGGTTTGATTTTTATCTCTGTCCAATATTTTCAGAGAGCAACATGAACATTTTCTTGGACCTTTTTGGAGAAATTTTTATCTGGGTCATTTCCAGAAATGATTTCTGAGGGTTTCACAATCCCCATTTCAAAGTTAAATGAAATTTAAACATGATGCACACATGACTAGCTAGCCTAGGTCATACCAGAACTAGGGATGTGACATGAAGGCTCCACACCTTCCCTTTCCATGCAAATTTAATGATGATAAAACCTTGGCTTCTTATGCTAATGGTATATATGGTTACTATGATGTGGAACAAATAGAAGAATTCGTTGCTTTTATGGGTGCATATGAAATTGAATCTTTGTTTAAAGAGTGTGAAAATCTTGATGATGTTGTTTACAGACCTGAAAATTTTGCTATACTTAAATATTGCTATGATAATTATGAATTCAATTCCGATATTGATGAATTTATTGAGAGAGTCTTCGCTATCCAAGAAGAGACTAATATTTTGCAGGAGTCTATGGAAGAAGAAATTGATGAAACTGTGAGCTCATTGGATGAAAAAGATTATGAGGAGAGCGAAGAACAAAAGGAGGAAGATCAGATTAGCTACCCGTGCCCACCTTCTAATGAGAGTAACTCTCCAACTCATACATTATTTAATGTCCCTTCGTTCTTACCGAAGGATGAATGCTATGATGATTGTTATGATCCCGTTGATTCTTTTGAAATATCCCTTTTTGAATATGCTTGCTATGCTTGTGGCCAAGATGCCAATATATATTGTGCCTATGGAGATGAAATTGCTATAGTTACTTATATTAAACATGAAATTGTTTCTATTGCGCCCACACATGATAGTCCTATTATCGTTTTGAATTCTCCAAACTACACTATATCGGAGAAGTTTGCCCTTATTAAGGATTATATTGATGGGTTGCGTTTTACTAATACACATGATGATTTTGATAGATATAATATGCGTGTGCTTTCTGCTCCTACTTGCAATTATTATGAGAGAGGAACTACATCTCCGCCTCTCCATGTTTCCAATATAATAAAATTGCAAGAAACTGTTTATACTATGCATTGGCCTTTACTATGTGTGCATGAATTGTTCTTTTATGACATGCTGATGCATAGGAAGAGAGTTAGACTTCGTCATTGCTTGATATATGTCACTTTGTGCTCACTACTAAATCACAAATCATTCTTAATTAAAATTGACTTTGATATACCTTGGGATCCGGGTGGATCCATTACTTGAGCACCTTATGCCTAGCTTAATGGCTTTAAAGAAAGCGCTGCCAGGGAGACAACCCAGAAGTTTTAGAGAGTCATTTATTTCTGTTGAGTGCTTTTATATAGTTTAAAAACAAAAAAAATAAAGAGGGGAACCAAAAACTTTTCAAAAAGGAAAGTGAAAGTGAGAGAGACAAGCATTGTTGAAGTGGTGGAGCTCCTTGAACTTTGCTCATGCTCACGGGAACTTTGTGAATCTTGATTACATAAACTTTTCAACAAAAATAATTATCCCCTTGTACAATTCCATTGTATTATAAAAATAATGTGCCAAGATTTGCCTTTAGGATGTTTACATTGCTTGTTGGTTTGTGCGGTGCAGAACAGAAACTTTGGGTGTAGTGTGCGATTTTACATTTTTTACTGGAACGTCAAATGGTTCTGAAACTTTTTGCACTGTCTTCTATACAAATTGTTTATTTTTCCTAATTTTTGCAGAATGTTTGGAGTACCAGAGGTATGGTGAATGTTCAGATTACTACAGACTGTCCTGTTTAAGACAGATTGTGTTTTTGATGCATAGTTTACTTGTTTTGATGAAACTATCAATTTTTATCAGTGGATTAAGCCATGGAAAAGTTATATTACAGTAGATACAATGCAAATACAAAATATGAATTGGTTTGCAACAGTACTTAGAGTAGTGATTTGCTTTATTATACTAACGGATCTTATCAAGTTTTCTGTTGAGTTTTGTGTGGATGAAGTGTTCGAAGATCGAGGAGGTCTCGATGTGAGTAGAAGGAGTGGAGGCAAGAGCTCAAGCTTGGGGATGCCCAAGGCACCCCAACTAAATATTCAAGGAGACTCAAGCGTCTAAGCTTGG
Organism: Triticum urartu; assembly: GCF_003073215.2. Classification (NCBI taxonomy): domain Eukaryota; kingdom Viridiplantae; phylum Streptophyta; class Magnoliopsida; order Poales; family Poaceae; genus Triticum; species Triticum urartu. The sequence continues at coordinate 460,206,048 of NC_053022.1, forward strand.
GGATGCCCCGGAAGGCATCCCATCTTTCTTCAACAAGTATCGGTATGTTTTTGGATTCGTTTCGTTCATGTGATATGTGCAAATCTTGGAGCGTCTTTTGCGTTTAGTTTTCACTTTTATTTGATGGACAATGATGGTATGAGATAGTCCTTGGTTGATTTATAGAATGCTCATTGCACTTCACTTATATTTTTTGAGTATGGCTTTATAGAATGCTGCATGTGTTTCACTTATATCATTTGAAGTTTGGATTGCCTGTTTCTCTTCACATAGAAAACTGCCATTTGTAGAATGTTCTTTTGCTTCACTTATATTTGTTAGAGCGTGGGCATATATTTTGTAGAAAGAATTAAACTCTCTTGCTTCACTTATATCTATTTAGAGAGATGACATGAACTGGTCATTCACATGGTTAGTCATAAAAATCCTACATATAACTTGTAGATCACTAAATATGATATGTTTGATTCCTTGCAATAGTTTTGCGATATAAAGATGGTGATATTAGAGTCATGCTAGTGGGTAGTTGTGGATTGTATAAATACTTGTGTTGAAGTTTGTGATTCCCGTAGCATGCACGTATGGTGAACCGTTATGTAACGAAGTTGGAGCATGAGGTATTTATTGATTGTCTTCCTTATTAGTGGCGGTCAGGGACGAGCATGCGCGTAGTACTTTGTTTCTATGACTAATAGATTTTTGCAATAAGTATGTGAGTTCTTTATGACTAATGTTGAGTCCATGGATTATACGCACTCTCACCCTTCCATCATTGCTGGCCTCTTCGGCACTGTGCATTGCCCTTTCTCACCTTGAGAGTTGGTGCAAACTTCACCGGTGCATCCAAACCCCGTGATATGATACGCTCTATCATACATAAGCCTCCTTATATCTTCCTTAAAACATCCACCATACCTACCTACCATGGCAATTCCATAGCCATTCCGAGATATATTGCCATGCAACTTCCATCATCATCATATACATGACTTGAGCATTCATTGTTATATTGCTTTGTGTAAGTGCATCTAGTGCCACCCCTAGTTGGTTTTGGAGTATTGACGACAAACCTAGTTGAGGGACTAATGTGTTTGTGAGAATTGCAGGATAACACAGGAAGAAAGAAGTCCCTCATTGATTCAGTTTTCCTACCAGAGATGACCCCTAAAAATGTATGAAGACATTGAAGTCAAAGGTGGTATATGAAGACATTCACATTGAAGACTATGACAAGAGAAGACATCGCATGAAGCCTATGGAGCTCGAAGACTTAGATCTTTCGTAGTTCTTTTTTCTTTGTTGAGTCATAGGAACCACCGTACTGTTAAGTGGGGTCCAAGAGAACCAGTCAGAATGACTGAAGTGATGCTTAACCAAAACCTATGTCTTCGAGTGAAGACTATGAGAGCGAATCTTGTCCAGAGTCGGACAAGTCAGCTTTGCTTGTAGCCCAAGTAAAGTTGCCGTGTGAGTTTGAAATCTGACCGTTGGAACACGTGTCAGTTCCTTAGTGACCCAGGGTCATTTCGGACAAATCAGGTCGGGTTGCCTAGTGGCTATAAATAGCCCACCCCCTACAACCATAAACGTGGGCTGCTCAGAGTTAGTGTACGGCTTTTGTCGTTTGAGAGCAACCCACCTCGAAGCCTTTGAGAGAGAATTCCTTGCGAGGATAAAGCCCTAACCACCCAGAGCCAAAGAGAATTAGGCATCACTTAAGTCTTCTTGTCTGTGTGATCTGAAGACTTATTACACTTGAGGACTGTGAATCCTCCAGCCGGTTAGCGTCGCGTTCTGAGCATCCAAGAGACATTGTGGATTGCCGGTGAACGAAGTCTGTGAAGGTTTGGGAGTCTACCTTGAAGACTTACCAGAGTGATTGGGCGAGGTCTGTGTGACCTTAGCTCAAGGGGAATACGGTGAGGACTGGGTGTCCTGAGCTGCGTGTTCAGGACTGGGTGTCCGGGACTGTGTGTCCTCAGGTTTAAATACCTAGCCGCCCTAACCAGACGTACAGTTGTCACAGCAACTGGAACTGGTCCAACAAATCATTGTCTTCAACGTGTCACTGGTTTCATCCTTTCCTTCCCTTTACTTACTGTTGGTCCTTGTGAAGTCATTGTATGATTGCACTATCTTTTATCTTCACTGAGTGACTGCGTGTTCTGTTTGGCTTCATAATATCTTCCTACCTGATCCTTACTACATTGCTGCTATTAGTCATTGTGCTTTCACTCCATTGAATACTTGACTATGGTTTGCCTAGTGTAGTCTACCTTCCGCTGCATGGTAATAGGTTTATTTCTTCTGTCATTTGTCTTCAAAACTTCCACGTTTTGAAGACTTTCATAAAAATCGCCTATTCACCCCCCCTCTAGTCGATATAACGCACTTTCAATTGGTATCAGAGCGAGGTACTCCCTTGTTCTGTGTGATTCGGTATAACCACCTGGAGTTTTAGCTATGTCGACTGCAGGGATAATTAAAGTCTCCGCTGTGTGCCCCGTCTTCGATGGAACTGAATATCCCTACTGGAAGAATAATATGCGCATGCATCTTGAAGCCATTAACGTCGACCTATGGTATGTCGTCAAGAACGGCGTTCCCAAGGCTGGAGAAGGTGTCACTGCTGCTGATGTCAAGAAGTTCGTTCAACTGGACTCTACTGCCAAGAATATCATCTGTGGTCATCTGACCAAAGGACAGTATGGCCGCATGAGTGCTTTGGAAACATCTAAGCTAGTCTGGGACTATAAGTGCATCTAGTGCCACCCCTAGTTGGTTTTGGAGTATTGACGACAAACCTAGTTGAGGGACTAATGTGTTTGTGAGAATTGCAGGATAACACAGGTAGAAGTCCCTCATTGATTCGGTTTTACTACCAGAGATGACCCCTAAAAATGTATGAAGACATTGAAGCCAAAGGTGGTATATGAAGATATTCACATTGAAATCTATGACAAAAGAAGACACGTTATGAAGACTATGGAGCTCGAAGACTTAGATCTTTCGTAGTTCTTTTTCTTTTGTGTTGAGTCATAGGAACCACCTTACTGTTAAGTGGGGTCCAGGAGAACCAGTCAGAATGACTGAAGTGATGCCTAAACCAAAAACCTATGTCTTCGAGTGAAGACAATGAGAGCGAATCTTGTCCAGAGCCGGACAAGTCAGCTTTGCTTGTAGCCCAAGTAAAGTTGCCATGAGAGTTTGAAATCTGACCGTTGAGACACATGTCAGTTCCTTAGTGACCCAGGGTCATTTCGGACAAATCAGGTCGGGTTGCCAAGTGGCTATAAATAGCCCACCCCCTACAACCATAAACGGTTGGCTGCTGAGATTTCAGTGCACGGCTTTTGTCGTTTGAGAGCAACCCACCTTGAAGCCTTTGAGAGAAAATTCCTAGCGAGGAGAAAAGCCCTAACCACCCAGAGCCAGAGAACATTGGGCATCACTTAAGTCTTCTTGTCTGTGTGATCTGAAGACTTATTACACTTGAGGACTGTGAATCCTCCAGACGGTTAGGCGTCACGTTCAGAGCATCCAAGAGACATTGTGGAGTGCCAGTGAACGAAGTCTGTGAAGGTGTGGGAGTCTACCTTGAAGACTTACCAGAGTGATTGGGCGAGGACTATGTGACCTTAGCTCAAGGAGAATACGGTGAGGACTTGGTGTCCTGAGCTGCGTGTTCAGGACTGGGTGTCCGGGACTGTGTGTCCTAAGGTTTAAATACCTAGCTGCTCCAACCAGACGTACAGTTGTCACAGCAACTGGAACTGGTCCAACACATCATTGTCTTCAACGAGTCACCGGTTTCATCTTCACTTCCATTTTCTTACTGTTACTCATTGTGAAGCCATTGCATGCTTGCTCTATCTTTTGTCTTCACAACGTGAATGTATGATCTGTTTGGCTTCATAACTTCTTCCTACCCGATCCTTATTACACTGCAGCTGTTTGTCTTTGTGCTTTCACTCTATTGAATACTTGACCATGGCTTGCCTAGTGTAATCTAACTTCCGCTGCATAGTAATAGGCAAAATCTTCGCTGTTTGTCTTCATAGCTCCCACGTTTTGAAGACTTTCATAAAAATCGCCTATTCACCCCCCCTCTAGTCGATATAACGCACTTTCAATTGGTATCAGAGCGAGGTGCTCCCTTGTTCTGTGTGATTCGGTTTAACCACCTGGAGTTTTAGCTATGTCGACTGCAGGGATAATCAAAGTCTCCGCTGCGTGCCCCGTCTTCGATGGAACTGAATATCCCTACTGGAAGAATAAGATGCGCATGCATCTTGAAGCCATTGACGTCGACCTATGGTATGTCATCGAGAACGGCGTTCCCAAGGCTAGAGAAGGTGTCACTGCTGCTGATGTCAAGAAGTTCACTCAACTGGACTCTACTGCCAAAAATATCATCTGTGGTCATCTGACAAAAGGACAGTATGGCCGTGTGAGTGCCTTGAAGACATCCAAGCTGGTCTGGGACTGGCTCTCCAAGGTTAATGAAGGCATCTCAACCCAGAGAGATCAGAGAATCAGTGTTCTTCGCAACCTCTTCAACCGCTTCAAGCGAAACGACAATGAGAATGTCCAGCACACATTTGACCGGCTCACTGACATCACAAATGAACTTCAAGCCCTCGGCGCCACTAAGATCACCAAACATGAAATCGTCAAGACGCTGCTGAGATCACTTGATAGTTCGTTTGACATCCTAGCCCTGATGATTCAAGAACGTCCTGATTTCAAGACACTCGATCCGTCTGACATACTTGAGAGGCTCAACACACATGAGTTCCAACTTTCTGAGAAAAGAGATATCTACGGTCCAAACTATGGGCGAACTCGTGCCTTGAAGGCAAAAGCTGTTTCCTCATTTGAAGAAGAATCTGACAGCAGTTCTGATGATCCTGAAGACATTGGAAGGGAACTTGCAATGCTAGTGAAGAAGTTCCAAAAATTCACCAAGAAGAAAGGCTTCAGAAAATCTTCACGATCAAGCTCAAGGAATGATGAAGCTTCTGCTCATGACAACAAGAAGAAAACATGTCACAAGTGCAAGAAAACTGGACACTTCATCTCTGAGTGTCCACAGTGGGACAATGAGAACAGAAGGAAGAAGAAGAGCAAGGAATATGATTCTGACGACAAGAAGAAGAAGAAATACTCAAAGTCTTCTTCCAAGTCTTCCTCAAAGTCTTCATCACACAAGAAGAGCTCATCTAGCAAGGCACGTGCGTTTGTTGGCAAGGAAATGGATTCAGAGGAGGAGTCCGCTTCTGAGGAGGCAGAGGTGGAATCTGAGGAGGAGTCTGATTCTGACATTGCGAGTTTGGCTACAGCTTACGTCGCCAAGTCCACCTTCAACACTGAAGACAATGACTTCATCACCGACACTGATGCAAATGACAAGAACGACTCCACTCCTACCTACTGCTTCATGGCACGCGGTGCCAAGGTAAACACACGCACTACTCGCTATCAAACATCTAGTGACGATGACTCTGACTGTGATTCAAAACCCAGCTACAAAACACTTGCTAAAATTGCAACTGAACAACAGAAAGCTATGGAACATATTCAAAAACTGTTAGACAGAAGCGGTGATCTGTTGGGTGCTGAAATGACTCGATCTGAATCCTTAATTGAAGACATAAAAAATCTTCACGTTAAGTATCAGGAACTTGAAGATCGTCTTGATACTCTCTCAACAGCTCATGAAAAGCTTTCCTATGATTATCTTCAAAGGAAGCAAGAACTTGAGAAATTGAGAGCGGCTCATGAAGATCTCCAAAAGGAAAACGAATCACTTTGCACCGAACAGATCAGTTCCGCTCAGGAAGGATTTGAACCACCATGTCTTAAATGCATTGAGCGTGATAATGCTACTTCTGTTGCTGAATGTTCCACTGCTACTGCTGTTGCAATATATTCAACTGTTGATGTGGTAACTAACCCCTCTGCTGAGGATACCACTGCTATTGCTGATGAGAATGCTAGGTTGAAGACATTGCTTGAAACAGGGATGTACAGAAGTCTTAAAGGACATCAGACATTATGTGATGTCCTCAAGAAGCAGATTCTGAACCGAAACCCTAGGAAAGAGGGTGTTGGGTTCGTAAGGAAAATAAATGCAGACGGCTCTTACAGGAAACCTGAGCAGTACCCCAAAACCACATGGGTTGCTGCAAAGGAACCTTCAGCAGATCCATCCAATTTATCTGGCTTCACATGTGCTAACCCCATTATCATTGATGAATCCTTTGATGCAAACTATAAACTTTTTAAGAATCAGAATGGTGAAGTGTTTTCCAGGTACATTGGTACTAACTGCAGGAATGGACCGCCTATGAAGAAGATCTGGGTTCCGAAAAAGTGTCTGGAAAATCTTCCTGTGAATGTCTTCATGACACCTCACTTGAAGAAGACAAACCTCAGACCAAAGGCTTCATACGGTCCAAAGGCTTCATACAAACAGAGGACTCACCTGAGTCACACTAACGCAAATGTTTTGCAGGGAAACCATACTCAGACATATGAATATGAGAGCGGTTCATCGAACCATCATGTTCATATGATCAAAAATTATTCTGCTTATTCCTATGAGTATTATTGTCCACCTGCAAGACTGTTTGCTAAGGCTTCAAAGCCAAAATTCTCAGATGCTGCACTAAGACTTATTGCTTCTAAGCCACCCATGAAGATGTGGGTGGTTAAGAAAGCTTAACTCTCTTTTGCAGGGAAAGGTCTCCAGCAGAAAAACAAAATCTTCTGACGCTATTGCTGGGGACCTTAAAAATCTTGTAGGGCGCAAGATAAAATGCCCGAATGGCATCATTATGTACTTCGTTCCTGAATCACATGCTACTCTCCCTATTAGTCCTAATCTGGATCTAAGTTTTCATAACCCACTGGTTCGTCAAATGTTTTTGCTTCACAATTCTCTTCGTGAAGCCTATCCCCCTAACTGCACTGTAGGGTACGACACCAGCGTCTTCAAAGTCTTCAGAATGGATTATTGACAGTGGGTGTACAAATCACATGACTGGCAAAAGAAGCCTTCTTATGGACTCAACCTTACGTCCATCCGACAAGAGCCACATCACATTTGCTGACACTGGTAAAAGTAAGGTATTGGGTCTAGGTAGAGTTGCAATCTCAAAGGATCAACACATGGATAAAGTCATGCTTGTTGAATCCCTTGGCTTCAACTTAATGTCTGTCTCAATGCTTTGCGATTTGAACATGATCGTAATGTTTGGAAAATATCGTTGCCTAGTACTAATGGAATCTGACAAGTCTCTAGTGTTTGAAGGGTATCGAAAAGATGATCTGTACGTGGTAGATTTCTCAGCAGGGCCACAACTTGCAGTATGTCTTCTTGCAAAAGCTTCAGAATGCTGGCTTTGGCATCGGAGGCTTGGGCATGCTGGCATGAGGAACCTCCACACCCTTGCGAAGAAGAAGCATGTCATAGGCATCGAGGGCGTCAAGTTCAAGAAAGATCACTTATGCGGTGCCTGTGAAGCAGGGAAGATGACAAGGGCAAAACATCCTTCGAAGACAATCATGACTACTACTCAACCCTTCGAACTGCTCCACATGGATCTTTTCGGCCCCACTCACTACTCAACTTTTACTACTACTGCTTGCCTCTATGGCTTCGTAATTGTTGATGATTACTCTAGATATACTTGGGTGCACATAATCCTTTACAAGACTGAAGGTGCAGGATGTCTTCAGACGCTTCGCAAATCGTGCTATGAACAATTTTGGCACCAAGATAAAACACATCAGAAGTGACAATGGCACTGAATTCAAGAACACTGGCCTTGATACATATCTTGATACCTTGGGCATCACACATGAATTCTCAGCTCCGTACACGCCACAGCAGAATGGCGTCGTCGAACGCAAGAACAGAACACTCATTGAGATGGCCAGAACAATGCTAGATGAATACAAGACTCCAAGAAAATTCTAGACTGAAGCCATTGACACTGCATGCCATACAATCAATCGTGTTTATCTTCACAAGCTTCTGAACAAGACATCTTATGAACTCCTAACTGGCAAGAAGCCAAATGTCAGTTACTTCAGAGTATTTGGCGCAAGGTGCTGGATCAAGGACCCACACCACACCTCAAAGTTTGCACCAAAAGCACATGAGGGCTTTATGCTTGGATATGGAAAGGATTCGCACTCCTACAGAGTCTTCAATCTCTTTCATTACAAAGTGGTTGAAACAGTGGATGTGCGGTTCGATGAGACAAATGGCTCACAAAGAGAGCAACTGCCAAATGTGCTAGATGAGATTCCAGCTAGTGAATCAATCAAGCTAATGGGAACTGGAGAGATTATACCTTCTGAAGCTCATCCTGAAGAAGAACTTATCATCTCAGCACCTGACCAACATGAAGACAATGCTCAGCCTGAAGACATTCCTCCCAACAACAACACAGATCAGCAAGAGCAAAGTCTTCGCCCTGTACATCCTCGTGTTGCTAATGAAGTGCAGATTGACAGAATAATTGATAGCATCAATGCACCTGGTCCACTCACTCATTCAAGGGCAACTCAGCTAGCAAATTTCTGTGGGCACTTCGCATTCGTCTCAATATCAGAACCCAAGAAAGTTGAGGAAGCCTTCATGGAACCTGAATGGATTCAAGCTATGCAAGAAGAGCTTCAACAGTTTGAGCTGAATAATGTATGGGAACTGGTTAAGCGTCCTGATCCACGGAAGCACAACATAATAGGCACCAAATGGATATACCGCAACAAACAAGATGAGCATGGTCAAGTTGTTAGAAACAAAGCTCGTCTCGTTGCTCAAGGATATACTCAAGTGGAAGGCATTGACTTCGATGAAACATTTGCTCCCGTGGCTAGGCTTGAAGCCATACGTATTCTGCTAGCCTATGCAAATCATCATAACATACTTCTATATCAAATGGATGTGAAAAGTGCCTTTCTCAATGGCAAGATTGAAGAAGTGTATGTTGCACAACCGCCTGGCTTTGAAAATCCAAAACATCCTGACATGGTATACAAGCTCAACAAGGCACTGTATGGCCTCAAACAAGCCCCTAGGGCCTGGTATGACACACTCAAATACTTCCTGAAGAGCAAAGGCTTCATACCTGGTTCCCTGGATCCCACTCTTTTCACGAAGACATATGATGGTGACCTGTTTGTGTGCCAAATATATGTGGATGACATTATCTTCGGCTGCACCAATCAGAAGTACAGTGAAGAGTTTGGATATATGATGCAAGAGCAATATCAGATGTCCATGATGGGGGAGCTGAAGTTCTTCCTTGGTCTTCAAATACGACAACAACGCAATGGCATCTTCATATCTCAAGAGAAGTATCTCAAAGATTGCCTGAAGAAGTTCGGTATGCAAGACTGCAAAGGCTTCACAACACCAATGCCAGCCAAACATCATCTAGGTCCTGACGACAATGGTAAAGAGTTCGATCAAAAGGTATACCGCTCCATGATTGGCTCTTTGCTTTATTTATGTGCATCTAGGCCAGATATTATGCTTAGTGTTTGCATGTGTGCTCGATTTCAAGCGGCACCAAAGGAGTAGCATCACTTAGCTGTGAAGCGAATTCTTCGATATTTGGCTCACACCCCAACTCTAGGATTATGGTATCCAAAGGGCTCAGAGTTTGATTTGGTTGGATTTTCGGATGCTGATTATGCTGGTGACAAAGTTGATCGCAAGTCTACATCAGGCACATGTCACTTTCTGGGACGATCACTTGTATGTTGGTCTTCAAAGAAGCAGAACTGTGTATCTCTCTCCACTGCTGAATCTGAATACATTGCTGCTGGATCTTGCTGCGCTCAGCTTCTGTGGATGAAGCAAACACTCAAGGATTATGGCATTCATCTAAAGCAAGTACCACTTTACTGCGACAACGAAAGTGCCATCAAGATTGCCAACAACCCAGTTCAGCACTCGAAGACAAAGCACATTGAAATTCGTCATCACTTTCTCAGTGATCATGTTGTGAAGGAAGACATTGATATCATACACGTCAACACTGAGGAACAATTGGCAGATATCTTCACCAAGCCCTTGGATGAGAAGAGATTTTGCAAGTTACGGTGTGAGCTAAATATCCTGGAATCCTCAAATGTCCTGTGATCAGGCACACATCCTAACACTTATGCATATGATGACTTAGATGTGCAACCCACAAAGTAAAGTATATCTTCAATCAATGAAGACATACATTCTAAGTGTGAATACATTAATGTGGAATTTGACTTCGGAGCGCCACGATAATTGTGCGCCGTGTCTGGGTCTAATACTTCCTATACGGTGGGTAACGCCACCACCAAACGTTCTATTTTGAAGTGTTTCACTCATGGCGTTACCTTGCAATATCTTCACATTTGGTTTGTCTTCGAACTCAACATGTCTTCATGATTATCTTCACTACGTTGATTATATAGATGTATACATACTAGTGTTCTGTCCTCTATAGCATTCACTTATAGCTATGTCTTCTTGGTTGAATCTTTTGAACTAAGTGAATGTGATCGGACCCTAATCTCTCTATGCTTTCTATCTCAAATTCTATCTCTCCAAGTCATATGCATTCTATTGAAACCGTCGAATGTCTTCACCGCGTCCTTGTCAGCAGAAGATATAGAGACAACCATAAAATCCGTTTTCAATGCTCATTCCTCCACATAAAATCCGGAGAAGCAGGAACGACCGCCCGACAATCCAGGCGTGCATGGGACGTGGAACAAACCCCAAACTTCCGCAAACAGGCCACACGTTCCTCAGATGCGAATCGCCAGGGGCACCTGTGTAATAGCACAGTGCCACCCCTGTGCCTATAAATTCACACCCACCGCGGTCATTATCTCCTTCCACCCTCGCACGAACCCTAGCGCCACCGCTAGCTCTCGATGACACCGGTGACGAAGCGCTTCGCTGCCGCAACCTCTCCGACGCCGTCCTCACGCCGACCACGGACATCGTTCTCTCCGCCGTCGCCGTAGGTGTCTTCCGTCGCCAAGTTAGGGCACGGAGGACTGAACTGCTCGGCATCATCTCCCACTTCCGTCTAGCAGTTCCAAGTGTGGTAAATAAAACTTCTTTTTACAGCCCCTTTTGATCTCATGGTTCTGTCACTTTCTACCATAAGAAGTTTATCTTCACACAAGTTAGATCTCTCAATCTGCATCTCATAACATGCCTAGTATATTCACTTGTGCTTCATGAAGTAGTTAGATTCCTCACTTGTACTGATCTGTGGGTTCGTACAAATCTGGAACCAACTTCTTATCTATGAGTGAATGTCTTCGCACGATGAGGTCAATGTCTTCTAAACTGATTAATCTTCAAAACCTTCTGAGAATGCATATGACCTCTTCCCCTTCCCTCGCACCTTAATGCTGTCACAGGTACATGTCCGTGAGAGAATCCTTCGGTTCTCATAGTCTGCATTCATTTGCAGAATTCCTACAGCATCACATAAATTCTCCTGAAGCCAGTTCCTGTTGGTCCAGCAAAAGAAAGCCTTTGAAGCCTTTGAAAGTTTCGAAGCCTTTTAAGTTAAAGTTTATGGCTTCAGAAGCAGCAGCAAGGAAGGGGGGCAGACAGCGACGTGAAGGAACTTCCAAAGATCTGCCTGAAGACCTGGCAGAAATGTATAAAACAGATCCTGAAGGGAATTATGGGCAGCACAAGACCCGAATCCAATGGATTCGACGCTATTGGGCTGAACAATGGTTCAAATACCGCTTCACAACCCAAGAGTATGCTGAGAAAAGTGCCATCAAAAGACCATGGGGAGACATCTTATACAAAAACCTTGTACCCAGGTCCAGAGATGAAGCTATTGCCCAAAGCTTCTATCCATGCATGGTTCGTGGGCCACAGCCTGATGATGCACATCCGTAGTCACTACTCTGGTGTCGTGACGACAATCTATTCAAGCGCAACTTCCAGTTTGCCCAACAATCAGCGAAGCAGAACAAGATGAAGTTGGGGTTAGACTTCAACCCTGGTCCCTCAGCACCAAGGGCAGATGGCACACGCTACGCAGAACCCAATATCATCGGTCCGTATGCCAATCTTGAGGGCCTCATCACCCGCATCTTAGTCCAAGGGACTACCGTGAATGACCCTCCAGCTGACTCTGAGTCTGGTGAAGCTCCTGCTGTACCGAAGCCAAAGCAGTCGAAGAAGTCAAAAGCTTCAAAGCCAGCCCCTTCATCAAAAATCTCAAGGGTGAAGCCATTGGCAACTGCACCTCCTGAAGACAGTGTGCAGTCTGAAGACGTATCCCGCGTCTCCAAGCCCCAGAAGGCCAAGGTGCCTCAGCCACACACCGGCAAAGAGCTCACGGCTGCTGCCATTCTGCGCAGCGAAGCCATTGATCTGTCAAGTGATGAAGATCTTGGAGATGACACTCTAGAGCAGCTCATCAAGAGCAAAGAAGAAGCTGAAATCTTCAACAATTTGCCTCTCTTTGATGTCGCCATCATCCACAACTTCATCGACGAATGGTTTGCCACACCAAACATCAGCTTCGAAGATCTGCAGCTGCCTGTTGGCCTCAGCGTCGCCTTCCAAGGCGCAATTGCTTCAGAACTTGCCATTGCCCAGCGCATTGTTGAACTGAAGCAGAAAATTGATCATGAAAAGGCTCAGTTCAAGAAGAATATGGCCAAGCTCAGCGTGCAAGAAGTGAAGAGCTTCAAGACCATGTTGCATGAGCTCAAGGAAAATTTTCTGAAGAAGCGTGCAGAAGCTCAGGGCTCACGTGAGCGGATGAAGTCTCTGGCTGAAAGATGTGTACAAGCCTACAATGAGGCTGAGAAGCGCAAGGCACTTGGGCGTCCTGGCATCGACCCCAAAATGGCTGCGAAGAAGAAGAAGCCTGCTATGGCTGAACCAGAGGCACCTAGGCAAGAAGCAGTTCCAATTGTCTTCCCAACTGCAACGACTGGCTCAAAGCCAAAGAGCCAGTCAACAGCTTCAGAGCTCAAGAAGACAAGAACTGCTGAGGCTGAAGCCAGGAAGAGGAAAAGCTCTGAAGCCTCTCCTACTGCCCCCAGCAAGAAGAAGCGAAAGATCAAGAAATCTCGGGCTGCTCCCACAGAGCCCTTGATAGTTGAACCTATCTCTATGGTTCACCCCAACGCAGAACGACAACTGACAGTTCATGAGCCTGCTTCCACAGAGGCTCCTGAAGCTGAAGACATACCAGCAGTCGACCCCATTGCTGCTGAAGACATTGGTCATCAGGACAATGTACAAGATGATGCAGCCCTTCCTCAGATGAACAAAGCAAGCTCATCAGCATTGGTCGTCCTCTGACGCCAATTGCACAAGATGCGTCATGGGCGGATCGCCCTCAAGAGGAAGAAGACAATGAGGCCCAGCCCACTTCAACCCCACAAGCGTCGTCTGCATTCCGCAGGCTTCGCAAAGGTCCAAGGCCTCAAGTCTATGCTGAAGACATTCCGGCTGCATCAGCCGCAGAAGACGCACCACAAGAGCCTACTCCTATGCTCCACCAAGAAGCAGTTCTCTAGGAGAACGTGATTGTGACTGACCCTCTAGCTAGTCAAGCGGAGGCTGAAGATGTTGAGGCTGCCACAACCAACACTGAAGCCAATGTGGAGCCCTCCCCACCAAAAGCTTCAGTAGACAGCGAAGCTACTGATCCAGACACTTCTGTTCCTGAGTCTGCTGCAGGTCCTCAGTTTGATTACCATGTTGAGCACAGGCCTCATGTCCAGAAGCCAGTCCCAAGGCTGCCAAGATTCCTAGATCCTGCATCAGCACCTGGCTCCTTTGACATCAATAGCTTCAAGGCAGACAATATGTTCTTCAACAGCTCCAAGAACCCCTATTCAAGGGAAAGGATTTCATCAGATAGGTTCTGGAGCTATTCTCAGCGCAGCTACTATTCATGCATCCTATACAACCAAGGTCGCATCTTCCCGCACAAGCGCCTTGATGTTGAAGCCATTGCTGGTCTGCCCTGCTTAGAGGAAGCGCTGGATTGCTTCAAGCAAGTGGGTCTGCTGCAGTTTATAACTGATGAAGAGCACTGGAATGAAGAGCTTCTGTTGCAATTCTATGCCACCCTACACATCAAAGGATACAACAGAGATCCAAAGACTTGGGCCCTGGAGTGGATGACCGGCAATGTCCATCACGAAGCCAATGCATTCGATATCATTGAGCTCACCGGCCTGCCCACTCCTGGCGAACTCTTCGAGGAAGGCTATCCACTACACACTGAAGCTCTTGAGAGCATATTCCAGAGGCCTGAACCAAATATGAGTCAGATGCTATCCATGATGAAGCCATTGCCCCACGATGCTCCTTATCCAATAGAGTTCTTCGTTGAAGACTTTGAGTACCTGCCCAGAACCATCTATCACATTATCCGGCGGACTCTCTGGCCTATTAAAGGGCACTCTCCAAATGCCAAGATCGAGGGTGCAATGAAGACTCTAATATTCTGTATCCTTCATGGCAAATGCTTCAACGCACAGGATTTCTTCATACGCCAACTCGCTGCATCAGGCTCAGATCTGTTTGGTTTAAAGTTCTATGCTCCTTGGGTAATGAGACTGATCAAGCTTCACTCTGCGATCTCATATCAGCCCTCAGCCCGCAACCATCGGATCTTCTTGCCAGATGTGGATACCTCTGCTGAAGCTATATATCCTGAGCCTGCCAAGCAACCTTTGAGTCTTCAGAATGCAGAACACCAGAGCTTCACTCAAAATGATGAAGGTGTTGAAGCCATCTCCAGGGTGTATCCTTTGGCTGGCACTACACGTGCGCCACACCCTGCTTCAACTGAAGCCACTGATAGTGCAACTGCTTCCAGACCCAAGAAGCGCGCTCGTGTTCTCAATAACCGAGAGCTTCTTGTGGCCCATCATCAAAAAAAAGATAGGCATCACGACTGGCTAAAGCGTCAGATGAAAAGACTCTTGGTGGATGTTAATCGTCTTCGAAATCTTGCCACCAAGAATGCTTTCGTCACTCATGAAACCTGTCGTCGTACATGGAAAGGGCTATCAATGATGTGTACTGAAGCTGAACTTGAAGAGGATGGCTTCACTGAGCGATTCAAGTTTGACACCACACCTCCTAGAAGGGCTGTGATGCGCAACACACCATCACTTGAAGACTCTGAGTTTTCTTCATCTGCTGCCACAGTCACTGCCAGAATCATTGATGAAGAAGATGATGCTACATCACCACCACCTGCTTCAGCACCTCCAAGCTCTTTTGCACCGCCAAACACCTCCAACGACCCTGCTGCTCCTGGGAACGAGTAGACACTCTATGTCTTCAAACCTTTTTGGTCCTTGCTGACAAAAGGGGGAGAAGCATATGGGTTGATAGTCTTCAAGCGGGTCCATATGGGCGGGTGCTTTATGTTTTGCTATATTTTGCTTCGTGCTTACAACTCTCGTTTTTGCTTCATTTGGTTCTTTGAGTTGTAACACTAAAACTCGATGGTCGTCTGCTACTTGTTTGCCAACCTGTTTGCGAAGATAAATTCTGCATGTGCGACGATAAATTCCACACTTATCTCATTCTGCAGACGTCCATTTTCCATTATGCATGTCATTATCTTCATATACTTTCACATGCATAGTGGATTGTCATCATAAGCTGAATTGGATCTCCACAAGTACAACCTGCCATGTGCATTTGCATTCCAAAAGCAAATTAACTTATATGCACATCTTCAGGGGGAGCCCTTTAAACTTATGAAGACAATTCCTTATCCTTTACAATTTCACAGACTATATTCCCCGTTGAAAACTTCAACTAGTTTGTCATCAATCACCAAAAAGGGGGAGATTGTAAGTGCATCTAGTGCCACCCCTAGTTGGTTTTGGAGTATTGACGACAAACCTAGTTGAGGGACTAATGTGTTTGTGAGAATTGCAGGATAACACAGGTAGAAGTCCCTCATTGATTCGGTTTTACTACCAGAGATGACCCCTAAAAATGTATGAAGACATTGAAGCCAAAGGTGGTATATGAAGATATTCACATTGAAGCCTATGACAAAAGAAGACACGTTATGAAGCCTATGGAGCTCGAAGACTTAGATCTTTCGTAGTTCTTTTTCTTTTGTGTTGAGTCATAGGAACCACCATACTGTTAAGTGGGGTCCAGGAGAACCAGTCAGAATGACTGAAGTGATGCCTAAACCAAAAACCTATGTCTTCGAGTGAAGACAATGAGAGCGAATCTTGTCCAGAGCCGGACAAGTCAGCTTTGCTTGTAGCCCAAGTAAAGTTGCCATGAGAGTTTGAAATCTGACCGTTGAGACACGTGTCAGTTCCTTAGTGACCCAGGGTCATTTCGGACAAATCAGGTCGGATTGCCAAGTGGCTATAAATAGCCCACCCCCTACAACCATAAACGGTTGGCTGCTTAGATTTCAGTGCACGGCTTTTGTCATTTGAGAGCAACCCACCTCGAAGCCTTTGAGAGAAAATTCCTAGAGAGGAGAAAAGCCCTAACCACCCAGAGCCAAAGAACATTGGGCATCACTTAAGTCTTCTTGTCTGTGTGATCTGAAGACTTATTACACTTGAGGACTGTGAATCCTCCAGACGGTTAGGCATCGCGTTCAGAGCATCCAAGAGACATTGTGGAGTGCCAGTGAACGAAGTTTGTGAAGGTGTGGGAGTCTACCTTGAAGACTTACCAGAGTGATTGGGCGAGGACTATGTGACCTTAGCTCAAGGAGAATACGGTGAGGACTTGGTGTCCTGAGCTGCGTGTTCAGGACTGGGTGTCCGGGACTGTGTGTCCTAAGGTTTAAATACCTAGCCGCTCCAACCAGACGTACAGTTGTCACAGCAACTGGAACTGGTCCAACACATCATTGTCTTCAACGAGTCACCGGTTTCATCTTCACTTCCTTTTTCTTACTGTTACTCATTGTGAAGCCATTGCATGCTTGCTCTATCTTTTGTCTTCACAACGTGAATGTATGATCTGTTTGGCTTCATAACTTCTTCCTACCTGATCCTTATTACACTGCAGCTGTTTGTCTTTGTGCTTTCACTCTATTGAATACTTGACCATGGCTTGCCTAGTGTAATCTAACTTCTGCTGCATAGTAATAGGCAAAATCTTTGCTGTTTGTCTTCATAACTCCCACGTTTTGAAGACTTTCATAAAAATCGCCTATTCACCCCCCTCTAGTCGATATAACGCACTTTCAGGGACTGGCTCTCCAAGGTCAACGAAGGCGTCTCAACCCAGAGAGATCAGAGAATCAGTGTCCTTCGCAACCTCTTCAACCGCTTCAAGAGAAATGACAATGAGAATGTCCAGCTCACGTTTGATCGACTCACTGACATCACGAATGAGCTTCAAGCCCTTGGCGCTACTGAGATCACCAAGCACGAAGTCGTCAAGACACTACTGAGATCACTTGATAGTTCGTTTGACACCCTAGCCCTGATGATTCAAGAACGTCCTGATTTCAAGACACTCGATCCGTCTGACATACTTGAGAGGCTCAACACACATGAATTTCAGCTTTCTGAGAAAAGAGATATCTACGGTCCAAACTATGGGCGAACTCGTGCCTTGAAGGCAAAAGCTGTCTCCTCATCTGAAGAAGACTCTGATAGCAGTTCTGATGATCCTGAAGACATTGGAAGGGAACTTGCTATGCTTGTGAAGAAGTTCCAAAAATTCACCAAGAAGAAAGGCTTCAGAAAGTCTTCCCGATCAAGCTCAAGGAATGATGAAGTTTCTGCTCATGACTACAAGAAGAAAACATGTCACAAGTGCAAGAAACCTGGCCACTTCATCTCTGAGTGTCCGCAGTGGGACAATGAGAACAAAAAGAAGAAGAAGAGCAAGGAATATGACTCTGACGACAAGAAGAAGAAGAAATACTCAAAGTCTTCTTCCAAGTCTTCTTCAAAGTCTTCATCACACAAGAAGAGCTCATCTGGAAAGGCACATGCGTTTGTTGGAAAGGAAATGGATTCAGAGGAGGAGTCTGCTTCTGAGGAGGCGGAGGTGGAGTCTGAGGAGGAGTCCGATTCTGGCGTCGCAAGTCTGGCTACAGCATACGTTGCCAAGTCCATCTTCAACACTGAAGACAATGACTTCATCATCAACACCGATGCAAACGACAAGGACCACTCCGCTCCTACCTACTGCTTCATGGCACGCAGTGCCAAGGTAAACACACGCACTACTCACTATCAAACGTCTAGTGACGATGACTCTGATTGTGGTTCAAAACCCAGCTACAAAACACTTGCTAAAATTGCAACTGAACAACAGAAAGCTATGGAACATATTCAAAAACTGTTAGACAAAAGCGATGATATGTTAGGCGCTGAAATGACTCGATCTGAGTTCTTAATTGAAGACATAAAAAATCTTCACGTTAAGTATCAGGAACTTGAAGATCGTCTTGATACTCTCTCAACAGCTCATGAAAAGCTTTCCTATGATTATCTTCAAAGGAACCAAGATCTTGAGAAATTGAGAGCGGCTCATGAAGATCTTCAAAAGGAAAACGAGTCACTTCGCGCCGAACAGATCAGTTCCGCTCAGGATGGATTTGAACCACCATGTCTTAAATGCATTGAGCGTGATAATGCTACTACTGTTGCTGAATGTTCTACTGGTGCTACTGTTGGAATATCTTCAACTGTTGATGTGGGAACTAACCCCTCTGCTAAGGATTCCACTGCTATTGCTGATGAGAATGCTAGGTTGAAGACATTGCTTGAAACAGGGATGTACAGAAGTCTTAAAGGGCATCAGACACTATGTGATGTCCTCAAAAAGTAGATCTTGAACCGAAACCCGAGGAAAGAGGGTGTTGGGTTTGTAAGGAAAATGAATGCTGATGGCTCTTACTGGAAACCTGAGTAGTACCCCAAAACCACATGGGTTGCTGCAAAGGAATCTTCAGCGGATTTATCCACTCTATCTGGCTGCACTTGTGCAAACCCCATGGTCATTGATGAATCCTTTGATGCAAACTATAAACTGTTTAAGAATCAGAATGGTGAAGTGTTTGCCAGGTACATTGGTACTAACTGCAGGAATGGACCCCTATGAAGAAGATCTGGGTTCCGAAAAAGTGTCTGGAGAATCTTCCTGTGAATGTCGTCATGACACCACACGTGAAGAAGACAAATCTCAGACCACAGGCTTCATACGGTCCAAAGGCTTCATACAGACAGAGGACTCACCTGAGTCACACTAACGCAAATGTTTTGCAGGGAAACCATACTTAGGCCTATGAATATGAGCGCGGTTCATCAAACCGCCATGTTCATAAGACCAAGAACTATTCTGCTTATTCTTATGAGTACTATTGTCCGCCTGCAAGACTTTTTGCTAGGGCTCCAAAGCCAAAGTTCTCAGACGCTGCACTTAGACTTATTGCTTCTAAGCCACCCTTGAAGATGTGGGTGGCTAAGAAAGCTTAACTCTCCTTTGCAGGGAAAGGTCTCCAGCAGAAAACCAAAATAGTCTGACGCTATTGCTGGGGACCTTAAACATCTTATAGGGTGCAAGATCAAATGCCCGAATGGTCTTACTATGTACTTCGTTCCTGAATCGCTTGCTACCCTCCCTATCAGTCCTAATCTGGATCTAAGCTTTCATAACCCACTGGTTCGTCAAATGTTTTTGCTTCACAATTCTCTTCGTGAAGCCTATCCCCCTAACTGCACTGTAGGGTACGACACCAGCGTCTTCGGAATGGATTATTGATAGTGGGTGTACCAATCACATGACTGGCAAAAGAAGCCTTCTTATGGACTCAACCTTATGTCCATCCAACAAGAGTCACATCAAATTTGCTGACACTGGTAAAAGTAAGGTACTGGGTCTAGGTAGAGTTGCAATCTCAAAGGATCAACACATGGATAAATTCATGCTTGTTGAATCCCTTGGCTTCAACTTAATGTCTGTCTCAATGCTTTGCTATTTGAACATGATTGTAATATTTGGAAAATATCGCTGCCTTGTACTAATGGAATCTGACAAGTCTCTAGTGTTTGAAGGGTATCGGAAAGATGATTTGTATGTAGTAGATTTCTCGGCAGGACCATAGCTTGCCGTATGTCTTCTGGCAAAAGCTTCAGAATGCTGGCTCTGGCATCGGAGGCTAGGGCATGCTGGCATGAGGTACCTCCACACCCTTGCAAAGAAGAAGCATGTCATAGGCATCGAGGGCGTCAAGTTCAAGAAAGATCACTTATGCGGTGCCTGTGAAGCAAGAAAGATGACGAGGGCCAAACATCCCTCGAAGACAATCATGACAACCACTCGACCCTTCGAACTGCTCCACATGGATCTTTTCGGTCCCACTCATTACTCAACTCTTACTACTACTGCTTGTCTCTATGGCTTTGTCATTGTTGATGATTATTCTAGATATACCTGGGTGCACATAATCCTCTACAAGACTGAAGTGCAGGATGTCTTCAGACGCTTCGCTAATCGAGCAATGAACAACTATGGCGCCAAGATAAAGCACATCAGAAGTGACAATGGCACTGAATTCAAGAACACTGGCCTTGATACATATCTTGATACCTTGGGCATCACACATGGATTCTTAGCCCCGTACACGCCACAGCAGAATGGCATCATCGAACGCAAGAACAGAACACTCATTGAGATGGCCCGAACGATGCTTGATGAATACAAGACTCCAAGAAAATTCTGGCCTGAAGCCATTGATACTGCATGCCATACAATCAATCGTGTTTATCTTCACAAGCTTCTGAACAAGACATCTTATGAGCTCCTTACTGGCAAGAAGCCAAATGTCAGTTACTTCAGAGTATTTGGCGCCAGGTGCTGGATCAAGGATCCACATCACACTTCAAAATTTGCACCAAAAGCACATGAGGGTTTTATGCTTGGATATGGAAAGGATTCGCACTCCTACAGAGTCTTCAATCTCTTTCATTATAAAGTGATTGAAACAATGGATGTGCGGTTTGATGAGACTAACGGTTCACAAAGAGAGAACCTCCCAAATGTGCTAGATGAAGTTCCATCCAGCGAATCAATCAAGCTTATGGGAACCGGAGAAATCATACCCTCTAAAGCTCAACCTGAAGAGGAACTTATCATCTCCACACCTGATCAACCTGAAGACAATGCTCAGCCTGAAGACAATCCCACTAACAATGACAATGATTAGCAAGAGCAAAACCTTTGCCCTGTACATCCTTGTGTTGCCAATGAAGTGCAGATTGAGAGAATAATTGACAGCATCAATGCACCCGGTCCGCTCACTCGATCAAGGGCAAGTCAGCTGGCAAATTTCTGTGGGCACTTCGCATTCGTCTCAATAACAGAACCCAAGAAAGTTGAAGAAGCCTTCATGCAACCTGAATGGATTCAAGCTATGCAAGAAGAGCTTCAACAGTTTCAGCTGAATAATGTATGGGAACTGGTTAAGCGTCCTGATCCTCGGAAGCACAATATAATAGGCACCAAATGGATATACCGAAACAAGCAAGACAAGCATGGTCAAGTTGTCAGAAACAAAGCTCGTCTCGTTGCTCAAGGATATACTCAAGTGGAAGGCATGGACTTCGATGAAACATTTGCTCCTGTGGCTCGACTTGAAGCCATACGCATACTGCTGGCCTATGCAAATCATCATAACATACTTCTATATCAAATGGATGTGAAGAGCACCTTTCTCAATGGCAAGATTGAAGAAGAAGTGTATGTTGCACAACCGCCTGGCTTTGAAGATCCGAAACATCCGGACATGGTATACAAGCTCAACAAGGCACTGTATGGCCTCAAACAAGCCCCTCGGGCCTGGTATGACACACTCAAGTACTTCCTGAAGAGCAAAGGCTTCATACCTGGTTCCCTAGACCCCACTCTCTTCACAAAGACATATGATGGTGAACTGTTTGTGTGCCAAATATATCTGGATGACACTATCTTCGGCTGCACCAATTAGAAGTACAATGAAGAGTTTGGATATATGATGCAAGAGCAATATCAGATGTCCATGATGGGAGAGCTGAAGTTCTTCCTCGGTCTTCAAATACGACAGCAACACAACGACATCTTCATATCTCAAGAGAAGTATCTCAAAGATTGCCTGAAGAAGTTCGGTATGCAAGACTGCAAAGGCTTCACGATGCCAATGCCAGCCAAACATCATCTGGGTCCCGACGACAATGGTAAAGAGTTTGATCAAAAGGTATACCACTCCATGATTGGTTCTTTGCTTTATCTATGTGCATCTAGGCCAGATATTATGCTTAGTGTTTGCATGTGTGCTCGATTCCAAGCGGCACCAAAGGAGTCGCATCACTTAGCTGTGAAGCGAATTCTTCGATATTTGGCTCACACCCCAACTCTAGGATTATGGTATCCAAAGGGCTCAGAGTTTGATTTGGTTGGATTCTCGGACGCTGATTATGCTGGTGACAAATTGGATCGCAAGTCTACATCAGGCACATGTCACTTTCTGGGACGATCACTTGTATGTTGGTCTTCAAAGAAGCAGAACTGTGTATCTCTCTCCACTGCTGAATCTGAATACATTGCTGCTGGATCTTGCTGCGCTCAGCTTCTGTGGATGAAGCAAACACTCAAGGACTATGGCATTCATCTGAAGCAAGTGCCACTTTACTGTGACAACGAAAGCGCCATCAAGATTGCCAACAACCCAGTTCAGCACTCGAAGACAAAGCACATTGAAATTCGTCATCACTTTCTGAGAGATCATGTTGTGAAGGAAGATATTGATATCATACACGTCAACACTGAAGAGCAATTGGCAGATATCTTCACCAAGCCCTTGGATGAGAAGAGATTTTGCAAGTTACGGTGTGAGCTAAATATCCTGGAATCCACAAATGTCCTGTGATCAGGCACACATCCTAACACATGCATATTGATGACTTAGATGTGCAACACACGAAGTAAAGTATATCTTCAATCAATGAAGACATACATTCTAAGTGTGAATACATTAATGTGGAATTTGACTTCGGAGCACCACGATAATTGTGCGCCGTGTCTGGGTCTAATACTTCCTATACGGTGGGTAACGCCACCACCAAAATGTTCTGTTTGAAGTGTTTCACTCATGCCGTTACATTTGCTATGTCTTCACATTTGGTTTGGCTTCAATTTCAACATGTCTTCATGATTATCTTCACTATGTTGATTATATATATATACACTAGTGTTCTGTCCTCTACAGCATTCACTTATAGCTATGTCTTCTCGTTGAATCTTTTGAACTAAGTGAATGTGATCGGACCCTAACCTCTCTATGCTTTCTATCTCAAACTCTATCTCTCCAAATCATATGCATTCTATTTAAACTGTCGAATGTCTTCTCTCCGTCCTTGTCTGCAGAAGATACAGAGACAACCATTAAGTCTGTTTTCAATGCTCATTCCTTCACCTGAAACCCGGAGAAGTGGGAACGACCACCCGACAATCCAGGCGTGCGTGGGACGTGGAACAACCCCTGATATGCTGCATGATGGCCATGTGTTCCTCAGATGTGAATCGCCAGGGGCACCTGTGTAATAACGCAGTGCCGCCCCTGTACCTATAAATACACACCTCACAACAGTCATTATCTCTTCTTCCACTCACGAACCCTAGCGCCATCGCTAGCCCTCGACGACGCCGGCGACGAAGCGCTTCGCTGCCGCAACCTCTCCGACGCCGTCTTCACGCCGACCACGGACATCGTCTTCTCCGCCATCGCCGTAGGTGTCCTCCGTCGCCAAGTTAGGGCACGGACGATCGAACTGCTCGGCCTCCTCTTCCACTCCGTCTATCAGTTCTTCGTGTGGTAAATAAAACCTCCTTTTTACGGCCCCTTTGATCCTATAGCTTTATCACTTTCTACCATAAGCAGTTTCTATTCACACAAGTTGGATCTCCTTCATACTGCATCTCATAACATGCCTAGTATATTCACTTATGCTTCACAAAGTAGTTAGATTCCTCACTTGTACTGATCCGTGGATTCGTACAAATCTGGAACCAACTCCTTATCTATGAGTGAATGTCTTCGCACGATGAGGTCAATGTCTTCTAAACTGATTTATCTTCAAAATCTTCTGAGAATGCATATGACCTCTTCCCCTTCCCTCGCACCTTAATGCTGTCACAGGTACATGTCCGTGCGAGAATCCCTTGGTTCTCATAGTCTGCATTCATTTGCAAAATTCTTACAGTATCACATAAATTCTCCCAAAGCCAGTTCCTGTTTGTCCAGCAAGCGAAAACCTTTGAAGCCTTTGAACGTCTTGAAGCCTTTCAGTTTAAAGTTCATGGCTTCAGAAAAAATCAGCAAGGAAGGGTGGCAGAAAGCATCGAGGAGAAACGTCAAGAGATCTGCCCGATGACCTCTCAGAGCTGTACAAGACAGATCCTGAAGAGGATTACAATCAGCGCAAGAAGCGAATCTAATGGATTCGACGCTATTGGGCAGAACAGTGGTTCAAGTACAGATTTGTGACCAAGGAATATGCTGAAAAGAATGCCATCAAGCGACCATGGGGAGACATCCTCTACAAAAATCTTCAACACAGGACCAGAGATGAAGCCATTGAACAAGGCTTCTATCCCTGCATGGTCCGTGGACCACAGCCTACGGATGCTGACCGATCGTCCCTGCTATGGTGTCGTGACGACAATCTGTTTAAGCACAACTTCCAGTTTGCCCAGAACTCAGCGAAGCAGAACAAGAAGACTTTGGGTTTAGATTTCAACCCTGGTCCCTCTGCTCCCCGTGCCGATGGAACTCGCGAAGCTGAACCCAATCTTCTTAGGCCCTTCTACAACCTTGAAGGTCTCATCACTCACATCGTAGTTCAAGGGACAGCCGTGAATGAGCCTGCAGATGACGCTGAATCAGATGAAGCGCCTGCAGCGCCGAAGCCAAAGAAGCTGAAGCAGCCAAAAGCTTCAAAGCCGGCCTCTGCACCAAAAATCTTACGGGCGAAGCCACTGGCAACTGCACCTCCTAAAGACAGTGTGCAGTCTAAAGATTTGTCACGCATCTCCAAGCCCCAGAAGGTCAAGATGCCTCTACCACACACCGGCCAAGAGCTAACAACTGCTGCCATTTTGCGCAACGATGCCATTGATCTGTCAAGTGATGAAGATCTTGCAGATGACGCTCTTGAGCAACTCATCAAGAGCAAAGAAGAAGCAGAAATCTTCAATGATCTGCCTCTCTTTGATGTAACAATCATCCACAACTTCATTGATGAGTGGTTTGACACGCCAAACATCAGCTTCGAAGATCTGCAGCTACCCATTGGCCTCAGTGTCGCCTTCCATGGCGCCATTGCTTCAGAGCTAGCTCTCGCTCAGCGCATCGTCGAACTGAAGCAAAAGATTGACTATGAAAAGGCTCAGTTCAAGAAGCATTTGGCCAAGCTCAGCGTGCAAGAGGTGAAAAACTTCAAGATTATGCTGCACGAGCTCAAAGAAGCCTTCCTCAAGAAACGCGCAGAAGCTCAGGGTTCTCGGGAGCGCATGAAGAGCCTAGCTGACAATTGTGTGCAACGCTACAACGAAGCTGAGAAGCGCAAGGCCCTTGGGCATCCGGGCATTGATCCCAGGATGGCTGCTAAGCAGAAGAAGAAGCCCATTGTGACCGAACCTCTCGCACCAAGGCAGGAAGCAGATCCCATTGTCTTCCCAACTAGCATGACTGGATCGAAGCCAAAGGCCCGGTCAACCGCTTCAGAGCTGAAGAAGACGAGGACTGCTGAGGCTGAAGCCAGGAAGAGGAAACATCCTGAAGCCTCTGCTACTGCCCCCTCCAAGAAGAAGAGGAAGACCAGAAAAGAACGGGCTGCTCCCACAGAGCCCTTGATTGTTGAACCCATTTCCATGGTTCGTCCTGACGCTGAACGCCAACTGACAATCCATGAGCCTGCTTTCACAAAGGCTCATGAAGCTGAAGACTTTCCAGCAGCTGATCCCATCGCTGCTGAAGACATTGGTCACCATGACCATGTAGAAGATGGTGCAGTCCTTCCTCAGCTCGAGCACAGCGAACTCATCAGCATTGGTCGTCCTCTGATGCCAATCACTTAGGATGCTTCATGGGCTGATCGCCCACAAGAGGAAGAAGACTTTGAGGCCCAGCCAACTCTAACTACACAGGCGTTGCCTGCGTTGCGCAGGCTTCGCAAAGGACCAAGGCCTCCAGTCTCTGCGTCTGAAGCTGAAGCTGCTGAAGATATTCTGGCTGCATCAGCCGATGAAGAAGAAGTCCCACAAGCTGCTACTCCCCTGTCCCACCAAGAAGCGGTTCTCGAGGAGAACGTGATTGTGACCGACCCTCCAGCTCGTCAAGTGGAGGTTGAAAATCTTGAGGCTACCACCACCAACACCACTGAAGCCACTGACGCTGTCATGGCTGAAGCTAATGTGGAGCCTTCACCAACCAAAGCACCAGAAGTCAGCGAAGCCACTGCTCCCACTGCTTTTGTCCCTGCGCCTACTGCCAGTCCTCAGTTCGACTATCATGTTGAGCACAGGCCTCAGGTACAGAAGCCAATCCCAAGATTGCCCAGGTTCCCAGGTCCTGCATCAGCACCTGGATCCTTCAATATCAATGGCTTCAGAGCAGACAACACATTCTTCAATAGCTCCAGGAACCCCTACTCAAGGGAAAGAATATCATCTAATCGGTTCTGGAGCTATCCGCAGCGAAGCTATTACTCCTTCATTCTTTACAATCAAGGTCGCATCTTCCCACACAAGCGTCTTGACATTGAAGCAATAGCTGGTCTGCCCTGTCTGGAAGAAGCTCTGGATTGCTTCAAAGAGGTTGGATTGTTGCCGTTCGTCACTGACCAAGAGCATTGGAATGAAGAGTTGCTGCTCCAATTCTATGCCACACTTCACATCCGCGGGTACAACAGAGATCCGAAGACTTGGGTCCTGGAGTGGATGACAGGAAATGTTCATCACGAAGCCAAAGCCTTTGACATCATTGAGCTCACTGGTCTACCCACTCCTGGCAATCTCTACGAATCCAGCTGTCAACTTCACAGTGAAGCTGTGGAGAGCATCTTTCAGAAGCCTGAACCTAACATGAGTCAGATGCTCAGTATGATGAAGCCATTGCCCCAAGATGCTGAATATCCCAAAGAGTTCTTTGTTGAAGACCTTGAGTATCTGCCAAGAACTATTTATCACATCATAAGGCGAACTCTCTGGCCCATCAAAGGACACTCTCCACATGCCAAGCTGGAAGGTGCAATGAAGAGCTTGGTCTTCTATATTCTTCATGGAAAATGCTTCAATGCACAGGACTTCTTCATTCGCCAACTTGCTGCATTAGGCTCTGATCTGTTTGGCTTGAAGTTCTACGCCCCATGGGTAATGCGGCTGATCAAACTTCACTCCGCTATCTCATATCAGCCATCTGCTCGCAATCATCGGATTTTTCTGCCTGATGTGGATATGTCTATTGAAGCCATCTATCCTGAGCCTGCCAAGGAACCTCTAAGTCTTCAAAATGCAGAGCATCAAAGTTTTTCTCAGAACATTGAAGGAGTTGAAGCAGTCACTCATGTGTATCCTTTGGCTGGCACTACATGTGCACCGCATCCTGCTCTCACTGAAGCCACTGACAGTACAACTGTCCCACGACCCAAGAAGCGCACTCGTGTTCTCAATGACCGAGAGCTTCTTGTGGCTCTTCATCAGAAACAGGATAGGCATCATGACTGGCTGAAGCATCAAATGCAAAGCCTCTTGGTGGATGTTAATCGCATTCGCAATCTTGCCACCAAGAATGCCTTTGTTGCCCATGAAACCTCTCGCCGCACATGGAAAGGGCTGACGCTGATGTGTTCTAAAGATGATCTTCAAGAGGATGGCTTCTCTGAGTGCTTCAAGTTTGACTCCACACCCCCTCGAAGGGCAGTGCTGCGACGAACTCCATCTCTTGAAGACCCTGAGTTCTCTTCCTCTGCTGCAACTGAGAATGCCAGAGTGATCAAGGATGAAGACGATGCTACTTCACCGCCACCTCCCACAGCATGCTTCGACACTGCTCCAAGCTCCTCTGCACCGCCGAACACCACCGACGACCCTGCTGCTTCACCTACTCCTCATGGGAACGAGTAGATGCTCTATGTTTTCAAACCTTTTTGGTCCTTACTGACAAAAGGGGGAGAAACATATGAGTTTGATAGTCTTCAAGTGGGTCCATATGGGCGGGTGCTTCATATTTTGCTTCGTGTTTACAACTCTCGTTTTAATACATTTGGTTCTTTGAGTTGTAACACTTAAACTCGATGGTCGTCTGCTACTTATTTGCCACTTTGTGATGCGATGATAAATTCCGCATGTGCGACGATAAATTCCGCACTTAGATCATTTTGCAGACGTCCATTTTCCATTATGCATGTCATTATCTTCACATACCTTCACATGCATAGTGGATTGTCATCATAAGTTGAAGAGGATCTCCACAAGCACAACCTGCCATGTGCATTTGCATTCCAAAAGCAAATTACTTATATGCACATCTTCAGGGGGAGCCCTTGCAACTTATGAAGACAATTCCTTATCCTTTACAATTTCAC
Organism: Triticum urartu; assembly: GCF_003073215.2. NCBI lineage: Eukaryota > Viridiplantae > Streptophyta > Magnoliopsida > Poales > Poaceae > Triticum > Triticum urartu. The sequence continues at coordinate 460,234,695 of NC_053022.1, forward strand.
ATATTATATTCCCCGTTGAAAACTTCAACTAGTTTGTCATCAATCACCAAAAAGGGGGAGATTGTAAGTGCATCTAGTGCCACCCCTAGTTGGTTTTGGAGTATTGACGACAAACCTAGTTGAGGGACTAATGTGTTTGTGAGAATTGCAGGATAACACAGGAAGAAGTCCCTCATTGATTCAGTTTTCCTACCAGAGATGACCCCTAAAAATGTATGAAGACATTGAAGTCAAAGGTGGTATATGAAGACATTCACATTGAAGACTATGACAAGAGAAGACATCGCATGAAGCCTATGGAGCTCGAAGACTTAGATCTTTCGTAGTTCTTTTAATTCTTTGTTGAGTCATAGGAACCACCGTACTGTTAAGTGGGGTCCAAGAGAACCAGTCAGAATGACTGAAGTGATGCTTAACCAAAACCTATATCTTCGAGTGAAGACTATGAGAGCGAATCTTGTCCAGAGTCGGACAAGTCAGCTTTGCTTGTAGCCCAAGTAAAGTTGCCGTGTGGGTTTGAAATTTGACCGTTGGAACACGTGTCAGTTCCTTAGTGACCCAGGGTCATTTCGGACAAATCAGGTCGGGTTGCCTAGTGGCTATAAATAGCCCACCCCCTACAACCATAAACGGTGGGCTGCTCAGAGTTAGTGTACGGCTTTTGTCGTTTGAGAGCAACCCACCTCGAAGCCTTTGAGAGAGAATTCCTTGCGAGGATAAAGCCCTAACCACCCAGAGCCAAAGAGAAATAGGCATCACTTAAGTCTTCTTGTCTGTGTGATCTGAAGACTTATTACACTTGAGGACTATGAATCCTCCAGCTGGTTAGGCGTCGCGTTCTGAGCATCCAAGAGACATTGTGGATTTCCGGTGAACGAAGTCTGTGAAGGTTTGGGAGTCTACCTTGAAGACTTACCAGAGTGATTGGGCAAGGTCTGTGTGACCTTAGCTCAAGGGGAATATGGTGAGGACTGGGTGTCCTGAGCTGCGTGTTCAGGACTGGGTGTCCGGGACTGTGTGTCCTCAGGTTTAAATACCTAGCCGCCCTAACCAGACGTACAGTTGTCACTGCAACTGGAACTGGTCCAACAAATCATTGTCTTCGACGTGTCACTGGTTTCATCCTTTCCTTCCCTTTACTTACTGTTGGTTCTTGTGAAGTCATTGTATGATTGCACTATCTTTTATCTTCACTGAGTGACTGCGTGTTCTGTTTGGCTTCATAATATCTTCCTACCTGATCCTTACTACATTGCTGCTATTAGTCATTGTGCTTTCACTCCATTGTATACTTGACTATGGTTTGCCTAGTGTAGTCTACCTTCCGCTGCATGGTAATAGGCTTATTTCTGTCATTTGTCTTCAAAACTTCCACGTTTTGAAGACTTTCATAAAAATCGCCTATTCACCCCCCCTCTAGTCGATATAACGCACTTTCACTTTGCATGATCGTAAGATAGCTAGCATGATGTTTTCATGGCTTGTCCGTTTTTTGATGTCATTGCTACGCTAGATCATTGCACATCCCGGTACATCGCCGGAGGCATTCATATAGAGTCATATCTTTGTTCTAGTATCGAGTTGTAATATTGAGTTGTAAGTAAATAAAAGTGTGGTGATCATCATTATTAGAACATTGTCCCACGATCAAAATAAAAGTGGCAAAAGAAGCCCCCCCCCCCAAAAGATAGAGGCCAAAGAAGCCTACAAAAAAAAGAAACAGAAAAAGAGAAGGGACAATGTTACTATCCTTTTACCACACTTGTGCTCCAGAGTAGCACCATGTTCTTCATATAGATAGTCTCTTGAGTTGTCACTTTCATATACTAGTGGGAATTTTCATTATAGAACTTGGCTTGTATATTCCAACGATGGACTTCCTCAAATGCCCTAGGTCTTCATGAGCAAGCAAGTTGGATGCACACCCACTTAGTTTTAGTTTGAGCTTTCATACACTTATAACTCTTAGTGCATCCGTTGCATGGCAATCCCTACTCCTCACATTGACATCAATTGATGGGCATCTCCATAGCCCGTTGATTAGTCACATCGATGTGAGACTTTCTCCTTTTTTGTCTTCTCCACAAAACCTCCACCATCATATTCTATTCCACCTATAGTGCTATGTCCATGGCTCACGCTCATGTATTGCGTGAAAGTTGAAAAGGTTTGAGAACTTCAAAAGTATGAAACAATTGCTTGGCTTGTCATCGGGGTTGAGCATGATTTGAATATTTTGTGTGGTGAAGATGGAGCATAGCCAGACTATATGATTTTGTAGGGATAACTTTCTTTGGCCATGTTATTTTGAAAAGACATGATTGCTTTATTAGTATGCTTGAAGTATTATTATCTTAATGTCAAATGATAGACTATTTCTTTGAATCACTCGTGTCTTAATATTCATTCCATGATTAGATTACATGATCAAGATTATGCTAGGCAACATTCCACATCAAAAATTATCTTTTTTATCATTTACCTACTCGAGGACGAGCAGGAATTAAGCTTGGGATGCTGATACGTCTCCATTATATCTATAATTTTTGATTATTCCGTGCCCATATTATACAACTTTCATATACTTTTGGTAACTTTTTCTACTATTTTTGGGACTAACATATTGATCCAGTGCCCAGTGCCAGTTCCTGTTTGTTGCATGTTTTTTGTTTCGCAGAAAATCCATATCAAACGGAGTCCAAACGGGATAAAAACTGACGTAGATTTTTTTGGGGAATATATGTGAATTTTTGGAAGTGAAATCAATGCGAGACGATGCTCGAGGGGCCCACGAGGCAGGGGGCGTGCCCCAGGGGGGCAGGCGCGCCCCTGACCCTCGTGGACACCTCGTTAGGCGGTTGTTGCCCTTGTTTCGCCGCAAGAAAGCTAATATCCAGATAAAAATCGGGTCCAAATTTCAGCCCAATCGGAGTTACGGATCTCCGGATATATAAAAAACGGTGAAAGGGCAGAACCTGGAACGCAGAAACAGAGAGAGACAGAGAGACAGATCCAATCTCGAAGGGGCTCTCTCCCCCTCTCTCCCGGAAGGTCAAGGAAGACGAAGAAGAAGGGGGGCTCTCTCCCCCTCTCTCCCGGTGGCGCCGGAACGCCGCCGGGGCCATCACCGCGGCAACGATCTACACCAACAACTTCACCACCGTCATCACCAACTCTTCCCCCCTCTATGCAGCAGTGTAACCCCTCTTTTACCCGCTGTAATCTCTACTTAAACATGGTTCTCAATGCTATATATTATTTCCCAATGATGTATGGCTATCCTATGATGTTTGAGTAGATCCGTTTTGTCCTATGGGTTAATTGATGATCGTGATTGGTTTGAGTTGCATGTTTTATTATTGGTGCTGTCCTATGGTGCTCTCCGTGTCGCACAAGAGTGAGGGATCCCCGCTGTAGGGTTTGAAATATGTTCATGATTTGATTATGGTGGGTGGCGTGAGTGATAAAAACACAGACCCGAGTAAGTAGGTTGTTTGCGTAAGGGAATAAAGAGGACTTGATGCCTTATAATGCTATGGTTGGGTTTTACCTCAATGATCTTTAGTAGTTGCAGATGCTTGATAGAGTTACAATCATAAGTGCATATGATCCAAGAAGAGAAAGTATGTTAGCTTATGCCTCTCCCTCAAATAAAATTGCAATAATGATTACCGGTCTAGTTATTGATTGCCTAGGGACAAATAACTTTCTTGTGTGACAACAAGCTCTCTACTAAAACTAACTTAGTTGTGTCTTCATCTAAACAGCCCCTACTTTTTATTTACGCGCTCTTTATTATCTTGCAAACCTATCCAACAACACCTACAAAGTACTTCTAGTTTCATACTTGTTCTAGGTAAAGCGAACGTTAAGCGTGCGTAGAGTTGTATCGGTGGTTGATACAACTTGAGGGAATATTTGTTCTACCATTAGCTCCTCGTTGGGTTCGACACTCTTACTTATCGAAGGAGGCTACAATTGACCCCCTATACTTGTGGGTTATCAACAATTGACATGGTTCTACTGCAATGGCATTCCTTATGCGGGTTCGTCGACTGGACTCCCTCCTTACATGCTCGAGAGGGTCACTGCACCTCCATCTCTAATGGTGCACAAGGAGGAGAAGACGAATTAGGGATTTTGGTAGCTTCCGTAGCCGGACTCATTCAGGGCGGAGTGACAGGCCTGGATCTGTTGGAGGTCTTCCTCAGTCGATGGATCCAACCGCTATAGGAGCGGGCTCTCCCCAAGTGGCGGTACTCCGGGGATGACGACCCGAGTCGAGTGCACCCGGAGGATGTCGACGAGAAGATTTTGGAGGAGTGGCTCAAGGGCATCACCGGTGCCCGTGACAATCCTTGGGGATCGAGGAGGATCCCGCCCTTTGACAACGCGCACCTACCGACGGAGGTGTGACATGCATTTCCGAGTGATTATTTCTGCATATATTATCCGAGTGAACTGACTAATCTGACTGTCTTTGTTCTTTTCACTTCTCAGGAGTTCCAGCGGATGTTCTCCCCTGTACCAAACGGAGACCACCTCCTCCGGAACGTGGAGAGCGACCGTGGCATCGTTGATGGTGACGATCCGCCGGAGGATAGCTATGCGGAGGACAACGAGGAGGAGGGCGACGACTTGAAGGAGAGCGACAAGGCCGAGTCCTTCCCGTCCGTCGAGGCGCGCGTGTTGGAAATATGCCCTAGAGGCAATAATAAATTGTTTATTATTATATTTCCTTGTTCATGATAATCGTGTATTATCCATGCTAGAATTGTATTGATAGGAAACTCAGATACATGTGTGGATACATAGACAACACCATGTCCCTAGTAAGCCTCTAGTTGACTAGCTCGTTGATCAATAGATGGTTACGGTTTCCTGACCATGGACATTGGATGTCGTTGATAACGGGATCACATCATTAGGAGAATGATGTGATGGACAAGACCCAATCCTAAGCATAGCACTAGATCGTGTAGATCGTATGCTAAAGCTTTTCTAATGTCAAGTATCATTTCCTTAGACCATGAGATTGTGCAACTCCCATATACCGTAGGAGTGCTTTGGGTGTGCCAAACATCACAACGTAACTGGGTGGCTATAAAGGTACACTACGGGTATCTCCGAAAGTGTCTGTTGGGTTGGCACGAATCGAGACTGGGATTTATCACTCCGTGTGACGGAGAGGTGTCTCTGGGCCCACTCGGTAGGACATCATCATAATGTGCACAATGTGATCAAGGAGTTGATCACGGGATGATGTGTTACGGAACGAGTAAAGAGACTTTCCGGTAACGAGATTGAACAAGGTATCGGGATACCAACGATCGAATCTCGGGCAAGTACAATACCGCTAGACAAAGGGAATTGAATACGGGATTGATCGAATCCTTGACATCGTGGTTCATCCGATGAGATCATCGTGGAACATGTGGGAACCAACATGGGTATCCAGATCCCGCTGTTGGTTATTGACCAGAGAACGTCTCGGTCATGTCTGCATGGTTCCCGAACCCGTAGGGTCTACACACTTAAGGTTCGATGACGCTAGGGTTATAAAGGAAGTTTGTATGTGGTTACCGAATGATGTTCGGAGTCCCGGATGAGATCCCGGACGGCACGAGGAGTTCCGGAATGGTCCGGAGGTAAAGATTTATATATGGGAAGTCCTGTTTTGGTCACCGGAAAAGTTTTGGGTTTTATCGGTAACGTACCGGGACCACCGGGAGGGTCCCGGGGGTCCACCAAGTGGGGCCAGCAGCCCCGGAGGCTTGCATGGGCCAAGAGTGGGAAGGGACCAGCCCCTGAGTGGGCTGGTGCACCTCCCACAAGGCCCAAGGCGCAGCTAGGAGGAGAAGGGGGAAACCCTAGGCGCAGATGGGCCTAAGGCCCGCCCTAGGGCGCGCCCCCCTCTCCCCCTCTTGGCCGCCCCCCTCCATCCCATCTAGGGCTGCCGCCCCCCTAGGGGTGGGAACCCTAGAGGGGGCGCGCCCTCCTCCCCTTCTCCTATAAATAGTGGGGTTTTGGGCTGCCCAAGACACACGATTTGATCTCTCCCTGGCGCAGCCCTACCTCTCTCCTCCTCGTCTCTTGCGGTGCTTGGCGAAACCCTGCTGGAGTACCACGCTCCTCCACCACCACCACGCCGTTGTGCTGCTGCTGGATGGAGTCTTCCTCAACCTCTCCCTCTCTCCTTGCTGGATCAAGGCATGGGAGACGTCACCGGGCTGTACGTGTGTTGAACGCGGAGGTGCCGTCCGTTCGGCACTAGGATCTCCGGTGATTTGGATCACGACGAGTACGACTCCGTCAACCCGTTCTCTTGAACGCTTCCGCATAGCAATCTACAAGGGTATGTAGATGCACTCTCCTTCCCTTCGTTGCTGGTTTCTCCATAGATAGATCTTGGTGACACGTAGGAAAAATTTTGAATTTCTGCTACGTTCCCCAACAGTGGCATCTTGAGCTAGGTCTATTGCGTAGTTTCTATGCACGAGTAGAACACAAAGTAGTTGTGGGCGTTGATTTTGTTCAATATGCTTACCGTTACTAGTCCAATCTTGATTCGGCGGCATTGTGGGATGAAGTGGCCCGGACCGACCTTACACGTACTCTTACGTGAGACTGGTTCCACCGACTGACATGCACTAGTTGCATAAGGTGGCTAGCGGGTGTCTGTCTCTCCCACTTTAGTCGGATCGGATTCGATGAAAAGGGTCCTTATGAAGGTTAAATAGCAATTGGCATATCACGTTGTGGTTTTTGCGTAGGTAAGAAACGTTCTTGCTAGAAACCCATAGCAGCCACGTAAAACATGCAAACAACAATTAGAGGACGTCTAACTTGTTTTTGCAGGGTATGCTATGTGATGTGATATGGCCAAGAAGGATGTGATGAATGATATGTGATGTATGAGATTGATCATGTTCTTGTAATAGGAATCACGACTTGCATGTCGATGAGTATGACAACCGGCAGGAGCCATATGAGTTGTCTTTATTAATTGTATGACCTGCGTGTCATTGAACAACGCCATGTAATTACTTTACTTTATTGCTAACCAGTAGCCATAGTAGTAGAAGTAATAGTTGGCGAGCAACTTCATGGAGACACAATGATGGAGATCATGATGATGGAGATCATGGTGTCATGCCGGTGACAAGATGATCATGGAGCCCCAAGATGGAGATCAAAGGAGCTATATGATATTGGCCATATCATGTCACTATTATTTGATTGCATGTGATGTTTATCATGTTTATGCATCTTATTTGCTTAGAACAACGGTAGTAAATAAGATGATCCCTCATTAAAATTTCAAGAAAGTGTTCCCCCTAACTGTGCACCGTTGCGACAGTTCGTTGTTTCGAAGCACCACGTGATGATCAGGTGTGATAGATTCTAACGTTCACATACAACGGGTGTAAGACAGATTTACACACGCGAAACACTTAGGTTGACTTGACGAGCCTAGCATGTACAGACATGGCCTCGAAACACAAGAGACCGAAAGGTCGAGCATGAGTCGTATGGCAGATACGATCAACATGAAGATGTTCACCGATGATGACTAGTCCGTCTCACGTGATGATCGGACACGGCCTAGTTGACTCGGATCATGTAATCACTTAGATGACTAGAGGGATGTCTATCTGAGTGGGAGTTCATAAGATGAACTTAATTATCCTGAACATAGTCAAAAGGTCTTCGCAAATTATGTCGTGGCTCGCGCTTTAGTTCTACTGTTTAGATATGTTCCTAGAGAAAATTTAGTTGAAAGTTGATAGTAGCAATTATGCGGACTAGGTCCGTAAATCGAGGATTGTCCTCATTGCTTCATAGAAGGCTTATGTCCTTAATGCACCGCTCAGTGTGCTGAACCTCGAACGTCGTCTGTGGATGTTGCGAACATCTGGCATACACATTTTGATAACTACGTGATAGTTCAGTTAAATGGTTTAGAGTTGAGGCACCGAAAACATTTTGAATCGTCGCGAAACATATGAGATGTTTCGAGGGCTGAAATTGGGATTTCAGGCTCGTGTCCACGTCAAGAGGTATGAAACCTCCGACGATTTTCTTAGCCTACAAACTAAGGAGAAAAGCTCAATTGTTGAGCTTGTGCTCAGATTGTCTGAGTACAACAATCATTTGAATCGAGTGGGAGTTGATCTTCCAGAGATAGTGATGTTTCTCCAAAGTCATTGCCACCAAGCTGCTAGAGCTTCGTGATGAACTATAACATATCAGGGATAGATATGATGATCCTTGAAATATTCGTGATGTTTGACACCACGAAAGTAGAAATCAAGGAGGAGCATCAATTGTTGATGGTTAGTGAAACCACTAGTTTCATGAAGGGCAAGGGCAAGAAGGGATACTTCATGAAACGGCAAATCAGCTGTTGCTCTAGTGGAGAAACCCAAGGTTGAACCCAAACCCGAGACTGAGTGCTTATGTAATAAGGGAAACAGCCACTGGAGCAGAACTACCCTAGATACTTGGTAGATGAGAAGGCTGTCGATAGAAGCATATTGGATATACATTATGTTAATGTGTACTTTACTAGTACTCCTAGTAGCAACAGGGTATTAGATACCGGTTCGGTTGCTAAGTGTTAGTAACTCGAAATAAAAGCTACGGAATAAACGGAGACTAGCTAAAAGGTGAGATGACGATATGTGTTGGAAGTATTTCCAAGGTTGATCAAATATCGTACGCTCCCTCTACCATCAAGATTGGTGTTTGCGTCAATCATAGACATGATTGGATTATGTCTATCGCAATACGGTTATTCATTTAAGGAGAATAATGGTTACTCTATTTATTTGAATAATACCTTCAATGGTCTTGCACCTAAAATGAATGGTTTATTGAATCTCGATCGTAGTGATACACATGTTCATGCCAAAAGATATAAGATAGTAATGATAGTACCACCTACTTGTGGCACTGCCACGTAAGTCATATCGGTATAAAACGCATGAAGAAGCTCCATGTAAATGGACCATTTGGACTCACTTGATTTTTGAATCACTTGAGACATGCAAATCATACCACATGGGCAAGATGACTGAAAGCCTCGTTTTCAGTAAAATGGAACTAGAAAGCAACTTGTTGGAAGTAATACATTTTGATGTGTGCAGTCCAATGAGTGCTGAGGCATGTAGTGGATATCGTTATGTTCTTACTTCACAAATGATTTGAGTAGACGTTGAGTATATTTACTTGATGAATCACGAGTCTGAATTATTGAAAGGTTCAAGTAATTTCAGGATGAAGTTGAAAGATCGTCATGACAAGAGGATAAAAGATCTATGATATGATCATAGAGATGAATATCTGAATTACGAGTTTGGCACAGAATTAAGAAATTGTGGAAATTGTTTCACAACTAATACAGCCTGGAACACCATAGTGTGATGGTGTGCCGAACATCATAACTGCACCCTATTGGATATGATGCATACCATGATGTCTCTTATCGAATTACCACGATAGTTTATGGGTTAGGCATTAGAGACAACCACATTTACTTTAAATAGGGCACCACGTAATTCCGATGAGATGACACCGTATGAACTATGGTTTAGAGAAACCTAAGTTGTCATTTCTTAAAAGTTTGGGGCTGCGACACTTATGTGAAAAAGTTTCAGGCTGATAAGCTCGAACCCAAAGCGGATAAATGCATCTTCATAGGACACCCAAAACAGTTGGGTATACCTCCTATCTCAGATCCGAAAGCAATAAGGGATTGTTTCTAGAATCGGGTCCTTTCTCAAGGAAAAGTTTCTCTCGAAGGAATTGAGTGGGAGAATGGTGGAGACTTGATGAGGTTATTGAACCGTCACTTCAACTAGTGTATAGCAGGGCACAAAGAGTTGTTCCTGTGGCACCTACACCAATTGAAGTGGAAGCTTATGATATTGATCATGAGACTTCAGATCAAGTCACTCCCAAACCTCGTGGGATGGCAAGGATGCGCACTACTTCAGAGTGGTACGTAATCCTGTCTTGGAAGTCATGTTGCTAGACAACAATGAACCTACGAGCCATGGAGAAGCGATGGTGGGCCCGGATTCCGATAAATGGCTCGAGGCCATAAAATCCGAGAGAGGATCCATGTATGAAAACAAAGTGTAGACTTTGGTAGAACGGCTCGATGGTAGTAAGGCTGTTGAGTACAGATGGATTTTAAAAGGAAGACAGACAATGATGGTAAGTATCACCATTAAGAAAGCTCGACTTGTCGTTAAGATTTTTTCTGACAAGTTCAAGGAGTTGACTATGATGAGACTTTCTCACTCGTAGCGATCCTAAGAGTCTGTTGGAATTATATTAGCGATTACTGCATTATTTATGAAATCTTGCAGATAGGATGTCAAAACATTGTTTCCTCGACGATTTTCTTGAGGAAAGGTTGTATGTGATACAACCGGAAGGTTTTGTCAATCCTGAAAGATGCTAATAAGTATGCAAAGCTCCAGCAATCCTTCTAAGGACTGGAGTAAGCATCTCGGAGTTGGAATGTATGCTTTGATGAGATGATCAAAGATTTTGGGTGTATACAAAGTTTATGAGAAACTTGTATTTCCAAAGAAGTGAGTGGGAGCACTATAGAATTTCTGATGAATATATGTTGTTGACATATTGTTGATCAGAAATGACGTAGAATTTCTGGAAAGCATATAGGGTTATTTGAAAGGTGTTTTTCAATGGAAAACCTGGATTAAGCTACTTGAACATTAAGCATCAAGATCTATAAGGATAGATCAAAAATGCTTAATGGTACTTTCAAATGAGCACATACCTTGACATGATCTTGAAGGTGTTCAAGATGGATCAGCCAAAGAAGGAGTTCTTGCCTGAGTTGTAAGGTATGAAGTTAAGACTTAAAGCTCGACCACGGCAGAAGAAAGAGGAACGACGAAGGTCGTCCCCTATGCTTTTGTCATAGGCTCTATACGGTATGCCATGCTAAGTACCGCACCTGATGTGTGCCTTGCCACATGTCTGGTAAGAGGGTACAAAGATGATCTAGGAGTAGATCACCAGATAGCAGTCAAAATTATCCTTAGAGGAATAAGGATATGTTTCTCGGTTATAGAGGTGATAAAGAGTTCGACGTAAAGAGTTACATCGATGCAAGCTTAACACCTATCCGGATAGCTCTAAGTAGAGATACCAGATTCGTATAGTAGAAAAGTTATTTGAAATGGCTCCAAATATAGCGTAGTAGCTGCATCCGCAAGATGACATACATACGAATCTGAATGTTGCAGACCCGTAGACTACAACCTCTCTCACAAGCATAACATGACCAAACCCAGAACTCTTTGGGTGTTAGTCACATGGGGATGTGACCTTGAGTGTTAATAACATATCGATGTGAACTGGATTATTGACTCTAGTGCAAGTGGGAGACTGTTGGAAATATTCCCTAGAGGCAATAATAAATTGGTTATTATTATATTTCCTTGTTCATGATAATCGTTTATCCATGCTATAATTGTATTGATAGGAAACTCAGATACATGTGTGGATACATAGACAACACCATGTCCCTAGTAAGCCTATAGTTGACTAGCTCGTTGATCAATAGATGGTTACGGTTTCCTGACCATGGAGATTGGATGTCGTTGATAACGGGATCACATCATTAGGAGAATGATGTGATGGACAAGACCCAATCCTAAGCCTAGCACAAAGATCGTGTAGTTCGTATGCTAAAGCTTTTCTAATGTCAAGTATCATTTCCTTAGACCATGAGATTGTGCAACTCCTGGATACCGTAGGAATACTTTGGGTGTGCCAAATGTCACAACGTAACTGGGTGGCTATAAAGGTACACTACAGGTATCTCCGAAAGTGTCTGTTGGGTTGGCACGAATCGAGACTGGGATTTGTCACTCCGTGTGACGGAGAGGTATCTCTGGGCCCACTCGGTAGGACATCATCATAATGTGCACAATGTGATCAAGGATTTGATCACGGGATGATGTGTTATGAAACGAGTAAAGAGACTTGCCGGTAACGAGATTGAACAAGGTATCGGGATACCGACGATCGAATCTCGGGCAAGTACAATACCGCTAGACAAAGGGAATTGAATACGGGATTGATCGAATCCTCGACATCGTGGTTCATCCGATGAGATCATCGTGGAACATGTGGGAACCAACATGGGTATCCAGATCCCGCTGTTGGTTATTGACCGGAGAACGTCTCGGTCATGTCTGCATGGTTCCCGAACCCGTAGGGTCTACACACTTAAGGTTCGATGACGCTAGGGTTATAAAGGAAGTTTGTATGTGGTTACTGAATGTTGTTCGGAGTCCCGGATGAGATCCCGAACGTCACGAGGAGTTCCGGAATGGTCCGGAGGTAAAGATTTATATATGGGAAGTCCTGTTTTGGTCACCGGAAAAGTTTCGGGTTTTATCGGTAACGTACCGGGACCACCGGGAGGGTCCCGGGGGTCCACCAAGTGGGGCCACCAGCCCCGGAGGCTTGCATGGGCCAAGAGTGGGAAGGGACCAGCCCCTGAGTGGGGTGGTGCGCCTCCCACAAGGCCCAAGGCGCAGCTAGGAGGAGAAGGGGGAAACCCTAGGCGCAGATGGGCCTAAGGCCCACCCTAGGGCGCGCCCCCTCTCCCCCTCTTGGCCGCCCCCCTCCATCCCATCTAGGGCTGCCGCCCCCCTAGGGGTGGGAACCCTAGAGGGGGCGCACCCTCCTCCCCTTCTCCTATAAATAGTGGGGTTTTGGGCTGCCCAAGACACATGATTTGATCTCTCCCTGGCGCAGCCCTACCTCTCTCCTCCTCGTCTCTTGCGGTGCTTGGCGAAGCCCTGCTGGAGTACCACGCTCCTCCACCACCACCACGCCGTTGTGCTGCTGCTGGATGGAGTCTTCCTCAACCTCTCCCTCTCTCCTTGCTGGATCAAGGCATGGGATACATCACCGGGCTGTACGTGTGTTGAACGCGGAGGTGCCGTCCGTTCGGCACTAGGATCTCCGGTGATTTGGATCATGACGAGTACGACTCCTTCAACCCGTTCTCTTGAACGCTTCCGCATAGCGATCTACAAGGGTATGTAGATGCACTCTCCTTCCCCTCGTTGCTGGTTTCTCCATAGATAGATCTTGGTGACACGTAGGAAAATTTTGAATTTCTGCTACGTTCCCCAACAGTGCGCAGATCGCCGTACCAAGAAGACTCAAGATCCGAGTGTTTGCCAGGTCAAGGCTGCAACTTCGAGTTCTAGGAACCCAAAACGTACTCGGACTGCAACGCCGGCTCCGACGGAGAAGACCGCCAAGCAGCTCAAGCTCGCCTCACCCAAACCTCGGAAAGCTCTGCCCAAGATTAAGGTCACTGTGCCCATCGCATCAATGTGAGTGTTGCACCTTCTCCTTTTGTTTCTGTGGACTTATCGACCCTCTAACCGAATGAATCTATGAACCAGGGCTGCCACTTCGATGATATCACCGATGCAGATCGACAGGGACCGAGTCGAGGGTGAATCAGTGGATGCGGCCTCCTCCAACAAAGTCAATGAATATTTACTTTTGACTTTGTCATATGATTCGGTTGAATTTTGGTTGATGGGTGATGATGCCGAGTGATGCAACACCTACAGAGGTCATCATGTCAGGGATGTCGATGAAGAACCGCACCAGAGGGATGCCAAGAAGGGGAGTAAGGCTCTGACTGCCTCAAGGGCCAGCGCTCAGAAGACACCGCCAAGTGATGTCTGCTAGACTATGTTGGTATTTCCCCAAAGAGGAAGGGATGATGTAGCACATCAACTGTAGGTATTTCCCTCAGTTATGAGACCAAGGTTATCGAACTAGTAGGAGAACCAAGCAACACTACGTAAATAGCACCTGCACACAAATAACAAATACTCGCAACCCGACGTATTAAAGGGGTTGTCAAACCTTTCGGGTAACGGCGCCAGAAATTGGCAAATGGACATGATAAAAATATGATGGATGGGATAAATAGATCTCGAATAAAATAAAGTGCAACAAGGTATTTTTTGTATTTTTGGTTTAATAGATCTGAAAATAAAAGCAAATAAAAAAATATCGCAAAGGCAAATATGATAAAGAAGAGACCCGGGGGCCGTAGGTTTCACTAGTGGCTTCTCTTGAGAAAAATAGCAAACAGTGGGTAAACGAATTACTGTTGGGAAATTGTTAAAACTTCAAATAATCATGACGATATCCAGGCAATGATCATTATATAGGCATCACGTCCAATATTAGTAGACCGACTCCTGCCTGCATCTACTACTATTACTCCACACATCGACCGCTATCCAAAATGCATCTAGTGTATTAAGTTCATGGAGAAATGGAGTAATGCAATAAGAACGATGACATGATGTAGACAAGATATATTTATGTAGAAATAGACCCCATCTTGTTATCCTTAATAGCAACGATACATACGTGTCGGTTCCCCTTTTTTCGCGGGGATCAAGCACCGTAAGATCGAACCCATCACAAAGCACATCTTCCCGTTGCAAGATAAATAGATCAAGTTGGCCAAACAAAACCCAAATATCAGAGAAGAAATATGAGGGTATAAGCAATCATGCATATAAGAGATCAAAGAAGAATCAAATAACTTTCATGGATAAAAAGATAGATCTGATCATAAACTCAAAGTTCATCGGATCCCAAAAACACACCGCAAAAAGAGTTACATCATATGGATCTCCAAGAGACCATTGTATTGAGAACCAAAAGAGAGAGAGGAAGCCATCTAGCTACTAACTACGTACCCGAAGGTCTACAAAGAACTACTCACGCATCATCGGAGAGGCACCAATGGACATGATGAACCCCTCAGTGATGGTGTCTAGACTAGATCTGGTGGTTCTAGAACTTGCAGCGGCTGGATTTGATTTTCGTCGACTCCCCTAGGGTTTCTGGAATATTGGGGTATTTATAGAGCAAAGAGGCGGTGCGGGAGGCAACCGAGGTGGGCACAACCCACCAAGGGGTGCCCGGGCCTCCAGGCGCGCCCTGATGGGTTGTGCTCCCCTCGGAGCACCCCCAGGTGCTTCTTCGGCCCACTGGATGTCTTTTGGTCCATAAAAAATCCACAAGAAGTTTTGCTGCATTTGGACTCCGTTTGGTATTGATTTCCTGCGATGTAAAAAACACGCAAAAAACAGCAACCGACACTTGGCACTATGTCAATAGGTTAGTACCAAAAAATGATATAAAATGACTATAAAATGATTATAAAACATCCAAGAATGATAATATAACAACATGGAACAATAAAAAATTATAGATACGTTTGAGACGTATCACCAAGCAAGACGCCACGAGCTCCGCCTGCAATTGACACGACTGCGCCATAGGGCCAAGGTGGCTCTTCCCGAGCCAGTGCCAATCCTGTCACAGTTGCGCCAACTGCTGTGGCCCCGGTGTCGTCTCCTCCTGTCAGCATATTCAGTCTGCATAGAGTGCTAGAGGACCAAACTAGAGCCAGCAAAGAGGCGATGATCCAAGCGGATCTGATGAACACGCGCTTGAAGGAGGTGTACGACGCCAACAAGGAGGCATATGATGCCAGCGCGACTCTCCAAGCGAACGTTCAAGTAAGTTCCATTGTAAGTTAATCTCCGATTGGACTTTCTTCTGTAAAATTTTCAGTCGGTAGACTTCCTACACCAACTGGGGGTGCTTGTTCTGTAGGGGCACGCCGAGTGCACCCACATTCCCATAGGGTGTAGTCCCCGAGACTCCGTCGATTGCTGGCAATCGGCAGGAGTCTTAGAACTTCGTGTATTTCCGTTCTTGGTCGTCACTCGGATTAGGTGGGCCTTTCTGAGTGGATACCATTCCAATGGGGCACGCTGAGTGCACCCATTGGGTGTATTCCCCGAGACTGCCGTCGATTGCAGGAAATTGGCGGGAGTCCTATAGAACACACATGCATGCTTTGATTTTTGTTAGCTCATCAACACGAGTCACTTTCTAGTGGGGCCGAGCTAAGTGCACCCACTGGGTGTAGTCCCCGAGACTATTGTTGATTGCGGGCAATTGATGGTAGTCTTTAGAACCGTGTCTTTCATGTAGCAATCAGGGTGCATTACCGTACTTGGCTGATCGAGTGAGTTGCTTGGTAATATGAAGATCAGTGTGTTGTTGTCTTCAATCTTCTTCATGCTGACTCGATCTTCTTCATTGCTGACTCGATTCTTCTTCATTGTTGACCAGATCTTCCATTGCTTGTCAACTTACTGACTTTTGATTTTGTATTTTAGAAGATTTGCGAGCTCAAGGCTCAGTACGCATCACTGGAGAAGGAGGTGAACCAACTCCGACTGGATCTGGAGGTGGAGAAGAGGAACACCGCTCGAGCCGAGATGGAGGCACGAACTATGGGCAGTAAAACTTGAGGACCGAATGTCTCGCCTTACCTTTCCTTCTTCCCTTAAACCGAGTGACTTCGCTCACGCAGATGTGCATGGCGAAAACCACCGACTTCAGGTGCGGCTTAGGACCTCGATTACTTAAGAAACTATGAAGCATGCACTTGTTGACAAGGACAATGAACTGGCGGGGGCACACAAGGTGGCGAGGGAGAAAACCAGGGCTGCCGAGTCGAAGAAGGAGATTGCTGAGCTCAAAAAGCAACAAGCCGAATGGGACGACAAGTTCAAGACCCATGCGAGTGATTTTGAGCAAGAGAAGAAGACTTTGACCGAGAAGGTCGCCCAACTTATCCAGAAAAGGGACTCTCTAGAGAAGCACATAGAAGACATCACGGAGGAGATGTACACCAAGCTCGCAGGTATCATGTGCTGCCCGAGTGAACTTTGTTCATTTCCGAGTGAAATTTGCATACACTGACCTCTGTCATATTTTTTGCTCATAGAGTACTGCAGCGATGTCGAGTTGGAGACTGGGAGGATTGAGAGGGACCTCGATCCCGCTAGGTCGCTTGTCAGGTACAAGGCAAGCTTGGGCATTCTCCGGCTCGAAGCTCGTCGACGACGCCTTGGGGTATGTCATTCGTCTACGAGGCGCGATGGGAAGAATTGACAAGGAGCTGTGGCCAGAGGAGACACTCCAGAGTGATCTGGAGGCAATGATGGCTCGTCTTAACAAGATTCCCTCCCGAGTGCAAGCATGGAAGAGGTCTGCCGCCCGTTGCGAGGCTGATGTGGCAATCTCCCTTGTCCGTGTCCACTACAAGGACATGAACGAGGAAAACTTGAAGTCTCTCAAGGTCGCAAACACGAAGAAGCTCAAGTTTGAAGACTTCATGGAGACATTCATCAAGGCGGCCACTCAGATTGCTGACGGCTTTGATCTAGACATCTTCGTCGAGCCGGCCAGTCCCTCTGACGCATGAGGAAAACTTTAGGCTTTACCCATTTGCCTCAGTATGCCGAGTGAATTTGTATCTGTTGAACTCTTTCGGGCTTTGGGTCTGAGTACCCGCATTTGCTTTTGAAATTCTGGAGTTATTTGAACGCTTTCCTTCGAGTTCTTGAATGTCTTTGGCTTCCGGTTCACGGCTAAGCTCTCCCGAGTGAGGGGAAAACTCATCACTCGGGGCAGTTTTTTTAACTTAGGTGAAAGCTGGTTCGCGGCTAAGCATTCGAGTGAGAGGAACGCTCGTCACTCGGAGAAGCTTATAACTTAGACAAAAGCTGATTCGCAGCTAAGCCTCTGAGTAAGAGGAACACTAGTCACTTGGAGAAGTTTACAACTTAGACGAATGCTGGTTCACAGCTAAGCCTCTGAGTGAGAGTGGCGCTCATCACTCGGAGTAGTTTCTTTAACTTAGGCGAAGGCTGGTTCACAGCTAAGTCTTCGAGTGAGAGGAACACTCATCACTCGGAGATTGAGTTGAAACTGAGGACGTTGCATTTCAAGGGGGAGGATGATACGGCCACAATTAATGTCAGTGTTCTCAATGTTCATAACACTTTTCCGCGGGTCGATGGCTTAGAGGGAAAGAGATGTGTACACATGCATTAGTTTGCGTGAGAACTACCAGGAAAAGGTTGCAGCTATAGTTGAAGACTTGAAGTCACGTGCGTGCATTATAGTGCCTTTTTATGGTTTGGATACAAATCAAACAAAGAAGGGCCGGCTGCATGCATGCATGCCGGTTAGCCAAGGAAACAAATCATGCAGTCAATGTACACGGGATTCATACAAATATAAGTTACTAAGAGCATTTCCAACCGAAGCGCTATATGAGCGACGCGCGGTATAAAAACTGCTTTTAGCGTGCGCAAATCTGATTTGGTGTCTCCAACAGTCGCACAAAAAGCACGCGCGCTATAACTAATGCAGCGCGCACATTAAAAAGACATCGCGCGCAGCATATCTAATATGTCCGGTCGCGCGCGTTGCAAGCTTTGGGCTGCTGCAGATGGGACCGCTTGATTGGTACCGCTGGACTCACGCGCGCAACATATTTTGCAGCGCTTGTTGGAGCAAACGTTTTCTAGCGTCCTAAAAAACTACTTGTGCGCTGCAAACCCGTTTTTTGGGCGCCGCGCATTGGGCGGCTGTTGGAGATGCTCTAAGCGATGATAGTTAATATAAGATGTCTTAACGTAAATTTTTAGGTCATCCTGACTCTGCGAATTTTTCACCTAAAAACCACAAATGGATAGAAAACAGGAACTGGCCTTTGGCACTGACTTAATAGGTTAGTCCAAATAGAAATAATATAAATTATTGCCAAAAATAATAGTGGTATGATAACAACGTGAAGTACTAAAAAAATTAGATACGTATTACCTTCATAATATTTTATATGTTTTTGGCCCCTTCTA
>NC_053022.1:460254758-460446705 GCF_003073215.2 Triticum urartu
AGACGACTCTGCTAAGGTCTCGTCTTACCCGGAAGCCCTACGATAGTAAGATGATGAAGAAACCTTGTGTGTGTAAGATTTGCAGAGAAATTGGACACACCCATAAAGAACACAAGCACGGATGCCCACATTGTGAAGAAAATCACCCAGCCGGAGAATGCCCAACCTCGCAGGTTACATGTTTCTTATGTAAAGGAACGGATCACTGCCCTGCTCAGTGTCACATTTATCCCGTGGTACAACAAACTACCCGGAAGCAGAAGGAAGGAATCAAGGAAGCCCTCCGAGAAGGTATGAAAGAACCTGTGATGAAGGACGATGTTGAAGACCCTGATGGAGAAGGCCTAACCAGATTTTATTCCAAAGCCTGCTATTCATGTGGAGAAAAAGGACATTTTTCACAGTATTGCACTAAGGAAAGAAAAGACAATCCAGAATACTTTTGATAGAAGAATTGGAATTTGATCCACATGAAATAGAAGCCCTAATCGGTACGAAGAAGTCCCCGAAGAGGAAACGAATACCTCCCCAGAGTAATCCAATTTCTGCAGAGAAGTACCTGAGTCATACCACATGTTTCAGGTGCAAGAACTCATGGCACTACTACCATGAATGTTCGGACAAGAAGCCAAGAACCTAGGGAGTCCAGAAAATCACAAGGAAGCCTCGAGACAAGTCGGAAGCCATTTGTTTTCGTTGTAAGGAAGTGGGACATTATGCTAGGGAATGTTAGGATCAAAAGAAAGCTAAAACTGAGTAGTCGAGATTATGATATCAGTAATAAGTAGTAGGAAGCAATTTTATTTTCATGAGTAGGTTGAGTTGACCTATGTAATGGAAGTCTTGGAGAATGTAATATTTCATGGATCAATAAAGTTGAATCATCAGTGCCATGTTGAATTGTAAGAGTTGCCACTCTCTTAGATTTTGACCATTTTCAAGGATATGAGAAATATGGTCTATGGATGAATTAGTAAATTCATTTTAAGTGTGGTACTATTTCGTAAAATCACAAGGTCAAAGGAGAAAGATATGTGTTGTTCATGCCGATCCGTAGAAAGGAGCTGGACAAAAATAAGTTGAAGTTTTGATTTTGTTATGTTGGTTACCACAAAGAGATGAAGGAAATGAAGTAGTATGAGAATTACTGGAGAATATGGATCAGTAGTAACTCCAAGGATGAGTAAAAGCTATACAAGTGTTGAAGCGGGCCATAACCCACATGCCCAGGATTTATCGAGGAACAAGCACAGTCTTGTTGAAGGAAGAAGTATGAAGGATACATGAAACATCTACCGATCAAGTTATAGCTATTCCATAGGAGGATACGTAAAACTAGAGGGTTTTGGTGAAACGATAGTTGTTTATTTTTGGCTTGGAGAATCGATGGATTTATCCAAACCCAGTTCATGGACAAGAGAAATCTGCAATGCCTGTGAGGATGCCCGAGTGTTAGGATGCGAGATTCACTAAACCTTATACAAGGTAATGATTTGGGTGCGACATGGCTTGGCCACCATGACGACTTATTCTTATCATTCGCTCTTGTTATTTGGAATGGTAAATCTGAGTGACTTACCCACAATAAAGTGTCGATGCCCATTGAAGCCTTGATTAAGCCTTAGAATGGCATGATGATAAACCCATGTACATGGTAGTTGTTGCCAATCGTAGGTTACACGGTGAGAATGAAGCCAAGACCCATTTCTTGTAGGGAACCAGTAATGGCAGACCTCCATGAGATTTTTCGTTAGTTGTTTAGCATTCGCGCTAGACCTGTCAGATGAGAAGATCCAGTCTCGAAAGAATTTCACTTTGATGCAAAGACCCAATATATTGAAGGAAATGTTGTGCCTCTAACAGGAGAGCATCAATGAAGGAGTTATTACAAGAAATTTGAGGACAAATGTGTTGTCAACACTATAGAGGTGGTGCATGAGTTTATTTTAAGTGTGGTAGCACCCGAGACATTCATGATGATCAATGGAATTGCAAGGAGACCCCAACCTAACCTTTTCTTTCTAGCATTTCCGAATCTCGAGGATGAGATTCATTTTAAGTGTGGTAGGTTTGTAACATCCCAAAATTCTATATTTTGGAATGTTATATTAAATAAATAAATAGGGTTGTTTGTTTGATTGTAGTGTGATGGATTGTGTCAAATTATTTTATTTTCATTAGAATTAAAAAAAAATTGAGTTCTTGTTTAAAATTTTTCTAATCATGTTATAAAAGTTGGGTAACATTTTGTCCAATAAAGAAAACTATGGTTGGGGAAGTTTATTCAAGAAAATCAAAGGGCTTTAATTTTTGTTTGACTTTTTTTGAAATATTGGAAACCACAATCACAATTTTGGAGTGAGAATAAGATGACTTTCTCAAATGTGGTGGATGAATATTTCATATGGAGTTTGTTTGGATTTTGGAGTTCCAATTGAAATATGATATTATTTGGAGTTTTACTGTCATTTAAATATTTCCAAATTATTCAAATAAAAATTTAATGAGAGGAGATAATGTGACTTCTCCAAAAAAATATTTGGAAATATTTAATACGGTATAATTGTCCTTTTGTTAATTTACAATTGTCCTTATGTCCATAAAAATGTATTCTAGCTTGTGCACACAAATAATATTTTGTAGGCACCAAATTATAATAACGTGTATGTGAACATTTATTTTTTTGTCTATTAATTTTTTTCTGCGCGACAAATGTATTATCAAAAAGAAAACCTACAGCCATGGCTCAATTTGGCCCAACTGACGGAGCAGCCCACTAGCGAAGCGTTCATCTTCCTCCTCGTGCACATCTGTATGTTCACGTACACAAAGACATCCATGGCTTAGGCTGCACCCCAACACTTCCTCTCCCTTTTCCCGCAACCACTGACCTCCTGAACTGGTTCCCCATGCTCTCTCGACTCCTTCCCTCCAGTAGTGCGCTTTAAGGCACCCCCTAGTGGCCATTAGAGCTCGAGCAAACTGCTGCTTTTACTGCCGTCAATAACAACTATGAAACTGCTCATTTCTGACCTCCCCTGCTCCTATAAAAGGTACCCAGACGGGAGCCTCGAAGCCACTCACTAGCCCATTCGAAAACCCCTCTCTGAACCTCCTCCTCCGTGAGCAATTGCTCATCGGAGTTCGGTAACTCTGGCGGCCGCTCCACGCCGCCACGGGACAAGTCCGAGCCTGTGATCTTATCCAAAGGACTCCCCTTGTCGACCTCTTCACCGTTCTGCTACTACTTGACGTTGGGGACCTTCTTCCTCAACTCCGGTGACCTTTTTCCCCAACTCCGGCGAAACTCCCGTGAGCACTGTGTAAATCCCGTAATTGTTTTTCAGAAAAATACTCAAACTTCGGAAATTCATATCTCCTAGACCGTAAGTCCGAATTCGACAAATTTTATATCCACGGGTTCGTTGAAACATGAAGTTTATCATGAGACAAAAATATTTCACTTTTGGTAAATTAAATTTGACACAAATTTAAAATTTGTGTTTGAGTATTTTTGCTATATCTATTAATCTGTAATTCTGTTGAAAATGTTTCCTTCAGCAAAATTGATCCTTCGGTCCATATCTTGATGTTAGATTTTTTCCTAATTGTTCACCTATGTCTAGCCACTGTTTCAACCATAACACTTCATATAGTTTTTCTTTTATCATAATTCAATTTCATCATTAGTTTAATTTGATTCTTGACTCAACTTTCTTGAGAAGATCATTAGGAACCTCTCTGGTCATATGCTATCATCATACATATTTAGACTTCACGAGTTGTTACATACATTTTGTAACATAAATCTTTGTGCCACAAACTCCATCTACCATTTTCATTATAGACTTTGTCGTAGAACCTTGCCTCACAACTCTTCAACCCGCGATCTTCACTTTGACCCAACCCTAGAACAAAACCTAGATCATATTTTCATTCTTGATCTTATCTCAACCCGTAACCAAGTCCTAACACCTTATGTAGGAATGTTGTTTTTTTATTTTTTATTGTAATCTGAATATTTTATTTGGATCTTTATTTGGATGTTGTTGTGTGTTAAAGTACTTTCTTATATCATTAGATATATCGTAACGAGAAGGAGAGACGACTCAATAGAATATTTCATCTTCATGAACAGTACAAGGCAAGTTATATCTTGATCATGCTCTTTTATACCTATGTTTTATATATGCATTTAGTCCTTTGATGTAGGGTTTGCATGAATATGTTAGTTGGCTATATTATAAACCCAGTAGGGCAATGAGGTAGGTCTGAGCCTTTACTTCTTTGTCGCCAACGTTGTAGGGATTTTGCTATGCCATTGTAGACGGGGATTGGTATGTGAGATCATGAAAGTTGCGAGTGATATAATAATTAAGGGTAACCTTAAGGTGGCAACGTTAACACACATCTGGGTGGATTGGTAAGGGGCACCCTGGAGAAACCAGTGGACTTGTCCGGGCACCCTGGAGAAACCAGTGGACTTGCCCAGGGGATCCCGGAGTACCCGTGTGATCACCCTATGAACTGCCACCCAGGCTTAAAGGGATTCATCAATTTTTCATGACTAGACGCTTACCTGCACAGCCACAAGCTATTATGGGCTCTGGCTTAGTTGAGTACGTTGTGTGACCTCTTACAGTGGTAGACTAGCAGATGTAGTTATATATGTAGGTGTACCGGTCTACCCAGGGTTAAGAGGGAACACTTCAGAAAGACTATGTCTCGATCTTCCAGCTCTCAAACACCAGGCAGTGCGAGGACTACAAAGGAGGTGATCGAGTCTTGTGGGGAAAAGTGTGCGAAACTCTGCAGAGTGTAAAACTAATCGATTAGCCGTGTCCCCGGTTATGGACAATTTGAGCATCTGGAAAGTGGGAATTGAGCAATCTCATCACTCTAAATAATCTAATGGGTTTTAATGAATTTGGGTATAGATTGAATGGAGCAACCATCTCAATCATATTATGATGAATTATGTAGTAACAATATGATATTCTTTTGACGATAGGGAAAAATCAGCTTTATGCAAATTAAATTTAGAACCAACCACTAGCCATATTGCATGTATAAATAGGACATTTATTCATCTCTTGTGGTGTGACTTGCCAGTACATTCAACGTACTGACCTACACGGCTGCAACATATTATGTTGTAGGTATTATCCGACGAGTAAGTGATACGATAGGGTTACGGTCCGCACTCAACTTGCCAATGGCGTTGATGGGACTCCACACCCGTTTGCCTATTTCCGCTGAGATTCTTAAGGTATATATCAGTTTTTTTGTTAATTATACATGTGATTGTACTTTGATATATACATTGATGTACTGTGTGTGATAGCATACCGATCCAGGGATAGCACAGATACACAGAGACTTGACTATCTGAGGTCGGGTCACTACACCGAAAGGTCGAGCGTGAATCATATAGTAGATATGATCAACATAGTGATGTTCACCATTGAAAACTACTCCATCTCACGTGATGATCGGACATGGTTTAGTTGATATGGATCACGTGATCACTTAAATGATTAGAGAGAGATATATCTAAGTGGGAGTTCTTAAGTAATTTGATTAATTGAACTTTAATTTATCATGAACTTAGTACCTGATAGTATTTTGCATGTCTATGTTGTTGTAGATAGATGGCTCGTGCTGTTATTCCGTTGAATTTTAATGCGTTCCTAGAGAAAGCTAAGTTGAAATATGATGGTAGCAACTACACGGACTGGGTCCGTAACTTGAGTATTATCCTCATTGCTGCATAGAAGAATTACGTCCTGAAAGCACCGCTAGGTGATGAACCCGCTGCAGGAGCAACACCAGATGTTATGAACACCTGGCAGAGCAAAGCTGATGACTACTCGATAGTTCAGTGTGCCATGCTTTACGGCTTAGTACCGGGACTTCAACGACGTTTTGAACGTCATGGAGCATATGAGATGTTCCAGGAGTTGAAGTTAATATTTCAAGCAAATTCCCGGATTGAGAGATATAAAGTCTCCAATAAGTTCTATGGCTGCAAAATGGAGGAGAATAGTTATGTCAGTGAACATATACTCAGAATGTCTGGGTACCACAACCACTTGACTCTGCTGGGAGTTAATCTTCCTGATGATAGTGTCATTGACAGAGTTCTTCAATCACTGCCACCAAGCTACAAGAGCTTCGTGATGAACAATAATATGCAAGGGATGGATTAGACTATTCCCGAGCTCTTCGCAATGCTAAAGGCTGCGGAGGTAGAAATCAAGAAGGAGCATCAAGTGTTGATGATCAACAAGACCACTAGTTTCAAGAAAAAGGGTAAAGGGAAGAAGGGGAACTTCAAGAAGAACAACAAGCCAGTTGTTGCTCAAGTGAAGAAACCCAAGTCTGGACCTAAGCCTGAAACTGAGTGCTTCTACTACAAAGGGACTGGTCACTGGAAGCGGAACTGCCCCAAGTATTTGGCGGAGAAGAAGGATGGCAAAGTGAAAGGTATATTTGATATACATGTTATTGATGTGTACCTTACTAATGCTCGCAGTAGCGCCTGGGTATTTGATACTGGTTCTGTTGCTAATATTTGCAACTCGAAACACGGGCTACAGATTAAGCGAAGATTGGCTAAGGACGAGGTGACGATGCGCGTGGGAAATGGTTCCAAAGTTGATGTGATCGCCGTCGGCACACTACCTCTACATCTACCTTCGGGATTAGTTTTAGACCTAAATAATTGTTATTTGGTGCCAGTGTTGAGCGTGAACATTATATCTGGATCTTGTTTGATGTGAGATGGCTATTCATTTAAATCAGAGAGTAATGGTTGTTCTATTTATATGAGTAATATCTTTTATGGTCATGCACCCTTGATGAGTGGTCTATTTTTACTAAATCTTGATAGTAGTGATACACATGTTCATAGTATTGAAGCCAAAAGATGCAGAGTTGATAATGATAGTGCAACTTACTTGTGGCACTGTCGTTTGGGTCATATTGATGTAAAGCGCATAAAGAAACTCCATTCCGGTGGAGTTCTGGAATCACTTGATTATGAATCACTTGGTACTTGCGAACCATGCCTCATGGGCAAGATGACTAAACATTCGTTCTCCGGAACAAAGGAGCGAGCAACAGAGTTATTGGAAATCATACATACTGATGTATGTGGTCCAATGAACATTGAGGCTCACAACAGATATCGTTATTTTCTCACCTTCACAGATGATTTGAGCAAATTTGGGTATATCTACTTAATGAAACATAAGTCTGAAACATTTGAAAAGTTCAAAGAATTTCAGAGTGAAGTGGAAAATCATCATAACAAGAAAATAAAGTTTCTACGATCTGATCATGGAGGAGAATATTTGAGTTACGAGTTTGGTCTTCATTTGAAACAATGCAGAATAGTTTCGCAACTCACGCCACCCGGAACACCACAGCGTAATGGTGTATCCGAATGTCGTAACCGCACTTTACTAGATATGGTGCGATCTACAATGTCTCTTACTGATTTACCGCTATTGTTTTGGGGTTATGCTTTAGAGACGGTTGCATTCATGTTAAATAGGGCACCATCTAAATCCGTTGAGATGACACCTTATGAACTGTGGTTTGGCAAGAAACCCACGTTGTCGTTTCTTAAAGTTTGGGGCTGCGATGCTTATGTGAAAAAGCTTCAACTTGATAAGCTAGAACCCAAATCAGAGAAATGTGTCTTCATAGGATACCCAAAGGAGACTATTGGGTACACCTTCTATCACAGATCTGAAGGCAAGATATTCATTGCTAAGAATGGATTCTTTCTCGAGAAGGAGTTTCTCTCGAAAGAAGTGAGTGGGAGGAAAGTAGAACTTGATGAGGCAATTGTACCTGCTCCCTTATTGGAAAGTAGTTCATCACTGAAATCAGTTCCTGCGATTCCTACACCAGTAAGTGAGGAAGCTAGTGATGATGATCATGAAACTTCTGATCAAGTTACTACCGAACCTCGTAGGTCAACCAGAGTAAGATCCGCACTAGAGTGGTACGGTAATCCTGTTCTGGAGGTCATGTTACTTGACCATGACAAACCTACGAACTATGAGGAAGCGATGATGAGCCTAGATTCCGCAAAATGGCCTGAGGCCATGAAATCTGAGATGGGATCCATATATGAGAACAAAGTTTAGACTTTGGTTGACTTTCCCGATGATCGGCAGGCAATAGAGAATAAATGTATCTTCAAGAAGAAGACTGACGCTGACGGTAATGTTACTGTCTACAAAGCTCGACTTTTTGCAAAAGGTTTTTCGACAAGTTCAAGGAGTTGACTACGATGAGACCTTCTCACCCGTAGCGATGCTTAAGCCCGTCCGAATCATGTTAGCAATTGCCACATTTTATGATTATGAAATTTGGCAAATGGATGTCAAAATTGCATTCCTTAATGGATATCTTAAAGAAGAGTTGTATATGATGCAACCAGAAGGTTTTGTCGATCCAAAAGGTGCTAACGAAGTGTGCAAGCTCCAGTGATCCATTTATGGACTGGTGCAAGCCTCTTGGAGTTGGAATATAAGCTTTGATAGTGTGATCAAAGCATATGGTTTTATACAAACTTTTGGAGAAGCCTGTATTTACAAGAAAGTGAGTGGGAGCTCTGTAGCATTTCTGATATTTTATGTAGATGACATATTGTTGATATATCTTGACTGTGCATAGGGAATTTTTTGAAATTACTGCGTTCCCCAACATTCCAATCAGCAATATGTCATCCACATATAATATCAGAAATGCTACAAAGCTCCCACTCACTTTCTTGTAAATACAGGCTTCTCCAAAAGTCTGTATAAAACCATATGCTTTGATCACACTATCAAAGCGTATATTCCAACTCCGAGAGGCTTGCACTAGTCCATAAATGGGTCGCTGGAGCTTGAACATTTTGTTAGCACCTTTTGGATCGACAAAACCTTCTGGTTGCATCATATACAACTATTCTTTAAGATATCCATTACGGAATGAAGTTTTGACATCCATTTGCCAAATTTCAAAATCATAAAATGCGGCAATTGCTAACATGATTCAGGCGGACTTAAGCATCGCTACAGGTGAGAAAGTCTCATCGTAGTCAACTCCTTGAACTTGTCGAAAACCTTTTGCAACAAGTCGAGCTTTGTAGGCAGTAACATTACCGTCAGCGTCAGTCTTCTTCTTGAAGATCCATTTATTCTCTATGGCCTGCCGATCATCGGGTAAGTCAACCAAAGTCCACACTTTGTTCTCATACATGGATCCCATCTTAGATTTCATGGCCTCAAGCCATTTTGCGGAATCTGGGCTCATCATCGCTTCCTCATAGTTCGTAGGTTCATCATGGTCAAGTAACATGACCTCCAGAACAGGATTACTGTACCACTCAAGTGCGGATCTTACTCTGGTTAACCTACGAGGTTCGGTAGTAACTTGATCAGAAGTTTCATGATCATCATCATTAGCTTCCTCACTTGCTGGTGTAGGAATCACTAGAACTGATTTCAGTGATGAACTACTTTCCAATAAGGGAGCGGGTACAATTACCTCATTAAGTTCTACTTTCCTCCCACTCACTTCTTTCGAGAGAAACTCCTTCTCTAGAAAGGATCCATTCTTAGCAGCGAATATCTTGCCTTCGGATCTATGATAGAAGGTGTACCCAACAGTCTTCTTTGGGTATCCTATGAAGACACATTTCTCCGATTTGGGTTCGATCTTATCAGGTTGAAACTTTTTCACATAAGCATCGCAGCCCCAAACTTTAAGAAACGGCAACTTGGGTTTCTTGCCAAACCACAGTTCATAAGGTGTCGTCTCAATGGATTTTGATGGTGCCCTATTTAACGTGAATGCAGCTGTCTCTAAAGCATAACCCCAAAACGATAGCGGTAAATCTATGAGAGACATCATAGATCGCACCATATCTAATAAAGTGCGGTTACGACATTCGGACACACCATTACGTTGTGGTGTTCCAGGTGGCGTGAGTAGCGGAACTATTCCGCATTGTTTCAAATGAAGACCAAACTCGTAACTCAAAAATTTACCTCCATGATTAGATCGTATAAACTTAATTTTCTTGTTATGATGATTTTCCACTTCACTCTGAAATTCTTTGAACTTTTCAAATGTTTTAGACTTATGTTTCATCAAGTAGATATATCCATATCTGCTCAAATCATCTGTGAAGGTAAGAAAATAACAATACCTGCCGCGAGCATCAACACTCATCGGACCGCATACATCAGTATGTATTATTTCCAACAAGTCTGTTGCCCGCTCCATTGTTCCAGAGAACAGAGTCTTAGTCATCTTTCCCATGAGGCATGGTTCGCAAGCATCAAGTGATTCATAATCAAGTGATTCCAAAAGTCCATCAACATGGAGTTTCTTCATGCGCTTTACACCAATATGACATAAACGGCAGTGCCACAAATAAGTTGCACTGTCATTATTAAACTTATATCTTTTGGCTTCAATACTATGAATATGTGTATCACTACTATCAAGATTTAGTAAAAACAGACCACTCATCAAGGGTGCATGACCATAAAAGATATTATTAATATAAATAGAACAACCATTACTCTCTGATTTAAATGAATAACCGTCTCGCATCAAACAAGATCCAGATATAATGTTCATGCTCAACGCTGGCACCAAATAACAATTATTTAGGTCTAAAACTAATCCCGAAGGTAGATGGAGAGGTAGCGTGCCGACGGTGATCACATCGACTTTGGAACCATTTCCCACATGCATTGTCACCTCGTCCTTAGCCAATCTTCGCTTAATCCGTAACCCTTGTTTCGAGTTGCAAATATTAGCAACAGAACCAGTATCAAATACCCAGGCGCTACTGTGAGCATTAGTAAGGTACACAGCAATAACATGTATATCAAATATACCTTTCATTTTGCCATCCTTCTTCTCCGCCAAATACTTGGGGCAGTTCCGCTTCCATTGACCAGTCCTTTTGCGTAGAAGCACTCAATCTCAGGCTTAGGTCCAGACTTGGGCTTCTTCACTTGAGCAGCAACTTGCTTGTTGTTCTTCTTGAAGTTCCCCTTCTTCCCTTTACCCTTTTTCTTGAAACTAGTGGTCTTGTTGACCATCAACACTTGATGCTCCTTCTTGATTTCTACCTCCACAGCCTTTAGCATTGCGAAGAGCTCGGGAATCGTCTTATCCATCCCTTGAATATTATAGTTCATCACGAAGCTCTTGTAGCTTGGTGGAAGTGATTGAAGAACTCTGTCAATGACACTATTATCAAGAAGATTAACTCCTAGTTGAGTCAAGTGGTTGTGGTACCCAGACATTCTGAGTATATGTTCACTGACAGAACTATTCTCCTCCATTTTGCAGCTGTAGAACTTATTGGAGACATCATATCTCTCAATCCGGGCATTTGCTTGAAATATTAACTTCAACTCCTGGAACATCTCATATGCTCCATGACGTTGAAAACGTTGTTGAAATCCCGGTTCTAAGCCATAAAGCATGGCACACTGAACTATCGAGTAGTCATCAGCTTTGCTCTGCCAGGTGTTCACAACATCTGGCGTTGCTCCTGTAGCGGGTTTGTCAACCAGCGGTGCTTCCAGGATGTAATTCTTCTGTGCAGCAATGAGGATAATCCTCAAGTTACGGACCCGGTTCGTGTAATTTCTACCATCATCTTTCAACTTAGCTTTCTCTAGGAACGCATTAAAATTCAACGGGACAACAACACGAGCCATCTATCTACAACAACATAGACATGCAAAATACTATCAGGTACTAAGTTCATTCTGAAGCCCAAGATGGCCGCTGTGACGGGGCCGGCTGCTGGGAATGCGGGTCGCGGCAAAGCTCTGGGCTCTAGGCCACCGGCGGCCGGACCGGTCGCACAGACGCACGCACTTGCTGCTGGGGGGCGCAACAATGCGCATGGGCTTAGGCCGCCGCAGCTCGATGCGGCCGTGGTGGCTCCTCGCAAGCAGGCCCCGGCGCTTGGACAGCAGCTGCGAGCTGCGCCGCCGCCGCACTACGTTGCCAGGCCGCCTCAAAATCGAACCGTCCTGGTGCAGACTCACGTTATGCCACCTCAGCCCGTGCATGTGGGCGATGGAAGTGCAGATGTTGCTCGGTTACCGGTTGACCGCGGCGGTAATGGACCACCTCGGGGTCAATGGGGTGATGATGGATATGACACTTGTGGGGGTGGCCAACATCGCGGCTCGTCGGCGGCGGGCGCAACTATGCTTGGCAGAGTGATGGTTCAGCTGAAAGACCTTTTTATGGCCCCCCGGGGGGTTTTGTTGAGGGGGCATCTGGCCCAGATTACTGGCAGTGAGGTGGCTACCGAGGTCATCGTGGAGGTCGCGGTGGTAGGAACCGCTACCGCCAACCTCCTCCGCCTAACGTGGTGGAGCCGACGACATCTTCGGAGGTGGGTGCTACCGGTCAGACGCCGAAGTTGTCCGGTCAGGCTATGGAAGTGGTGACGGCGCTGGCTAGTGCTGAGGTGCCTGAGACTGAGCCCTTGGGAGCGGGTGCTATCGGTGCCGCTGACATGTCAGATGTGGATAGAGCCTGCAAGTGGGCTCGTAAAAAGGAGAAGATGTTATGTTATCGCTGTGGTGAGAGGGGCCACTTTATTGCTGAATGTGTGACTGAGCTTTGTGATACCTGCCTCAAGCCTGCGCATGACACGGGGGAGTGCCCGATTCTACATGATCAGATGCCGAGTATTACCATCTATGGAGTCTATTGTGCTGAGCTGATGTTTTTTGAGTCTCCCAGTGCGAGGGAGATCCCTGAGGAACCCGAGAGCACGACCACGGGAATTGTCAAAGTCAGGAAATGTGACGTATCTGAGGCACAGATTATGCACATGCTCAGTGAGTTAGCTCTAGGTGATTTTTAGTGGGATCTTACTCGTCTCGAGGCCAATATGTTTAAGGTTGATTTTCCTACTTCAGAGGATTTGGAGCATCTTCTGAGTTTTGGGTTATGTAGAGTACCTGGCACACAGTGCATCCTCGAGTTCCATGAGTGGAAGAAGGTAGAGCCACAGGGCAAGCCTCTCACTCAGGTATGGCTGGGATTCTCAGGGGCTCCATCAAAGCCGCTTCAGGATGCTCAGGTTGTTGCTAGTTTGGGGATGTTGGTCGGGAAAACCGAGAGGGTGGATATGGCCTTCACCGGAGCTCACAGGGTGGCCCGATTATTGGTGAGTGTCTTAGACATCGAGTTCGTGCCTGATGTGGTTAAGTGGACTTATAGGGGCCATGTTTTTAACCTTGAGATTGAGTTTGAGGATACAGATCTCTTTGCTGAGGCTCTGGCAGGGACGGATGTGGATATGCATGATAAGGATGATGGATCAGGTAATACGGATGCGCGAGGGGAGGCTGCTGGGCATGAGTTGTCCAATGGCCCAGATTCCACCTCGCAGATGCCCAGGACTGGGGCTGCTTCTTCTACTACTATGCCGATGAGCACTCTGAGATTCGGTTCGTTTGAGCCAGCTTCTGTTGGTTCTCTTGATGGGTGTCTGGAGGCGTCGGTTTCTCAGATGACTTCGGTTGCGGGGGGGGGGGGAGGATCATGGGCAGGAGGCCCCTCGTTCTCCCTCTCTTTCTGATGGTTCGCTACAAATGAGGACTACGACGGAGGTGTCTGTGATGCCGATCAGTGGCATGACCAGTTTGGGAGGGGGGCCCAGGCAGGTGGCCTCGGCCCCCTCCTCTCCTGCGGTGGTCGCGGTGGCCAAGCCTATGGCGTCCTTGGGCCCCGAGGGCCGTTTGTTACCTGCTCAGCTGCAGGGGCGGCTCCAGCCGATGCCGACCAAGGTTGTCGCATCGCCTTCCAGCCCGAGGGCAAGGCCGGGTGGGTCGCGTCGCCCACTTCTCCTTGCTTGCTTGTGGGCGGGACGCCGGCTGCGCTGGCCGCGTCAGGTGGGGAGCGTGGGCAGGTGGCCCAGTTCTCTCCTCCCCTGTGCTCGCATGGAGCGTTGGGCACACCGCCGGTGCTGGCTGCGGATCGTGGTGCCTCTCCAGGTGTTGCAGTCAGGCCGTACGTGGGGGGTGGGTGGGGCTGGAGGCCTTACCCAAAACAGGGCCACTCGGGAGGAGGTTATCGCTTTTGGAGGCATTCCGGATCCGGTATCTGAGAGGCGACGGATGAGCTGTCGCCTCCAGAATCACTCGGAGGTTGATGACATGCAGCAGCGGTGCGCCATGAGGGCGGCCAAGCTCCATGACATTGAGGTCACTACTGGTATGTCGGTCAACACATCTAATTCCATTCTGCATTTTTCTAATTATGAGATCATTAATAATGCAAATCAATTAGGAGTTTCACTAGGCAATAATGATAGTGAAATCTCTAACTCCGTAAATGATATCCTGGATTTGGAAGTGGAACACGCTTTAGAAATGCTTTGAAACTTAGCAACGGTTAAACCCATGAATGATTCTGACATAGATGTGTTGGGAGTCAGGGTGCTCGACAACTTTTGTGCGGATCTTGCACCATCCCTTCCTGAGACAGAGGAAAAGGATGATACTTTCGAGGCTGAGGTAGTTAGGTCCACGGTACCCGGTTGTGAGGACAGGGTGGAGGATCAAAACAAACCTAAATGCAAGTGGAAGCGGAAGATTTACCCTACTTTAGCGGTGCGTAGAAGTGCTAGGATCCGTACCTCTAAAAAATTCTATGACGAAATATGAGAGGAATTTTTTGGAATAGTAGAGGTCTGAAAGACATGGCTAAAAGAAGGTTTCTTGCAGATGCTTCTATCGAGCATAGGTTGGATTTCATTGCTCTCTCGGAAACTGTTAGAGATAACTTTTCTCCATAGTTTCTCAGTACTCTATCGGGGGGTGTCGATTTTGATTGGCACTGCCTCCCTCCGAGAGGAAGATCGGGTGGGATCTTACTTGGAGTTAGATGCAAATCGCTGGAAGTCCGAAGCGTAGTGATGGGAGATTTCGCTGTTAAGTTTCGGGCTAGATCGAAGGTCGATGGGTTTAATTGGGCACTGGTGGTGGTATATGGTGTCGTGATACGTCTCCGTCGTATCTACTTTTCCAAACACTTTTGCCGTTGTTTTGGACTCTAACTTGCATGGTTTGAATGGAACTAACCCGGACTGATGCTGTTTTCAGCAGAATTGCCATGGTGTTATTTTTGTGCAGAAATAAAAGTTCTCGGAATGACCTGAAAATCAACGGAGATTATTTTTGGAATATATAAAAAATACTGGAAGAAGAATCCACGTCAGGGGGCCCACACCCTGTCCACGAGGGTGGGGGCGCGCCTACCCCCTTGGGTATGCCCCCTGCCTCATGGGCCCCCTGACGCTCCACCGACGTCCACCTTGACTCCATATATTCACTTTTGGGGAGGAAAAAATCAGGGAGAAGGATTCATTGCGTTTTACGATACGGAGCCGCTGCCAAGCCCTAAACTCTCTAGGGAGGGCTGATCTAGAGTCTGTTCGGGGCTCCGGAGAGGGGAATCCATCGCCATCGTCATCATCAACCTTCCTCCATCACCAATTTCATGATGCTCACCGCCGTGCGTGAGTAATTCCATCGTAGGCTTGCTGGACGGTGATGGGTTGGATGGTATTTATCATGTAATCGAGTTAGTTTTGTTAGGGTTTGATCCCTAGTAACCACTATGTTCTGAGATTGATGTTGCTATGACTTCGCTATGCTTAATGCTTGTCACTAGGGCCCGAGTGCCATGATTTCAGATCTGAACCTATTATGTTTTCATGAATATATGTGAGTTCTTGATCCTATCTTGCAAGTCTATAGTCACCTATTATGTGTTATGATTCGTTAACCCCGAAGTGACAATAATATGGACCATTACCGGTGATGATCGTAGTTTGAGGAGTTCATGTATTCACTATGTGTTAATGCTTTGGTCTGGTACTCTATTAAAAGGAGGCCTTAATATCCCTTAGTTTCCAATAGGACCCTGCTGCCACGGGAGGGTAGGACAAAAGATGTCATGCAAGTTCTTTTCCATAAGCACGTATGACTATATTCGGAATACATGCCTACATTACATTGATGAACTGGAGCTAGTTTTGTGTCACACTATGTTATAACTGTTGCATGATCGATCGCATCCGACATAATTCTCCATCACCGATCCAATGCCTACGAGCTTTTCATATATTGTTCTTCGCTTATTTACTTTTCCGTTACAACTGTTACAATCACTATAAAACCAAAAATATTACTTTTGCTACCGTTACCACTACTATCATATTAGTTTGCTACTAAAAACATTGCTGCAGATATTAATTTACCGCGGGGGGGGGGGGTCGTGCCCTTGTTGATTGCTTGACGTAGGGTCCAAGTCCTCTGGATCATGTTCGTTCCGAAAATCATTTTCTCGAAGGTTTCATTCCGTTTGGACTCCGTTTGATATTCTTTTTCTGTGAAACCCTAAAATAGGCAAAAAAACAACAATTCTGGGCTGGGCCTCCGGTTAATAGGTTAGTCCCAAAAATAATATAAAAGTGTATAATAAAGCCCAATAATGTCCAAAACAGAATATAATATAGCATGGAACAATAAAAAATTATAGATACGTTGGAGACGTATCAAGCATCCCCAAGCTTAATTCCTTCTCGTCCTCGAGTAGGTAAATGATAAAAACAGAATTTTTGATGTGGAATGCTACTTGGTATATTTTCAATGTAATTCTTCTTAATTATGGTATGAATATTCAGATCCGAAAGATTCAAGACAAAAGTACAATATTGACATAGAAATAATAATACTTCAAGCATACTAACTAAGAAATTATGTCTCTTCAAAATAACATGGCCAAAGAAAGTTATCCCTACAAAATCATATAGTCTGGCTATGCTCTATCTTCACCACACAAAGTATTTAAATCATGCACAACCTCGATGAGAAGCCAAGCAATTGTTTCATACTTTTGGTGTTCTCAAACTTTTTCAATCTTCACGCAATACATGAGCGTGAGCCATGGACATAGCACTTTAGGTGGAATAGAATGGTGGTTGTGGAGGAGATAAAAAAAGGGGAAAGATAGTATACATCAACTAGGCGTATCAACGGGCTATGGAGATGCCCATCAATAGATATCAACGTGAGTGAGTAGGGATTGCCATGCAACGGATGTACTAGAGCTATAAGTATATGAAAGCTCAACAAAAAGAAACTAAGTGGGTGTGCATCCAACTCGTTTGCCCACGAAGACCTAGGGCATTTTGAGGAAGCCCGTCATTGGAATATACAAGCCAAGTTCTATAATGAAAAATTCCCACTAGTATATGAAAGTGATAACATAGGAGACTCTCTATTATGTAGATCATGGTGCTACTTTGAAGCACAAGTGTGGTAAAGGATAGTAGCATTGTCTCTTCTCTCTTTTTATCTCATTTTTTTTATTTGGGCCTTTCTCTCTTTTTTTATGGCCTTTATTTTTTTTTCGCCCGGAGTCTCATCCCGACTTATGGGGGAATCATAGTCTCCATCATCCTTTCCTCACTGGGACAATGCTCTAAAAATGATGATCATCACACTTTTATTTACTTACAACTCAACAATTACAACTCGATACTTAGAACAAAATATGACTCTATGTGAATGCCTCCGGTGGTGTACCGGGATATGCAATGAATCAAGAGTGACATGTATGAAAGAATTATGAACGATGGCTTTGCCACAAATACAATGTCAACTACATGATCATGCAAAGCAATATGACAATGATGGAGCGTGTCATAGTAAACGGAACGGTGGAAAGTTGCATGGCAATATATCTCGGAATGGCTATGGAAATGCCATGATAGGTAGGTATGGTGGCTGTTTTGAGGAAGGTATATGGTGGGTATATGATACCGGGGGGGGGGGAGGCGTGCCCCCTACCTCGTGCCCTCCTCGTTGATTGCTTGACGTAGGGTCCAAGTCCTCTGAATCATGTTCATTCCGAAAATCACGTTCCCGAAGGTTTCATTCCGTTTGGACTCCGTTTGATATTCTTTTTCTACAAAACCCTAAAATAGGCAAAAAAATAGCAATTCTGGGCTGGGCCTCCGGTTAATAGGTTAGTCCCAGAAATAATATAAAAGTGTATAATAAAGCCCAATAATGTCCAAAACAGAATATAATATAGCATGGAACAATCAAAAATTATAGATACGTTGGAGACGTATCAGTATTCTATTTCTCAGTCCTGAAGATATGCAAGAGGCAAAGAAATCTATGAAAGAAAAAGGTACTAAAGCACAAGATGTTAAGAATTCACCACCTATTGAAGAAATGCATGGTCTTGATGACCCGACACAGGTAGTAAAGGTAAATTCTCTCTATAGATTCGATAAATGTGAAATCCCATTTACTAAGTTTGCTAGCCAATGCTTGGATGAGTTTGATGACTTTATGGTTAAGCAAGAAAACTTCAATGCTTATGTTGGTAGACAATTGAAACACAATGCTGATATGCTTGAACACTTGAGTGATTATATGGCTAATGTTAAAGGTGAACTTAAACTTATTAGTAAACATGCTTCTATGGTTACCACTCAAGTAGAACAAGTACTTAAAGCTCAGAATGATTTGCTCAATGAATTAAACAATAAGAATAATGATAATGTTGTTAGAGTTATGACTAGAGGTGGTAAAATGACTCAGGAACCTTTGTATCCCGAGGGCCATCCTAAGAGAATTGAGCAAGATTCTCAGAGAGCTAATGTAGATGTACCTAGTCCTTCTAAGAAGAAGAAAAAGAAGAATGATAGGACT
Source organism: Triticum urartu (assembly GCF_003073215.2). Lineage (NCBI taxonomy): Eukaryota > Viridiplantae > Streptophyta > Magnoliopsida > Poales > Poaceae > Triticum > Triticum urartu. Next base: position 460,273,550 of record NC_053022.1, read on the forward strand.
TTGCATGCTTCTAGTGAACCTGTTATTGACACACCTGACAATCCCAATGATTTTTCTATTTCTGATGCTGAGACACAATCTGGTAATGAACATGAACCTAGTGATAATGTTAATGATGATGTTCAGGTTGATGCTCAACCTAGCAATGATAATGATGTAGAGATTGAACCTGCTGTTGATCTTGATAACCCACAATCAAAGAATCAACGTTATGATAAGAGAGACTTTGTTGCTAGGAAGCACGGTAAAGAAAGAGAACCATGGGTTCAGAAACCCATGCCTTTTCCTCCTAAACCATCGAAGAAAAAGGATGATGAGGATTTTGAGCGCTTTGCTGAAATGATTAGACCTATCTTTTTGCATATGCATTTGACTGATATGCTTAAAATGAATCCTTATGCTAAATATATGAAGGAAATTGTTACTAATAAAAGAAAGATTCCGGAAGCTGAAATTTCCACCATGCTTGCTAATTATACTTTTAAGGGTGGAATACCAAAGAAACTTGGAGATCCCAGAGTACCAACTATACCATGCTCCATTAAAAGAAACTATGTTAAAACTGTTCTATGTGATCTTGGAGCCGATGTTAGTGTTATGCCTCTCTCTTTATATCGTAGACTTGATTTGAATAAGTTGACACCCACTGAAATATCTTTGCAAATGGCTGACAAATCAACTGCTATACCTGCCGCTATTTGTGAGGATGTGCCTGTTGTGGTTGCAAACGTTACTATTTTAACAGACTTTGTTATTCTTGATATTCCCGAGGACGATAGTATGTCTATTATTCTTGGAAGATCCTTTTTGAATACTGTAGGGGCTTTTATTGATTACACCAAAGGCAATGTCACTTTTCATGTTAATGGTAATGAGCATACAATACACTTTCCGAGGAAACAACCTCGAGTCCATAGTATAAATTCTATTGGAAAAATTTCAACAATCACTATTGGAGGTTTTGAATTTTCTCTTCCCACTATCAAGAAGAAATATGATATTCTTATTGTTGGGGACATGCATATCCCCGTTGAGGTAACCTTGTTGACATTACCCTTGAGGTAAAAGGTTGGGAGGCGAATCTATAAGCCCCTATCTTTCTTTGTGTCCGATTAAAACTTTGAACCATTAAATATCACGTGAGTGTTAGCAATTGTGAAAGATTAAATGATAGTTGAGTATGTGGAGTTTGCTAAATCAAAGCTCTGACATAGACCCTTCCTGAAAATAAGATGAATTGCAACTGTTTGATGACTGAGAATATAGTTTGTTAGTTTCAAGAAAGTTTATGATCTATACTTTAACATGTGAATAGCTTGTTACTTGATCATGAAAAGTTTTATGAAAATGAGCTACTGTTATGATATATAATGATGCTAGAAAAAGTGATTGGAACTATCATTGATGATATTCGAAAATTCTCCGGTTTCATGCTATTCAAAATGAGTTTGTTAACAAGACCTGATCAACCTTGTTAGTGAATTCCTTTTGATGAGCATGATATGGATGAATTTAGAAAACACAACTCTGTGTACCCTCTTTTTACTTTCTATTATTTATATTAAATAAAGCAAAAAAAGTTTTTTTCTGTCTGTTTTCTGAATTATCCATGCAATAAAAAATACCCCGAAAATAAAAGTTCTCCAAACGCCCTGAAAATTAAATATGATTTTTTCTAGAATCTTTGAGAATATATGGCACTGAAAACACAGCAGGAGCCACGTGCCCACGAGGGTGGAGGGAGCAACCACCCCCTGGGCGCACCCCTTGCCTCGTGGACCCCATGTGGGTCCCCTCCACTTATCCCAGCCACCACACACTCCTTCTTCCTCCCAAAAAAATCACTAGCCAGCTCAAACCCGAGTTCTTGCTCATCTTGCTGCCATTTTCGATCTCCTTGCTCAAAGCTCCATTCACAAAACTGCTTTGGGGGATTGTTCTTCGGTATGTGACTCCTCCAATGGTCCAATTAGTTTTTGTTATAGTGCTTTATTCATTGCATTTTTTGCTGCTTAGGTGACCCTGTTCTTGCGCTTGCATGTCGAATTATATGGTCAAAGTAGTTTTAATGCATGATATGGCCTCTAGGCACTGGTAGGAGTAGTTGCTATCAATTTAGTTGAGTATGGTTGACTTTTATTTTTTAGTTACTAAAAATTTCATAAATTTTTCAGAGGAAGAAAATATGTTTAGGAAAATGTACCAAGGTGGTTCCTCAAGGAAGCAAGGCCCCAGGCCCGCAATATGCGAGCCGGACAATGAACTACCAAGAGATGCTCAAGTGCGGCCTTGTGAATGGCTGTCAGAGGACTTCATGGTTCGGGCAGGAATCAAATAGGAATTTGACGCATATGTGTGTAACGCCGATCTTGAGAGCTTCATGGCAGATAAGTGCCATCAGTACCTCTATTTGACTGATTCATTTTTGAGAAGGTTTAAATTTACATCATCACGCAATTCTCAAACTGTCCTATTTGATCTCTATGATAAATCTTATACCATGGACTTAGAAGATTTTAATACTGCTTGTAAACTCCCACAGTGGGGTAATATTAGTGAACCTCGCAAATCTGAATATAAAGACTTTCTTGCTAGTATAACTATGGGGGAATCTAGGGAAATCACGCAAGTAACCATAGGGAGCATTCATTTTCCTGCTATACATTATTTTGCTCTCTTCGTAGGTAGATGCATAAATGGTAAGGATGAGGCGTGTCACATGTGTGTTCCTGATCTTAGTGTTCACAAGAGTGCTGTATTAGGAGATAGACAATATAACTTGGGGGCCATTGTTGCACATAGGTTGCATAATAATAGTATTGATGGAGATTTCTTTGGTGGAACTTATGCAACCCGTTTAGCTGATTTTCTTGAGATACCCATACTTGGAGATGATATTGAGTTGCCTCCTCCTTATTTAGATTATAATGCCATGGTTCGTCATCAGTTTGTTGAGAGGAACAATCAGTTCCTCCAGTACCGACTAATCTTTGACAGACGACGCATGAGGGAGTCCTGGATTAGGGGGTGTTCGGATAGCCGAACTATACCTTCAGACGGACTCCTGGACTATGAAGATACAAGATTGAAGACTCCGTCCCGTGTCCGGAAGGGACTTTCCTTGGCGTGGACGGCAAGCTTGGCGATACGGATGTTCAGATCTCCTACCATTGTAACCGACTCTATGTAACCCTAACCCTCTCCGGTGTCTATATAAACCGGAGGGTTTTAGTCCGTAGGACAACATACACATCAACAATCATACCATAGGCTAGCTTCTAGGGTTTAGCCTCTCTGATCTCGTGGTACCCATATCATCAATATTAATCAAGCAGGACGTAGGGTTTTACCTCCATCGAGAGGGCCCGAACCTGGGTAAAACTTCGTGTCCCTTGCCTCCTGTTACCATCCGGCCTAGACGCACAGTTCGGGACCCCCTACCCGAGATCCGTCGGTTTTGACACCAACATTGGTGCTTTCATTGAGAGTTCCTCTGTGCCGTTGCCGTCAGGCCCAATGGCTCCTACGATCATCAATGGCGATGCAGTCCAGGGTGAGACCTTCCTCTCCGGACAGATCTTCGTCTTTGGCGGCTTCGCACTGCGGGCCAATTCACTTGGTCATCTAGAGCAGATCGAAAGCTACGCCCCTGGCCATCAGGTCAGATTCGGAAGTTTAAACTACATGGCTGACATCCGCGGGGACTTGATCTTCGACGGATTTGAACCACTGCCGAGCGTGCCGCACTGTCATGACGAGCATGATCTAACTCTGCCGATGAACGGTGCCCTGGAGGCCGCACCCGCACCGGCTCCAACCCTTAGTTCGGAGTCAACTGCGCCGATCGAGGATGGGCAGTTGGACGCCACCTCGGGGGCTGCGATCCAAATGGCGATTGAGCCGAACACCAGCCCCGTACTCTGCGAGGCTCGTGACTCCAAGGAGCCGGACTCCTCTCCGGACTCCGAACCCTCCGCGCCCCTGCCAGTCGAATCCGATTGGGCTCCGATCATGGAGTTCACTGCCGCAGACATCTTTCAGCACTCGCCTTTCGGCGATATCCTGAAGTCACTGAAGTCTCTCTCTTTATCAGGAGAGCCCTGGCCGGACTACAGTCAGCAAGGTTGGGTATGGACGATGAAGAAATTCAAAACCCACCCACCACCCACTTTGTAGCCATTGTCGACGACTTAATAGACATGCTCGACTTCGACTCCGAAGACATCGACGGTATGGACGCCGATGAAGGAGATGATGAAGAACCAGCGCCTACTAGGCCCTGGAAAGCCACCTCGTCATATGACATATACATGGTGGACACCCCAAAAGAGGGAGAGGGCGATGGAACAGCGAAGGATGACCCCTCCAAGAAACAGCCCAAGCGCTGGCGTCAGCGGCGCCGCTCAAAATCCCGCCAACACAAAAACGGTGATTCCAGCACGGGAGATAATAATACTCCGGAGAGTGCCGAAGAAAACCCCCTCTAGCAAGGTTTATCACAGGAGGATGGAGAAACCAGCCCTCATGAGAGAGCGGTAGACAGAGAGGTCGAGGACGATAATTATATGCCTCCCCATGAAGACGAGGCAAGCCTCGACGACGACGAATTCGTCGTGCCAGAGGATCCCGTTGAGCAAAAGCGTTTCCAACGCAGGCTTATGGCCACGGCAAGAAGCCTCAAGAAAAAACAGCAACTACTCAGAGCTCATCAAGATTTGCTGGTTGACAGATGGACTGAAGTCCTTGCGGCTGAAGAGCATAAACTCGAACGCCCCTCCAAGAGTTACCCAAAGCGCAAGTTGCTACCCCGATTAGAGGAGGAAGCACTTGATGCGGCCGAACGGCCACCTCGTGGCCGCGACAGAGAGGCCTCCCGGCCCTCCACTCAAGCCGCACCCCGTACCAAGGCACGGGAATATGCGCCGGAATTACGAGACATGTTGGAGGACAAGGCAAGGCAAACACGATCGATCTACGGATCTCGTGGGCACCCCACGACTCGAGACGGTAACCGTCACGCCGGCCACAAATTCGGCAGGGACGAACACAGTAGACAAAGCTCATTGGAGCTACGTCATGATATCGCCCAGTACAGAGGCACCGCACACCCACTGTGCTTTACAGACGAAATAATGGATCATCAAATCCCCGAGGGTTTCAAACCCGTAAACATCGAATCATACGATGGCACAACAGACCCTGCGGTATGGATCGAGGATTATCTCCTTCATATCCACATGGCCCGCGGCGACGATTTTCACGCCATCAAATACCTCCCACTCAAGCTTAAAGGACCAACTCGGCATTGGCTCAACAACTTGCCAACAGGATCAATCAGTTGTTGGGAGGACCTGGAAGCCGCATTCCTCGACAATTTCCAGGGCACTTATGTGCGACCCCCAGACGCTGATGACCTAAGTCACGTAATCCAGCAGCCAGAGGAATCGGCCAGACAATTCTGGACACGGTTCCTAACAAAGAAAAATCAAATAGTCGACTGTCTGGACGCTGAGGCCCTAGCAACCTTCAAGCACAATATCCGTGATGAGTGGCTGGCCCGGCACCTCGGACAGGAAAAGCCGAAATCTATGGCAGCACTCACGACACTCATGACCCGCTTTTGCGCGGGAGAAGACAGCTGGCTCGCTCGTAGCAACAATATGACCAAGAACCCTGGTAGTTCAGACACCAGGGACATTAGTGGCAGGTCGCGCCGCAACAAGCAGAAGCGCCGCATTAACGGCGACAATGCTGAGGATACGACAGCTAATGCCGGATTCAGAGGCTCTAAATCCGGTCAACGGAAGAAGCCATTCAAAAGGAATCCTAGGGGCCCGTCCAGCTTGGACTGAATACTCGACCACTTGTGCCAAATACATGGCACCCCCGAAAAGCCGGCCAATCACACCAACAAGGATTGTTGGGTCTTCAAGCAGGAAGGCAAGCTAAGCGCCGACAATGAAGACAAGGGGCTGCATAGTGATGACGACGAGGAGCCCCGTCCGCCGAACAACAATGGACAGAAGGGTTTTCCCCCACAAGTGCGGACGGTGAACATGATATACGCCACCCACGTCCCCAAAAGGGAGCGAAAGCGCGCGTTAAGGGACGTATACGCGGTAGAGCCAGTCGCCCCAAAGTTCAACCCATGGTCCTCCTGCCCGATCACCTTTGATCGAAGAGACCATCCCACTAGCATCCGTCATGGCGGATTTACCGCATTGGTTCTAGACCCAATTATTGACGGATTTCATCTCACTAGAGTCCTCATGGACGGCGGCAGCAGCCTGAACCTGCTTTACTAGGATACAGTGCGAAAAATGGGCATCGATCCCTCGAGGATTAAGCCCACCAAAACGACCTTTAAAGGCGTAATACCAGGTATAGTGGCCAACTGTACAGGCTCAGTCACACTTGAAGTGGTCTTCGGATCCCTGGATAATTTCCGAAGCGAGGAATTGATCTTCGACATAGTCCCATTCCGCAGTGGCTATCATGCAGTGCTCGGACGAACCGCATTCGCCAAATTCAATGCGGTACCGCACTATGCATACCTTAAGCTCAAGATGCCAGGCCGTCGTGGAGTAATTACGGTCAATGGAAACATCGAACGCTCCCTCTGAACGGAGGAGCACACGACGGCCCTTGCAGCGGAAGTACAAAGCAGCCTCTCCAGGCAGTTCTCCAGTCTGGCCATTAAACGTCCGGACACCGTCAAGTGTGCCCAGAGTAACCTACAACAAGACCGTCTGGCACGTTCCGAGCAGGCGTAGCAATGCGGCCCCAACCCCAACCCTCACAAAAAGGCGACACCAGTACTTCACGTCCATAACTACGCTCTGGAAATACCATGGGCATAGGGGGAGGGGCACCATCATGACATGCCCAAAACACGGCTTAAACCACACCAGGGGCTGCCGATTCTTTACTTTTCTCTTACTTCTAGGACTCTACTCTTCAGAAGGCCTGTTCGGCAGTTCAATTGCCACACAAACGATGCAAGGACCAGGGAAGCAGACAAGCCATGCCGCATTACAGAAATCCCAAGTGGTCTCTATCACGAGCAGTATACCTGTTTCGCATACTATTCCGCAGCTTGCCCCTGGAGCAGACATGTTAAATAGTCCAACTTTTCATTTATCGCATTACTTGTATCGTTCTTCTTTGATCGCAGCTATTTTTAATAAACAATGCATAGCTTTTGTCTATTTTTTGCATTATCTTTTTATAAATAAATGTTCCTTAACGACATGTTGCACCCGTACAACTTGGTACGGCCAAAATACGCCAGGGGCTTTTAGCACCCCTCAATATGGTGTGAGAAGTCCGAACACTTTCACAAGTGCGGCACCCCGAACTTATAGCACTATATGCATCGGCTCCGAATCATGTCTTGGGTCAATAGTTGGGTTTGCCCGGCTCCTATGTTTTGGTGCCTTACGTTCCGCTATATCGGCTAAGGTAGCACTAGGAGAACCACTGCGATTGTGCCCCAGTTGAGCTAGGCCGAGCACCTCAGTGGAGAAAGCTAAAACTGACTGTCATGATGAAGCGAGAGCTGGTCGCTGTTCGAGAGGTTTTTTTGAGTCCCTAAAGACTTATGCCGCTTAGGGCGAAGAGTCGGCTCTGTCCGGCCAAGGCGTGGATAGCGCCCAGAACTCGGTCTTCCGAATACTAGGGTGTTCGCCGAAATTTAAAATTATAGAATTCTATGGCTAAGTGAGAGTGTTCACGCTTTATAGTCCGATTGCCTCATTCGTTGGGCTGAGCGCCTCCCTCAAAGGACCCAAATATGGGAAAAAGAGCGCCCAGGTTTATCCCCGAACACCCCAGCACTAGCGGCAAGGGGGCAGAAGCCGACGACTCGCCATCTCTTAGTATTGATAAACAGCCGCACAGAAGGTAATATTTTAAATTCAAGCAGCATTGCTCAGTGCATATGAGCAAGTTTTCAGCGCACAGGACAAACACGAGCGAGTTTTACTCAAAAATTACATCCGTAGTACATTCATCCGCCACAAGGCGGGCACCCTTCAGAACATCCTTCTAGTAATTTTCGGGCTTGCGATGCTCTTTCCCCGCTGGTGGCCTATCCTTCACAAGCTTCTCTGCATCCAGCCTGCCCCAGTGCACCTTAGCACGGGCAAAGGCCCTACAGGCACCTTCAATACAGATGGAGCGCTTGATGACTTCGAGCCTTGGATAGGCCTCCACCAGCCGCCGCACCAGCCCAAAATAGCTCCCAGGTAGAGCCTCTCCAGGCCACAGCCAAACTAGGAGGCCCTTCATGGCCTGTTCGGCCGCCTTGTGGAGCTCGACCAGTTGCTTCAGCTGGTCGCTCAGGGGCACGGGGTGTCCGGCCTCAGCATACTGAGACCAGAACACCTTCTCCGTCGAGCTGCCCTCCTCGGCTCGATAGAATGCGGCGGCATCGGATACACTCCGGGGAAGATCTGCAAATGCCCCTGGAGAGCTCCGGATTCGGGTAAGTATCAAGTAACTCACGTTTACATGTATACTTTGCATAAAGAATGCCTTACCTGCCGCTATCCTCTTCACCTCATCCAACTCCTGGAGGGTCTTCTGGGATTCGGTCTTGGCAGACTTGGCATTTTCAATAGCCGCCGCGAGCTCGGACGCTTGTGTCTTCGAGTCAAGCTCCAAACTCTCATGTTTCTTCATGAGAACCTGGAGCTCTTGCCGCACCTTGCCAACCTCGGCCTCATACCTCTCCCGCTCGGTGCGCTCTGCGGCCGCACTCTTCTCGGCCTCGAGCAGCGCTTGCTTAAGGGTCGCCACCTCAGATGTGGCCCCTACAATAGCCATGTTAATCCTGTCATTTCTTGCAATTGCACCTTTTTTATATATACATATTCAACCAAGGTATTTCTTACCTTCATTGTCCTTGAGCTACTTCTTGGCATGCTCGAGCTCTTGCTCGGACCTTTCGAGGTCCTGCTTTAGCGTGTCCACTTCCGCAGTCAGTGTGGCGGACGCAAGCAGAGTAGCCTGCACATGCATATTGACTCATTTTTGTTAGACTCCTGCGAATTCTGTTTGATCCTCTATTCGGCTTTTCTTCCCGAACGCCAAACAGAGCATCAGGGGCTACTGTCTATGCGGTACTATTATTTACACTTTCTTTACTTACCTCGAAGCCTGTTAAAAGGCTAGTACAAGCTTCAGTCAGTCCGTTTTTTGCGGACTGAACCTTCTGGACCACCACACTCATAATAGCGCGGTGCTCCTCGTCGATGGAGGCGCCTTGGAGCACCTCCAACATATTGTCCGGCGCCTCCGGTTGGACGGAGGCCGCCGGCACGGTGGACTTGCTCCTCTTGGAAGGAGGTCCCCCGCCGGACTCCAGAACCTTTGAAGGTTCTGGAGCGGTGTCCGGCCTAGAGCCGGACTTGGAGCCCTGGGGGGTTTCATCCCCCTTACTCCTGGAGTCCGGGAGGTCGCCTTGCGGCGCCTCCAGGACCACCTCCTCCCGGATTGGAACCTGTTGGGACAACACTTCGGTGTCGTCCGTAGGGCGGGGGAGGAAGCCGTCGGAAGTGAGTTCACGTCCGACAAGTCCAGTGAGCCGCTCGACAACGCGTCGAGATGGTCTTTGGGTGGGCTGCATAAACACATTCGACATAAGGGAAAGTTGTGCAATAAACGAATACTATGAATTACTCCGGTATCCGGATACTTACGATTTTGCCAGGGGCTTGGCCCTGGGCTGCCACTCGTCTCCGCCGTCGTCGGCGTCACTTGATAGTCCGGAGGAAGGGTTTTCCCCTTCTTGGACCCTCCAGCCTCCTCAGAGAGGGAGGCCTTCCTTTTCTTCTCTCCTCCCGCTGGAGGGGGAGAGGTTTCTTCTTCTTCCTCCTCGTCTTCGCGAGAGGAAGGTGCTTCGGGACCGTCGGATGATGAATCCGACACCTCCTGGCGCCGAGCGCTCTTTCGAGTCCCCGTGGCCCTTTTCGTGGCCTTCTTCTCCGGCACCACAAAGGGCGCCAGAACCAGCAGCCTCACCAAGCGAGCGTCCGCTGGGCCTTCGGGCAAAGGGGTCGGACAGTTGATCTGTCCGGACGTCACCTGCCAATCCTGTCAGAGGAAAGGGAGCTTAGATCCCGCATAGAGTCAAACTATGGAAAACTGATACCCTGTAAAAGGAAAAAACAGCTTACCGCGAGTGCGTGACGCTGCACGCTGAATCCGCGATCCTCGGTAGCGGATGCAGGAGCCTTGGCGTCCTTGAAAAGCATCCTCCAGGCATCTTCGTACGTCGTGTCGAAGAGCCTATTTAGAGTTTGATGCTGTGCCGGGTCGAACTCCCACAGATTGAAGGCCCGTTGTTGACACGGGAGGATCAGGCGGATGAGCATAACCTGGACTACGTTGACAAGCTTGAGCTTCCTGTCCACCAGGGTTTGGATGCATGTTTGGATTCCGGTCAGCTCTCCTTTTTTACCCCAAGACAGGCCTGTCACCTTCCAGGAGGTGAGCCGCGTAGGGGGGCCGGATCGAAACTCAGGGGGTGCGACCCATTCGGCGTCGCGCGGCTCGGTGACGTAAAACCACCATGATTGCCACCCCTTCAGGGTCTCCACAAAGGAGCCCTCGAGCCACAGGACGTTGGCCATCTTGCCAACCATGGCACCGCCGCACTCCGCCTGGCTGCTGCGCACCACCTTTGGCTTGACGTTGAAAGTCTTAAGCCATAGGCCGAAATGGGGGCGGATGCGGAGGAACGCCTCGCACACGACGATGAACGCCGAGATGTTGAGGACGAAGTTCGGGGCCGGATCGTGGAAATCCAGGCCGTAGTAGAACATGAGCCCTCGGACAAATGGATGCAGAGGGAAGCCCAGTCCGCGGAGGAAATGGGGGAGGAATACCACCCTCTCATGGGGCCCAGGAGTGGGGATGAGCTGCCCCTTTTCGGGAAGCCGGTGCGCGATGTCGCTAGCCAGATATCCGGCCTTCCTCAGCTTTTTGATGTGTCCCTCCGTGACGGAGGAGACCATCCACTTGCCTCCTGCTCCGGACATGACTGGAGAAGGTTGAGGTGGTAGTGCGGACTTGGGCGCTGGAGCTCGAGTGCGCAAGAGTGGATAGGCAAAGGAGGAAGAAGGCATGGGTGAAAAGGTGGATCCTTATCCCCTTATATGTGTGGACGCAACTACGTGTCCCCACCAGCCTGGTAAAACTCGCTTATCTCCAAGCGCTGTAATCAATGGCGCGGTTGGGTTACCCACGCCCATATTGATGAGAATCCCGGAATAAAGGGACACAATCTCTGCTTTAGCAAGACGTGCCAAGGAAACCGCCTCACATAACGCGCTAAGATGGGACAGTAAAACGGTTCGAATAAAAGCTTGGCCGTGGTGTGATGTCACACTACGGAGTACGTCAGCAGATTAGATTTGTGTAAATATTATTCTCTCTATGGCAATATGTGGAAACTTATTTTGCAGAGCCAGACACTATCTTTGTTCAAAATCTTCTATGAAGTACTTTGAGGAGGAACCCGCCTTGCAATGCCGAAGACAATCTGCGTGCCGGACTCGTCATCATTGAAGCCTGGTTCAGGGGCTACTAAGGGAGTCCTGGATTAGGGGGTGTTCGGATAGCTGAACTATACCTTCAGCCGGACTCCTGGACTATGAAGATACAAGACTGAAGACTCCGTCCCGTGTCCGGAAGGGACTTTCCTTGGCGTGGAAGGCAAGCTTGGCGATACGGATGTTCAGATCTCCTACCATTGTAACCGACTCTATGTAACCCTAACCCTCTCCGGTGTCTATATAAACCGGAGGGTTTTAGTCCGTAGGACAACATACACATCAACAATCATACCATAGGCTAGCTTCTAGGGTTTAGCCTCTCTGATCTCGTGGTAGATCTACTCTTGTACTACCCATATCATCAATATTAATCAAGCAGGACGTAGGGTCTTACCTCCATCAAGAGGGCCCGAACCTGGGTAAAACTTCGTGTCCCTTGCCTCCTGTTACCATCCGACCTAGACGCACAGTTCGGGACCCCCTACCCCAGATCCGCCGGTTTTGACACCGACAACGCACCTATCACGTCGCTCTCCCTGCCCCTACTTTCTTTGACTTTCAGGCAAAAGGGAGATATGTTATAACCAGGGAGGAGGCGACCGAGTACGAGAGGAGGGGAGAAGCAGCTCGCCTCCAAGCTACATCTCATCAGGCAATTGCCGCTGCATCTCAGTACGACCCCAGCTACAACTTTGATCCATGGGCATAGACCAACTTAGGCCAAAAGCCTAAGCTTGAGGGAGTATGTATCTCTCACCAGCATTACATTCATGTTCACACACTCATGCCAGTTGTCGGTGCTCATACTTTTTCATTGTATCATCCATGCTAGTTTATTTTTATTTTCTCGCTTTCTTCTCGTGTGTTTGAAAAACCTTAAGAAAAACCAAAAAAATAGTTGTAGCTTTTAGTTAGTTTACTTTCCATGCATGTAGTAGTAGTAATGAAAAAGAAAACCCAAAAAGATTTCTCGTTCTTCTTTTGCTTGTTGGGAGCTTTCCCGTGTAAATAGTTTTGTTCCTTTTCTTTCCTTTGGGGGTCGAGAGGAGAAGACCATAATGAAAATGTTGAGTGGCTATTATATGCATTATTGTTGATCTATCAAAGAGCCCATATTACCTTGTCTTCTTTCTTGAATTAAATGCTTGCAGATTCCAGCTTAGTCCAATGCACGTGCACTATTATTATTATCCACATCGATCGGTCGTGCAAGTGAAAGGCAGTAATGATGATTATATGATGAACTTAATGAGATGAGGAAAGCTGGTATGAACTCGACCTCTCTTGTTTTTGTAAATATGATTAGTCCATCATTCCTGATTCAACCTATTATGAAAGAAACATATTTGCAATGGCAATAAGAGATTGTAGTTGCTTATGCTATGCTTAATTAGCTAGGAGTTTATAATGGTTTACCTTGCGTGCCAACATGCTATTGAAATGGTTGTGATGTGGTATGATAGGGTGGTATCCTCTTTTGAACGATTGAAGTGGCTTGACTTGGAACATGTTCACGCATGTAGTTGAAACAAAATCAACATAGCCTCCATGATATTTATGTTCATGGTGCATTATATCCTACTCATGCTTGCATTCGGTGTTGATTAATTTTAATGCACGTTCATGGCTGTTGTCGCTCTCTAGCTAGTCGCTTCCCTGTCTTTTTCTAGCCTTCACTTGTACTAAGCGGGAATACTGCTTGTGCATCCAATTCCATAAACCCCAAAGTTATTCCATATGAGTCCACCATACCTACCTACATACGGTATCTACCTACCATTCCAAGTAAATTTGTATGTGCCAAACTCTAAACCTTAAAATAAACATTCTGTTTTGTATGCTCGAATAGCTCATGTATCAACTAGGGCTATCTGTATCCTCCATGCTGGGCGGGTTATTCTCAAGAGGAGCGGACTCCGCTCTTCATTCACGAGAAAATGGCTGGTCACCGGGATGCCCAGTCCGATGCTCAAATTAAATCAAAATAATTGCAAACAAAACTCCCCTAGGATTGTTGTTAGTTGGAGGCACCCGTTGTTTCGCGCAAGCCATGGATTAATGCTTGTTGGTGGTGGGGGAGTATAAACTTTACCATTCTGCTTGGGAACCGCCTATAATGTTTGTAGCATGGAAGATATCGAGATCTCTCGGTTGTTATGTTGACAATGAAAGTATACCGCTCAAAATATTATTCATATTTATTTCAAAATCGAGCTCTGGCACCTCTACAAATCCCTGCTTCCCTCTATGAATGGCATATCTATTAACTTTTATGTTGAGTCATCACCCTCTTATTTAAATGCACCAGTTGGAGAGCACCACTGTCATTTTCATCAATTACTGTTAGTTTACATTGAGTATGACTGTGACTGGATCTCTTTTACCATGAATTACAATGTCTAGTCAGTCCTTGATCTTTAAAGGTGCTCTGCATTTATGTTTTGTGTTCTCAGAAAGGGCTAGCGGGATACCATCTTGTTATATCATATCATGATTGTTTTTAGAAAGTGTTGTAATCCGAGATTTGTTATTATTGCTCGCTAGCTGATTATGCCATTGATATGAGTAAACATGAGACCTAAATGTTATTGTGAATATGGTTAGTTCATAATCTTTGCTGAAAACTTGATTGCTTGCTTTACATATTTACAACAACAAGAGCAAACAGAGTTTGTAAAAGTTTTTATTTATCACTTTCAGTTTATCAACTGAATTGCTTGAGGACAAGCAAAGGTTTAAGCTTGGGGGAGTTGATACGTCTCTGTTGTATCTAATTTTCCAAACACTTTTGCCCTTGTTTTGGACTCTAGCTTGCATGATTTGAATGGAACTAACCCGGACTGACGCTGTTTTCAGCAGAATTGCCATGGTGTTATTTTTGTGCAGAAATAAAAGTTCTCGGAATGACCTAAAAATCAACGGAGATTATTTTTGGAATACATAAAAAATACTGGAAGAAGAATCCACATCAGGGGGCCCACACCCTGTCCACGAGGGTGGGGGGCACGCCTACCCCCCTGGCCGCACCCCCTGCCTCGTGGGCCCCCTAACACTCCACCGACGTCCACCTTGACTCCATATATTCACTTTCAGGGAGAAAAAAAATCAAGGAGAAGGATTCATCACGTTTTACGATACAGAGCCCCGCCAAGCCCTAAACTCTCTCGGGAGGGCTGATCTGGAGTCCGTTCGGGGCTCCGAAGAGGGGAATCTGTCGCCATCGTCATCATCAACCTTCCTCCATCACCAATTTCATGATGCTCACCACCGTGTGCGAGTAATTCCATCGTAGGCTTACTGGACGGTGATGGGTTGGATGAGATTTATCATGTAATCAAATTAGTTTTGTTAGGGTTTGATCCCTAGTATCCACTATGTTTTGAGATTGGTGTTGCTATGACTTCGCTATGCTTAATGCTTGTCACTAGGGCCCGAGTGCCATGATTTCAGATCTGAACCTATTATGTTTTCATGAATATATGTGAGTTCTTGATCCTATCTTGCAAGTCTATAGTCACCTGTTATGTGTTATGATCCGTTAACCCCGAAGTGACAAGAATCAGGACCATTACCGGTGATGACCGTAGTTTGAGGAGTTCATGTATTCACTATGTGTTAATGCTTTGGTCCGGTACTCTATTAAAAGGAGGCCTTAATATCCCTTAGTTTCCAATAGGACTCCGCTGCCACAGGAGGGTAGGACAAAAGATGTCATGCAAGTTCTTTTCCATAAGCACGTATGACTATATTCGGAATACATGCCTACATTACATTAATGAACTAGAGTTAGTTCTGTGTCACCCTATGTTATAAATGTTGCATGATCGATCGCATCTGACATAATTCTCCATCACCGATCCAATGCCTACGAGCTTTTCATATATTGTTCTTCGCTTATTTACTTTTCCGTTGGTACTGTTAACATCACTATAAAACCAAAAATATTACTTTTGCTACCGTTACCACTACTATCATATTACTTTGCTACTAAAAACCTTGCTGCAGATATTAAGTTTCCAGGTGTGGTTGAATTGAAAACTCAGCTGCTAATACTTGAGAATATTCTTTGGCTCCCCTTGTGTCGAATCAATAAATTTGGGTTGAATACTTTACCCTCGAAAAATGTTGCGATCCCCTATACTTGTGGGTTATCATGCCACACAGCCCGAACTCAAACCAGAGTTCGTGGCAGATCTTGTTTGAATTTGCAGTTCCGAGCAGCTCCCAATCTTGGTTGCGGGTGATTTCAACTTTATTAGAAGAAGAGAGGAAAAAAAACAATGATAATTTCGATGGCAGGTGGTCGTTCATGTTTAATACAATTATTGATAGCTTGGATCTGAGAGTGATAGAGCTTTCGGGTAGAAAATTCACCTGGGCTAATACCTTGCCAAACCCGATGTTTGAAAAGCTGGATCGAGTCCTCGCGAGCGTTGAATGGGAACAGAAATTTCCCTTGGTAACAGTCCAGGCACTGTCGCGCAGAATATCTGATCACACGCCTTTATTGGTTGACTCTGGTGAGGCAACCCACATGGGGAACAAAAATTCCTTTTCTTTTGAATTGGCATGGTTTGAAAGAGAAGGCTTCTTGGATCTGATAGCCAGGGAATGGGCTAACGATGCAGGAGGTAGGACTTCGGTTGAGCGATGGCAGAATAAGATAAGGCACTTGAGAAGTTTCTTGCGTGGGTGGGCTAAGAATCTTAGTGGGATTTATAAGGTTTAAAAGGATAGGTTCCTTACACTTATTCATTCCCTAGATTTAAAAGCCGAGTCCACACTTCTAGAGACCACGGAGCTTCATGCTAAATTAGATGCGGAGATGAGATTGAAAGAACTTCTCCGTGAAGAGGAATTGAAGTGGGCACTGCGAGCTAAGGTTCGCAAAGTTGTCACGGGGACGCGAACACTCAATTCTTCCACATGATCGCCAATGGCAAGCACAGAAAGAAAAAATCTTTCAGCTTGAGCAAGACGAAGGAACGATTTTAGGACAGTAAAACCTAAAATTATACATAACCGAATATTACAAGCAGCTGTTTGGGCCTCCGGAGGGTAATTGTGTATCCCTGGATGAGTCTAGGATTGAGGATGTTCCTCAACTTACTGCTAATAAGAACGATATTTTGACTGCCCCATTTTCGGAGAAAGAGGTGTTTGAAGCTATTTCACAGATGAAAAATAATAAGGCACCAGGGCCGTATGGATTCCCGGCGGAGTTCTATAAAAAGTGCTGGCATATTATTAAGGGGGATTTGATACTGATGTTCCATGATTTATTCTCTGGACAACTTCAGTTGTTTCACTTGAATTTTGGAACGATAACTCCGCTTCCTAAGAAAACAGAGGCTGTGAGAATCGAGCAGTTCAGGCCGATCTGTCTTCTTAACGTTAGTTTCAAAATTTTCACCAAGGTAGGGACTAATAGGCTCACATAGATTGCGCATTCTGTGGTGCAGTGGTCCCAAACTGCTTTCATGCCGGACAGAAACATCCTAGAAGGAGTTGTGGTCCTACATGAAACGCTCCACGAAATTCACACGAAAAAACTTGATGGAGTTGTCTTCAAGGTGGATTTTGAGAAAGCATACGATAAAGTCAAATGGCCTTTTCTTCAACACGTATTGCGTATGAAAGGTTTTGATCCAGCCTGGCGTCGCCAAGTAGAATCTTTCATGCAAAAAGGGAGTGTTGGAATTAAAGTGAACGATGACATAGGTCATTATTTCCAGACACATAAGGGCCTGAGACAAGGTGATCCGATGTCTCCTATATTGTTCAACATTGTAGTCGATATGTTGGCAATTCTAATAGGAAGGGCTAAGGAGGCTGGTCAGGTAGGTGGACTGGTGCCTCATCTAGTTGATGGAGGTGTGTCTATCCTACAGTACACCGATGATACTATCATCTTTATGGAGCATGACTTGGCAAAAGTGAGAAACATGAAGCTGGTATTATGCTTATTTGAACAATTGACCGGGTTAAAGATTAACTTTCATAAAAGTGAGTTGTTCTGCTTTGGAAGGGCCAATGAGGAACAAGAGCCTTATAGGAAATTGTTTGGGTGCGAATTGGGGGCTTTACCTTTTACGTATTTAGGTATACCAATTCATCATCGTAAGCTAACAAACAGAGAATGGAAGTGCATTGAGGATCGATTTGAGAAGAAACTGAGCTGTTGGAAGGGCAAGCTCGTGTCATACGGAGGCTGATTAATTCTTATTAATTCATTTCTCACGAGTATGCCTATGTTTCTCTTGTCGTTTTTCGAGGTTCCAGTTGGAGTTAGGAAAAGGCTGGACTTCTATCGATCCCGATATTTCTGGCAGAGTGATGAACTAAAACAAAAATATAGACTCGCCAAATGGGATATTATTTGTAGACCAAAAGACCAAGGGGGTCTTGGCATTGAAAATCTTGAACTCAAAAACAGATGTCTTCTCAGCAAGTGGCTATCTAAGTTATCTGTTGAGACGGAGGCCACATGGGCGCAGATTCTCCGTAGTAAGTACCTCCACTCCAAAACTTTGTCCCAGGTGACAGCAAGGCCGACAGACTCGCCTTTTTGGAAAGGGCTGATGAGAGTAAAATCAGCCTTTTTCAATAGGACAAAGTTTATAATCAGAAATTACACTACCACGTGATTCTGGGAGGATACTTGGCTAGGGGAAACACCCCTTGCGCTGCAATATCCGTCTCTCTATAGTATTGTTCAACGAAGAGATGCTTTTGTTGCAACAGTACTTCAGGCCATCCCTCTCAATATTCAATTCAGGAGGACACTTGTCGGAAATCGTTGGGAAGCTTGGCTCCATTTAGTGAGTAGATTGATGGAGGTCTAGCTGTCTCAACAGCCCGATCAGTTGCGCTGGAAGCTTACTAGGACTGGAGAGTTCATAGTTAAATCGATGTATCTTGATGTTATCAATTCTAACTCCATTCCTAGTTCCAAATATGTTTGTAAAGTCAAAGTTCCTTTTAAAGTTAAGGTATTTATGTGGTTTGTCCATAAACAAGTCATTTTAACTAAGGACAATCTGATAAAGCGTAACTGGACAGGACCTACTAGATGTAGTTTTTGTGATCGGGATGAAACTATCAAACACCTTTTTCTTGACTGCCCATTGGCAAAAGTTCTATGGCAGACGGTACATATAGCCTTTAACATTACTCCTCCGAATTCTGTCAGCACGTTATTTGGGACGTGGCTTAATGGGATAGAGTCCGAAACAACAGGACACATTCGAGTAGGAGCATGTGCTTTATTGTGGGCAGTCTGGAACTGTAGAAATGATTTGGTTTTTAACAGAACAACAAATATTCATTTTTTGCAGGTTATCTTCCGAGCCACTGCGTTGATCCATATGTGGTCGCTACTCACTCCGACGGAGGCCAGGGAGCGTTTGGTTAATGGATCTATCCGGTGGGAGATGGTAGCACGGGATATTTTCAACCGGTTTGGATGGCGGTCATGTAATAGGATAGGCAATTAGTTTCCCTATCTTTCTTTTACCAGTCGGTTGTGGCTTCATGTCTACTTTTATTTGGCTCTCTGTGAGCTTTTCTTTGCTTTCGTTGAGACTTCATGACCTTTGTTGAACCTTTTTGATATTTAATTAAGTTGGCCGCATGCATCGTTATGATGGAGAGGCCGGGGTGACCCCCCTTTTTGAAAAAAAGAAAGTCATGATAAATCAAAGTTCAATTAATCAAAGTACTTAAGAACTCCCACTTAGATAGACATCCCTCTAATCATCTAAGTGATCACGTGATCCATATCAACTAAACCATGTCTGATCATCACGTGAGATGGAGTAGTTTTCAATGTTGAACATCACTATGTTGATAATATCTACTATATGATTCATGCTCGACCTTTCGGTCTCAGTGTTCCGAGGCCATATCTGCATATGCTAGGCTCGTCAAGTTTAACTCGAGTATTCCGTGTGTGCAAAAATGGCTTGCACCCGTTGTATGTGAACGTAGAGCTTATCACACCGATCATCACGTGGTGTCTCGGCACGACGAACTGTAGCAACGGTGCATAGTCTGGGAGAACACTTATACCTTGAAATTAAGTGAGAGATCATCTTATAATGCTACCGTTGAACTAAGAAAAATAAGATGCATAAAGGATAAACATCACATGCAATCAAATATAAGTTACATGATATGGCCATCATCATTTTGTGCCTTTGATCCCCATCTCCAAAGAACCGTCATGATCACCATCATCACCGGCTTGACACCTTGATCTCCATCGAAGCATCGTTGTCGTCTCGCCAACTATTGCTTCTACGACTATCGCTACCGCTTAGTAATAAAGTAAAGCAATTACATGGCGATTTCATTTCATACAATCAAGCAACAACCGTACTCCTACCAGTTGCCGATAACTCTGTTACAAAACATGATCATCTCATACAATAAAATTTAGCATCATGTCTTGACCATATCACATCACAACTTGCCCTGCTGATACGTCTCCAACGTATCTATAATTTTGGATTGTTCCATGCTATTATATTATCTGTTTTGGATGTTAATGGGCTTTATTTTACACTTTTACATTATTTTAGGGACTAACCTACTAACCCAAGGCCCAGTGCAAATTTGCTGTTTTTTTGCCTATTTCAATGTTTCGCAGAGAAGGAATATCAAACGGAATCCAAACGGAATGAAACCTTCGGTAGAGTTATTTTTGGAACAAACGTGATCCAGAGGACTTGGAATGGACGTCAAGAAACAAACAAGGAGTCCATGAGGTAGGGGGCGCTCCTACCCCCTAGGTGCGCCTACCCCCTGGGCGCGCCCTCCCCCCTCGTGGGCCCCTCCTGGCTGAACCGACCTACTTCTTCCTCCTATATATACTCATATACCCTGAAAACATCCAGGAGCACCACGAAACCCTATTTCCACTGCCACAACCTTCTATACCCAAGAGATCCCATCTTGGGGCCTTTTCCGGAGCTCCACCGGAGGGGGCATCAATCACGGAGGGCCTCTACATCAACTCCATGGCTCCTTCGATGATGTGTGAGTAGTTTACTTCAGACCATCGGGTCCATAGTTATTAGCTAGATGTCTTCTTGTCTCTCTTTGGATCTAAATACAAAGTTCTCCTCGATCTTCTTGGAGATCTATTTGATGTAACTCTTTTTGCGCTGTGTTTGTCGAGATCCGATGAATTGTGGGTTTATGATCAAGTCTATCTATGAACAATATTTGATTCTTCTCTGAAATCTTTTATGTATGACTGGTTATCTTTGCAAGTCTCTTCGAATTATTTGTTTGGTTTGGCCTACTAGATTGATCTTTCTTGGAATGGGAGAAGTGCTTAGCTTTGGGTTCAATCTTGCGGTGCTCGATCCCAGTGACAGAAAGGGAAATGACATGTAGCCATTGAGGATAAAAATATGGGGTTTATATCATATTGCTTGAGTTTATCCCTCTACATCATGTCATCTTACCTAATGCGTTAATCTGTTCTTATGAACTTAATACTCTAGATGCATGCTGGATAGCGATCGATGTGTGGAGTAATAATAGTAGATGCAGGCAGGAGTCGGTCTACTTGTCACGGACGTGATGCCTATATACATGATCATGCCTAGATATTCTCATAATTATTCGCTTCTCTATCAATTGCTCGATAGTAGTTTGTTCACCCACCTTAATACTTATGCTATCTTGAGAGAAGCCACTAGTGAAACCTATGGCCCCCGGGTCTATTATCCATTATATTTATCACCCGTCAACAAGCTATTTCTATTACCTTTTATTTTGCAATCTTTACTTTTAATCTTTATCATAAAAATACCAAAATATTATCTTATCATCTCTATCAGATCTCATTCTCGTAAGTGGCCGTGAAGGGATTGACAACCCCTTTATCACGTTGGATGCGAGGTTCTTATTTGTTTGTGTAGGTACGAGGGACTTGCGTGTGGCCTCCTACTGGATTAATACCTTGGTTCTAAAAAACCGAGGGAAATACTTATGCTACTTTGCTGCATCATGATACGTCTCCAACTTATCTACTTTTCCAAACACTTTTGCCCTTGTTTTGGACTCTAACTTGCATGATTTGAATAGAACTAACCCGGACTGGCGCTGTTTTCAGCAGAATGGCCATGGTGTTATTTTTGTGCAGAAATAAAAGTTCTCGGAATGACCTGAAAATCAACTGAGATTATTTTTGGAATATATAAAAAATACTGGAAGAAGAATCCACGTCAGGGGGCCCACACCCTGTCCACGAGGGTGGGGGGCGGCCTACCCCCCAGGGCGCACCCCCTGCCTCGTGGGCCCCCTGACGCTCCACTGACCTCAACTCCAACTCCATATATTCATGTTTGGGGAGAAAAAAAAATCAGAGAGAAGGATTCATCGCGTTTTACGATACGGAGCCGCCGCCAAGCCCTAAACTCTCTCGGGAGGGCTGATCTGGAGTCCGTTCGGGGCTCCGGAGAGGGGAATCCGTCGTCATCGTCATCATCAACCTTCCTCCATCACCAATTCCATGATTCTCACCACCGTGCATGAGTAATTCCATCATAGGCTTGCTGGAGAGTGATGGGTTGGATGAGATTTATCATGTAATCGAGTTAGTTTTGTTAGGGTTTGATCCCTAATATCCATTATGTTTTGAGATTGATGTTGCTATGACTTTGCTATGCTTAATGCTTGTCACTAGGTCCCGAGTGTCATGATTTCAGATCTGAACCTATTATGTTTTCATGAATATATGTGAGTTCTTGATCCTATCTTGCAAGTCTATAGTCACCTACTATGTGTTATGATCCGGCAACCCCGAAGTGACAATAATTGGGACCACTCCCGGTGATGACCGTAGTTTGAGGAGGTCATGTATTCACTATGTGTTAATGCTTTGGTCTGGTACTCTATTTTAAAAGGAGGCCTTAATATCCCTTAGTTTGCAATAGGACCCCGCTGCCACGGGAGGGTAGGACAAAAGATGTCATGCACGTTCTTTTCCATAAGCACGTATGACTATATTCGGAATACATGCCTACATTACATTGATGAACTGGAGCTAGTTCTGTGTCAACCTATGTTATAACTGTTGCATGATCGATCGCATCCGACATAATTCTCCATCACCGATCCAATGCCTATGAGCTTTCCATATATTGTTCTTCGCTTATTTAATTTTCAGTTTCTACTATTACAATCACTACAAAACCCAAAAATATTACTTTTGCTACCGTTACCACTGCTATCATATTACTTTGCTACTAAACACTTTGCTGCAGATATTAAGCTTCCAGGTGTGGTTGAATTGACAACTCAGCTGCTAATACTTGAGAATATTCTTTGGCTCCCCAATCAATAAATTTGGGTTGAATACTCTACCCTCGAAAACTGTTGCGATCCCCTATACTTGTGGGTTATCAAGACCATTTTCTGGCGCCGTTGCTGGGGAGCATAGCTCTATTCTTTGAGTCACTTGGGATTTATATCTGCCGGTCACTATGAGGAACTTGAAAGACGAAAGAACTAATATTTTTGCCTCAACTACGAGGGGAGGTAAGGAACTGTCATCTAGCTCTGCACTTGATTCACCTTCTGTTTTGAGTAAGCTTGCAACACCTAAACCTGCTTCTGCTATTAATTCTGATATGTCGTATGTTATTGATGATGCCACTTCTGCTATGCATGATACTTATGATGAAACTACTTCTATGCTTGATACTACTGTGCCACTTGGTGAATTTCTTGATGAACAACTTACTAGGGCTAGAGAGAATTAAATTATTGAAATTGATAATATTTATGAAAGTGATGATGAAGATTCTCCCCGTAGATATGAATTTCCAGTTGTTCCTAAGGGTTATGTTATGGATGAAGAAACTGCTACAGACTTTCTTGCCTGCAATGATAGAAGTGATCTAAAGAAACTATTAGCTAAGCTAAAAGAAAAATCTCTGAATGCTAGAATGAAATATGATCCTGCTTATTCTACTTCACCTATGTTTATTACTGATAAGGATTATGATTTCACTGTCGATCCTGAGATAATCACTTTGGTTGAATCCGATCCTTTTTATGCCTATGAATCTGAAACTGTTGTGGCACATCTTACTAAATTAAATGATATAGCTACCCTGTTCACTAATGATGAGAAAACTCGCTACTATTATATCCTTAAATTATTTCCGTTCTCATTAAAGGGTGATATGTCTCCGTCGTATCTACTTTTTCAAACACTTTTGCCCTTGTTTTGGACTCTAACTTGCATGATTTGAATGGAACTAACCCGTACTGACGCTGTTTTCAGCAGAATTGCCATGGTGTTATTTATGTGCAGAAACAAAAGTTCTCGGACTGACCTGAAACTTTACGAAGACTATTTTTGGAAATAATAGAAAATCCTGGCAAAAGATCAAGACTAGGGGGCCCACACCCTAGCTACGAGGGTGGGTGGCGCGGCCCCCTACCTCGTGGGCCCCCTAGAGCTCCTCCGACCTCAACTCCAACTCTATATATTCACTTTCGGGGAGAAAAAAAATCAGAGAGAAGGATTCATCGCGTTTTACGATACGGAGCCGCCGCCAAGCCCTAAAACCTCTCGGGAGGGCTGATCTGGAGTCCGTTCGGGGCTCCGGAGAGGGGAATCCGTCGCCGTCGTCATCATCAACCATCCTCCATCACCAATTTCATGATGCTCACCACCGTGCGTGAGTAATTCCATCGTAGGCTTGCTGGACGGTGATGGGTTGGATGAGATTTATCATGTAATTGAGTTAGTTTTGTTAGGGTTTGATCCCTAGTATCCATTATGTTCCGAGATTGATGTTGCTATGACTTTGCTATGCTTAATGCTTGTCACTAGGGCCCGAGTGCCATGATTTCAGATATGAACCTATTATGTTTTCATGAATATATGTGAGTTCATGATCTTATCTTGCAAGTCTATAGTCACCTACTATGTGTTATGATCCGGCAACCCTGAAGTGACAATAATCGGGACCACTCCTGGTGATGACCATAGTTTGGGGAGTTCATGTATTCACTATGTGTTAATGCTTTGGTCTGGTACTCTATTAAAAGGTGGCCCTAAAATCCCTTAGTTTCCGCTAGGACCCCGCTGCCACGGGAGGGTAGGACAAAAGATGTCATGCAAGTTCTTTTCCATAAGCACATATGACTATATTCGGAATACATGCCTACATTACATTGATGAATTGGAGCTAGTTCTGTGTCACCCTAGGTTATGACTGTTACATGATGAACCGCATCCGGCATAATTCTCTATCACCGATCCATTGCCTATGAGCTTTCCATATATTGTTCCTCGCTTATTTACTTTAACGTTGCTATTGCTATAATCACTACAAAACACCGAAAACATTACTTTTGTTATCATTACCTTTTGCTATCGTTACCACTACTATCATATTTCTTGGCTACTAAATACTTTGCTACAGATATTAAGTTTCCAGGTGTGGTTGAATTGACAACTCAACTGCTAATACTTGAGAATATTCTTTGGCTCCCCTTGTGTCGAATCAATAAATTTGGGTTGAATACTCTAACCTCTAAAACTGTTGCGATCCCCTATACTTGTGGGTTATCAAGACTATTTTCTGGCGTCGTTGCCGAGGAGCATAGCTCTATTCTTTGAGTCACTTGGGATTTATATCTGCTTATCATTATGAAGAACTTGAGAGATCCAAAAACCAAGATTTATCCCTCAACTACGAGGGGAGGTAAGGAACTGCCATCTAGCTTTGCACTTGATTCACCTTCTATTTTGAGTAAGCTTGCGACACCTAAACTTGCTCCTGCTATTGATTCTGATATGTCGCATGTTATTGATGATGCCACTTCTGCTATGCATGATACTTATGATGAAAATACTTCCATGCTTGATACTACTATGCCACTTGGTGAATTTCTTGATGAACAACTTGCTAGGGCTAGAGAGAATGAAATTATTGAAACTGATAATATTGATGAAAGTGATGATGAAGACTCTCCCCCTAATAAATATGAATTTCCTGTTGGTCCTGAGGGTTATGTTATGGATGAAGAAGCTACTAGAGCTATTTTAGCTTGCAATGATAGATATGATCTAAAGAGGTTATTAGCTAAATGGAAGCAGCAATCCCTTAATGCTAGAATGAAACCTGACCCTGCTTTTGCTACTTCACCTATCTGTGTTACTTATAAGGATTATGAATTCTCTGTTGATCCTGATATAATTACTTTGGTTGAATCTGATCCTTTTTATGGCTATGAATCTGAAACTGTTGTGGCACATCTTACTAAATTAAATGATATAGCCACCCTGTTCACTAATGATGAGAGAACTCGTTACTTTTATATCCTTAAAGTATTTCCGTTCTCATTAAAGGGTGTTGCTAAGATATGGTTTAATTCTCTTGATCCTGGTTGTGTGCATAGTCCCCAGGATATGATTTACTACTTCTCTGCTAAATATTTCCTTGCTCATAAGAAATAAGCTGCTTTAAGTGATATATATAATTTTGTGCAAATTGAAGAAGAGAGTCTCCCACAAGCTTGGGGGAGGCTTCTCCAATTACTTAATGCTTAGCCTGATCATCCTCTTAAGAAAAATGAAATACTTGATATCTTTTATAATGGACTAACCGATGCTTCCAGAGATTACCTGGATAGTTGTGATGGTTCTGTTTTCAGGGAAAGAACACCGGATGAAGCTAGAATTCTTTAAATAATATGTTGACTAATGAAAATAATTGGACACTTCCTGAGCCTATTCCTAAACCAACTCCGAAGAAGAGAGGTGTTCTATTTCTCAGTCCTGAAGATATGCAGGAGGCAAAGAAATCCATGAAAGAAAAGGGTATTAAAGCTGAAGACATTAAGAATTTACCTCCTATTGAAGAAATACATGGTCTTAATTTACCGCCTGTCGAAGAAATGCATAATTTTAATCCATCTACTATTGAAGAAATACATGGTCTTGATAACCCGACACAGGTAGTAAAGGTAAATTCTCTCTATAGATATGATAAAGCTGAAATCCCATTTACTAAGTTTGCTAGCCCATGCTTAGATCAGTTTGATAAATTTATGGTTAAGCAAGAACACTTCAATGCTTATTTTGGCAGAGAATTAAAACGCAGTGCTGATATGCTTAAACACTTGGGTGATTATATGGCTAATGTCAAAGGTTAACTTAAACTTATTAGTAAACATGCTTCTATGGTTACCACTCAAGTAGAACAGGTACTTAAAGCTCAAAATGATTTTCTCAATGAATTGAATAGTAAGAATAATGATTTTGCTGTTAGAGTGGCTACTAGAACTGGTAAAATGACTCAGGAACCTTTGTATCCTGAAGGCCACCCTAAGAGAATTGAACAAGATTCTCAGGGAAATAATATAGATGAACCTAGTCCTTCTAAAAGGAAGAAAAAGAAGAATGATAGGACTTTGCATGCTTCTAGTGAACCTATTACTGAAACACTTGAGAATCCAAATGATATTTCTATTTCTGATGCTGAAACACAATCTGGTAATGAACCTGAAACTAGTGATAATGTTAATGATAATTTTCATGTTGATGGTCAACCTAGCAATGATAATGATATAGAAATTGAACCTGCTGTTGATCTTGATAACCCACAATCAAAGAATCAATGTTATGATAAGAGAGACTTTGTTGCTAGGAAACATGGTAAAGAAAGAGAACCATGGGTTCAAAAACCCATGCCTTTTCCTCCCAAACCATCCAAAAAAAGGATGATGAGGATTTTGAGCGCTTTGCTAAAATGATCAGACTTATCTTTTTGCATATGCGACTAACTGACATGCTTAAACTGAATCCTTATGCTAAGTACATGAAAGAAATTGTTACTAATAAAAGAAAGATACCGGAAGCTGAAATTTCCACCATGCTTGCTAATTATACTTTTAAGGGTGGAATACCAAAGAAACTTGGAGATCCAGGAGTACCCACTATACCATGCTCCATTAAAACAAACTATGTTAAAACTGCTTTATGTGATCTTGGAGCCGGTGTTAGTGTTATGCCTCTCTCTTTATATCGTAGACTTGATTTGAATAAGTTGACACCTACTAAAATATCTTTGCAAATGGCTGATAAATCAACTGCTATACCTGTCGGTATTTGTGAGGATGTGCCTGTTGTGGTTGCAAACATTACTATTTTAACGGACTTTGTTATTCTTGATATTCCTGAGGACGATAGTATGTCTATTATTCTTGGAAGACCCTTTTTGAATACTACAGGGGCTGTTATTGATTGCAACAAAGGCAATGTCACTTTTCATGTTAATGGTAATGAGCATACGGTACACTTTCCAAGGAAACAACCTCAAGTCCACAGTATTAATTCTATTGGAAAAAATCCATCAATTATTTTTGGAGGTTTTGAATTTCCTCTTCCTACTGTCAAGAAGAAATATGATATTCTTATTGTTGGGGATGTGCATATCCCGTTGAGGTAACCTAGTGTTATTCGAAAATTCTCCGGTTCCATGTTATTCGGAATGAGTTTGTTAACAAGACTTGATCAACCTTGTTAACAGATTCCTTTTGATGATCATGAGATGGATGAATTTAGAAAACACAACTCTCTGTACCCTCCTTTTACTTTCTGTTATTTATATTAAATAAAATAAAAATAGTATTTTCTGTCTGTTATCTGAATTATCCGTGCAATATAAAAATACCCCGAAAATAAAAGTTCTCCAAATGCCCTGAAATTTAAATATGATTTTTTTCTGAAATATTTGAGAATATTTGGCACTGAGAACACAGCAGGGGGCATCCACCTGGCCATGAGGGTGGAGGACGCGCCCTACTCCCCTAGGGGCGCCCCCTGCCTCGTGGGCCCACGGTGGCCCTCCTCCACTTATTCCTGCACCCACACACTCCTTCTTCCTCCCACAAACACCATTATCCAGCTCAAACCCGAGTCCAAGCTCATTTTGCTGCCATTTTCGATCTCCTTGCTCAAAGCACCTCTCACAAAACTGCTTGGGGGGATTGTTCCTTGGAATATGACTCCTCCATTGGTCCAATTAGTTTTTGTTCTAGTGCTTTATTCATTGCATATTTTTGCTGCTTAGGTGACCCTGTTCTTGAGCTTGCATGTCAAATTTATATGGTTCCAAGTAGTTTTAATGCATGATATAGGCTCTAGGCACTTGTAGGAGTAG
The DNA here is from genome assembly GCF_003073215.2 of Triticum urartu. NCBI lineage: Eukaryota > Viridiplantae > Streptophyta > Magnoliopsida > Poales > Poaceae > Triticum > Triticum urartu. The sequence goes on from NC_053022.1 coordinate 460,302,306, forward strand.
TTGCTATCGATTTTGTTGAGTTTGGTTCACTTTTATTTTGAAGTTACTAAAAATTTCAGAATTTTTCAGAAAATAATGAAGATATTTTTGAGGGGCTCATCGAGCTGAAGCTCGAAGGAAAAGAAAAATGAAGAAGCAAAGAAGCCCAAATATAATCCGCGTCGCACCGCGGAGGTTAGGCCGTGTGAATGGCCCTCCGATGATTTCTTGAGAGCAACCGGGATTTATGAGGATTTTTATGAATTGGCTAAGAATGCAGGCCTCACCGACTTCCTCCACGACCAACGCGAACAGTATCTCTTACTCACCAATACTTTTGTGCAAAACTTCTACTATTATGCTAGGGAATCACCTCCTTCTATAGAGTTTCATTTATATGATGTGGTTAAGAAGATGTCACTATATGAATTTTGCAGGGTTTGCAAAATACCTTTCGAGGGTAGTTGATAACCCACAAGTATAGGGGATCGCAACCGTTTTCGAGGGTAAAGTATTCAACCCAAATTTATTGATTCGACACAAGGGGAGCCAAAGAATATTCTCAAGTATTAGCATCTGAGTTGTCAATTCAACCACACCTGGAAACTTAATATCTGCAGCAAAGTATTTAGTAGCAAAGTAATATGATAGTAGTGATAACGGTAGTAGAAGGTAGCAATAGCAACACGAAAGTAAATAAGCGGAGAACAATACATGGAAAGCTCGTAGGCAATGGATCGGTGATAGAGAATTATGCCGGATGCGGTTCATCATGTAATAGTCATAAACTAGGGTGACACAGAACTAGCTCCAGTTCATTGATATAACGTAGGCATGTATTCCGAATATAGTCATACGTGCTTATGGAAAAAAACTTGCATGACATCTTTTGTCCTACCCTCCCGTGGCAGCGGGGTCCTTACGGAAACTAAGGGATATTAAAGCCTCCTTTTAATAGAGAACCAGAACAAAGCATTAACACATAGTGAATACATGAACTCCTCAAACTACGGTCATCACCGGTAAGTATCCCGATTATTGTCACTTCGGGGTTAACGGATCATAACACATAATAGGTGACTATAGACTTGCAAGATAGGATCAAGAACACTCATATATTGATGAAAACATAATAGGTTCAGATCTGAAATCATGGCACTCGGGCCCTAGTGACAAGCATTAAGCATAGCAAAGTCATAGCAACATCAATCTCAGAACATAGTGGACACTAGGGATCAAATCCTAAGAAAACTAACTTAATTACATGATAGATTCGATCCAACCCATCACCGTCCAGCAAGCCTACGATGGAATTACTCACGCACGACGGTGGGCATCATGAAATTGGTGATGGAGGATGGTTGATGATGACGATGGCGACGAATTCCCCTCTCCGGAGCCCCGAACGGACTCCAGATCAGCCCTCCCGAGAGGTTTTAGGGCTTGGCGGCGGCTCCGTATCGTAAACTGCGATGATTTCTTCTCCCTGATTTTTTTCTCCCCGAAACACAATATATGGAGGTGGAGTTGGAGTCGGAGAGGAAACAGGGGGCCCACGAGGTAGGGGGGCACGCCCTAGGGGGACAGGCGCGCCCCCACCCTCGTGGCAAGGTGGTGGGCCCCCTGGCCTTCATCTTTGGCAGGTATTTTTCTTATTTTCTGCAAAGTGGCTCCGTGAAGTTTCAGGTCATTCCGAGAACGTTTGCTCATGCACATAAATAACACCATGGTAATTCTGCTGAAAACAGCGTCAGTCTGGGTTAGTTCCATTCAAATCATGCAAGTTAGAGTCCAAAACAAGGGCAAAAGTGTTTGGAAAGTAGATACGTTGGAGACGTATCAACTCCCCCAAGCTTAAACCTTTGCTTGTCCTCAAGCAATTCAGTTGACAAACTAAAAGTGATAAAGAAAAACTTTTACAAACTCTGTTTGCTCTTGTTGTTGTAAATATGTAAAGCCAACATTCAAGTTTTCAGCAAAGATTATAACTAACCACATTCACAAGAACGCATAGGTATCAAATTTACTCATACCAATGGCATAATCAACTAGCGAGGCATAATAATAAATCTCAGATGACATCACTTTCTCAAAACAATCATAATATGATATAACAAGGTGGTATCTCGCTAGCCCTTTCTGAGACCGCAAAACATAAATGCAGAGCACCTTTAAAGACCAAGGACTGACTAGACATTGTAATTCATGGTAAAAGAGATCCAGTCAAGTCATACTCAATGCAAACTAACAATAATGAATGCAAATGACAGTGGTGCTCTCCAACTGGTGCTTTTTAATAAGAGGGTGATGACTCAGCATAAAAGTAAATAGATAAGCCCTTCGCAGAGGGAAGCAGGGATTTGTAGAGGTGCCAGAGCTCGGTTTTGAAACAGAGGTGAATAATATTTTGAGCGATATACTTTCATTGTCAACATAACAACCAAGAGATGGCGATATCTTCCATGCTACACACATTATAGGCGGTTCCCAAACAGAATGGTAAAGTTTATACTCCCCCTTCCACCAACAAGCGTCAATCCATGGTTTGCTCAAAACAACGAGTGCCTCCAACTAACAAGAGTCCCAGGGGGAGTTTTGTTTGCAATTATTTTGATTTAGTTTGCATAAAGCATGGGACTGGGCATCCTGGTGACCAGCCATTTATCTCGGGAGTGAGGAGCGGAGTCCACTCCTCTTGAGAATAACCCGCCTAACATGGAAGATACAGACATCCATAGTTGATACATGAGCTATTCGAGCATACAAAATAGGATATTTATTTGAAAGTTTTGAGTTTGGCACATACAAATTTACTTGGAATGGCAGGTAGATACCGTATATAGGTAGGTATAGCGGACTCTTGTGGAATAACTTTGGGGTTTAAGGGATTGGATGCACAAGCAGTATTCCCGCTTAGTACAGGTGAAGGCTAGCAAAAGACTGGGAAGCGACCAGCTAGAGAGCGACAACAGTCATTAACATGCATTAAAATTAATCAACACTGAATGCAAGCATGAGTAGGATATAATCCACCATGAACATAAATATCGTGAAGGCTATGTTGATTTTGTTTCAACTACATGCGTGAACATGCGCCAAGTCAAGTCACTTAAATCATTCAGAGGAGGATACCACCCTATCATACCACATCATAACCATTTTAATAGTATGTTGGCACGCAAGGTAAACCATTATAACTCATAGCTAATCAAGCATGGCATAAGAAACTATGATCTCTAGTTGTCATTGCAAACATGTTTATTCATAATAGGCTGAATCAGGAACGATGAACTAATCATATTTACAAAAACAAAAGAGGTCGAGTTCATACCAGCTTTTCTCATCTCAGTCAGTCCATCATATATCGTCATAATTGCCTTTCACTTGCACAACCAAATAGTGTGAATAATAATAATAGTGCACGTGCATTGGACTAAGCTGGAATCTGCAGGCATTCAATAAACAGGAGAAGACAAGGCAATATGAGCTCTTTTTGTCAGATCAACAACAATGCATATAAGAGCCACTTCAACAGTTTAATTATGGTCTTCTCCTATCGACCCTCAAAGAAAAGAAAAGAAATAAAACTATTTACACGGGCGAGCTCCCAACAAGCAAAAGAAGAACATGAAATCTTTTTGGGTTTTCTTTTTAATTACTACTACAAGCATGGAAATTAAACTGATTGAAAGCTACAGCTGATTTTTTTGGTTTTTCTTAAGGCTTATTAAACACACAAGAAGAAAGCATAAAAAAGGAAATAAACTAGCACGGATGGTACAATGAAAAAATATGAGCACCGACATCTAGCAATGAGTGTGTGAACATAAATGTAATGTCAGTGGGAAATACATACTCCCCCAAGCTTAGGCTTTTGGCCTAAGTTGGTATATGGCCACGGCTGGCCTGGCGGATATCCATAATAATAGTTGGGGTCGTACTGCGATGAAGAAGAGGAAGGCTCCGATTGCCACTGGCTGGCAATCATCTCCGGATCCCACTGGTAATTAGACTGTTGTGAGGGATCAAATTGTGGTTCTGGCTCTGGCTCCTCAGCTGGCGCTGGGTTCCGGTAGGCTTGAATAGCCTTCAACGAAAAAGGTACATGCCTGAAGATAGATCAAACAAAGAAGGAGCAGGCAGGGTAATAGTCTCAGGGTGATGTTTATTAAAGAACAATTGATATTTAAGCTCTCCTGCCCTATTCTTAACAATAAAATCATGTGCTACCATACTTTTATAATCTAGATAAACACGGGGCAGCACCTCTTCTTCCTTCTCAGCATGCCTAATAGGTATGTTAAAATGTGCAGCTAGGCGTGAAGCATAGATGCCTCCAAAGATAGGGCCTTTGGTACGGTTCAGACTTAACCGTTTGGCAATAATACCGCCCATACTAAAAGTGTTATCACTGTATAAACCTTGGAGCAAAATAATAATATCAGGGATACTAAGGTTTCCACAGTTTCCGCGACCAATTAAGAAACGGCTAGCAAATAATGCAAAGTAACATAAAACCGGAAATTGTATGCTAGTGATTCGTGCATTGGAAACCTTCCTTGTTTCCCCTACAGTGATAGTATCAATAAATCCCTCCACATCATCACGATGTGGTTCTTCTGTCTTTCCCTCAAAAGGGACTAAACAAATCCGACAAAAATCATAAAGTCACATCTCCTTATGCTCATCATATAAATGAAACTCCACCATATGTGGTGAGTTCCTAGAATGAAAATGAAAGTTCTGCACAAATGTATTTGTGAGTAAGAGATACTAATCGCATTGGTCGTGGAGGAAAGCGGTGAGGCCTGCATTATGAGCCAATTCATGAAAATCTTCATAAATCCCGGTTGCTCTCAAGAAATCCTCGAAAGGCCATTCACACGCCCGAACCTCCTCGGTGCGTGTCAGATTATACTTAGGCTTCGGTGCCTTTTCCTTCGAGCTTTGGCTCGTTGAGCCCCTCAATAGTCTCCTCACCATTTTCTGAAAAATTCTGAAATTTTTAGTAACTTCAAAATAAAAGTAAACCAAACTCAATAATATTGATAGCAACTACTCCAACAAGTGCCTAAGGCCTATATCATGCATCAAAACTACTTTTGACCATATAAATTTGACATGCAAGCTCAAGAACAGGGTCACCTAAGCAGCAAAAATGTGCAATGAATAAAGCACTACAACAAAAACTAATTGGACCAATGGAGGAGTCACATACCAAGGAACAGTCTCCCCAAGCAGTTTTGTGAGAGGTGCTTTGAGCAAGGAGATCAAAAATGGTAGCAAAACGAGCTTGGACTCGGGTTTGAGCTGGATATTCATGTTTGTGGGAGGAAGATGAAGTGTGTGGGTGAAAGGATAAGTGGAGGAGGGCCACCGTGGGCCCACGAGGCAGGGGGGCGTGCCCTAGAGGGGTGGGCACGCCCTCCACCCTCGTGGGCAGGTGGTTGACCCCCCTGGTGTGTTCTTAGTTCCATAAATCCTCAAATATTCTAGAAAAAAATCATATTTAAATTTCAGGGCATTTGGAGAACTTTTATTTTTGAGGTATTTTTATATTGCACGGATAACCAGATAACAGACAGAAAAATATTTATTTTTATTTTATTTAATATAAATAACAGAAAGTAAAAGTGGGGTACAGAAGGTTGTGCCTTCTAGTTTCATCCATCTCATGATCATCAAAAGGAATCCTCTAACAAGGTTGATCAAGTCTTGTTAACGAACTCATTCCGAATAACATGGAACCGGAGAAATTTCAAATAACACTATGTTACCTCAACGGGTATATGCACATCCCCAATAATAAGAATATCATATTTCTTCTTGACAGTAGGAAGAGGAAATTTGAAACCTCCAAATATAATTGATGGATTTTTTCCAATAGAGTTGATACTATGAACTTGACGTTGTTTCCTCGTTAAGTGTATCGTATCCTCCTTGCCATTAACATGAAAAGTGGCATTGCCTTTAGTGCAATCAATAACAGCCCCTACAGTATTCAAAAAGGGTCTTCCAAGAATAATAGACATACTATCATCCTCGGGAATATCAAGAATAACAAAGTCCATTAAAATAGTAACGTTTGCAACTACAATAGGCACATCCTCACAAATACCGACAGGTATAGTAGTTGATTTATCAACCATTTGCAAAGATATTTCAGTAGGTGTCAACTTATTCAACTCAAGTCTACGATATAAAGAGAGAGGCATAACACTAACACTAGCTCCAAGATCACATAAAGCAGTTTTAACATAGTTTCTTTTAATAGAGCATGGTATAGTGGGTACTCCTGGATCTCCAAGTTTCTTTGGTATTCCACCCTTAAAAGTATAATTAGCAAGCATGGTGGAAATTTCAGCTTCCGGTATCTTTCTTTTATTTGTAACAATATCTTTCATGTACTTAGCATAAGGATTGGTTTTAAGCATATCAGTTAATCTCATACGCAAAAAGATAGGTCTAATCATTTCAGCAAAGCGCTCAAAATTCTCAACATCCTTTTTCTTGGATGGTTTGGGAGGAAAAGGCATGGGTTTCTGAACCCATGGTTCTCTTTCTTTACCATGTTTCCTAGCAACAAAATCTTTCTTATCATAACGCTGATTCTTTGATTGTGGGTTATCAAGATCAACAGCAGGTTCAATTTCTATGTCATTATCATTACTAGGTTGAGCATCATCATGAACATTATTATTAGCATTATCACTAGTTTCAGGTTCATTATCATATTGAGTTTCAGCATCAGAAATAGAAATATCATTTGGATTCTCAGGTGTTTCAACAATAGGATCACTAGAAGCATGCAAAGTCCTATCATTTTTCTTTTTCTTCTTTTTAGAAGAAATAGGTACATCTATATTATTTCTCTGAGAATCTTGCTCAATTCTCTTAGGAGGGCCTTCAGGATACAAAGGTTCCTGAGTCATTCTACCAGTTCTAGTAGCCACTCTAACGGCATTATCATTATCTTTACTATTCAATTCATTGAGCAAATCATTTTGAGCTTTAAGTACTTGTTCTACTTGAGTGGTAACCATAGAAGCATGTTTACTAATAAGTTTAAGTTCACCTTTGACATTAGCCATATAATCACCCAAGTGTTCAAGCATATTTGAATTGTATTTCAATTGTCTAGCAAAATAAGCATTAAAGTCTTCTTGCTTAACCATAAATTTATCAAACTCATCTAAGCATGGGCTAGCAAACTTAGTAAATGGGATTTCAGCTTTATCATATCTATAGAGAGAATTTACCTTTACTACCTGTGTCGGGTTATCAAGACCATGAGTTTCTTCAATAGGTAAATGATTTAGATTATATGTTTCTTCAACAGGCGGTAAATTAAGACCGTGTATTTCTTCAATTGGAGGTAAATTCTTAACATCTTTAGCTTTAATACCTTTTTCTTTCATAGATTTATTTGCCTCTTGCATATCTTCAGGACTGAGAAATAGAATACCCCTCTTCTTTGGAGTTGGTTTAGGAATAGGCTCCGGAATTGGCTCCGGAGGTGTCCAATTATTTTCATTTGTCAACATATTATTCAAAAGAATTTCAGCTTCATCCGGTGTTCTTTCCCTGAAAACAGAACCAACACAACTATCCAGGTAATCTCTGGAGGCATCGGTTAGCCCATTATAAAAGATATCAATTATTTCATTTTTCTTAAGAGGATGATCAGGCAAAGCATTAAGTAATTGGAGAAGCCTCCCCCAAGCTTGTGGGAGACTCTCTTCTTCAATTTACACAAAATTATATATATCCCTTAAAGCAGCTTGTTTCTTATGAGCAAGGAAATATTTAGCAGAGAAGTAATAAATCATATCATGGGGACTACGCACACAACCAGGATCAAGAGAATTAAACCATATCTTAGCATCACCCTTTAATGAGAACGGAAATATTTTGAGGATATAAAAGTAACAACTTCTCTCATCTTTAGTAAACAGGGTAGCTATATCATTCAATTTAGTAAGATGTGCCACAACAGTTTCAGATTCATAACCATGAAAAGGATCAGATTCAACTAAAGTAATTATATCAGGATCAACAGAGAATTCATAATCCTTATCAGTAACAAAGATAGGTGAAGTAGCAAAAACAGGGTTAGGTTTCATTCTAGCACTTAGAGATTGCTTACTCCATTTAGCTAATAACCTTTTTAGTTCATTTCTATTTTCGCAAGCTAAGATAGCGAAAGAAGCTTCTTGATCAAAAACATAACTCTTAGGAATAACAAGTGATTCATCATCACCACTTTCATCAGTATCATCAAATTCAATATTTTTAATTTCTCTAGCTCTAGCAATTTGTTCATCAAGCAAATCACTAAGTGGCACAGTAGTATCAGGCATAGAGGTAGTTTCATCATAAGTATCATGCATAGCAGAAGTGGCATCATCAATAACATGTGACATATCAGAACGAATAGTAGAAGCAGGTGTAGGTGTCGCAAACTTACTCATAATAGAAGGTGAATCAAGTGCAGAGCTAGATGGCAATTCCTTACCTCCCCTCGTAGTTGAGGGATAGATCTTGGTTTTTGGATCTCTTAAGTTCTTCATAATGATAAGCAGATATATATCCCAAGTGACTCAAAGAATAGAGCTATGCTCCCCGGCAACAGCGCCAGAAAATAGTCTTGATAACCCACAAGCATAGGGGATCGCAACAGTTTTCGAGGGTAAAGTATTCAACCCAAATTTATTGATTGACATAAGGGGGGCCAAAGAATATTCTCAAGTATTAGCATTTGAGTTGTCAATTCAACCACACCTGGAAACTTAATATCTGCAGCAAAGTATTTAGTAGCAAAGTAATATGATAGTAGTGATAACGGTAGCAAAAGGTAACAGTACTAAAAGCAATGTTTTTGGTATTTTGTAGTGATGATAGCAATAGCAACGGGAAAGTAAAAAAGCGTAGAACAATATATGGAAAGCTCGTAGGCAATGGATCGGTGATAGAGAATTATGCCAGATGCGGTTCATCATGTAACAGTCATAAACTAGGGTGACACAGAACTAGCTCCAGTTCATTGATATAACGTAGGCATGTATTCCGAATATAGTCATACGTGCTTATGGAAAAGAACTTGCATGACATCTTTTGTCCTAACCTCCCGTGGCAGCAGGGTCCTTACGGAAACTAAGGGATATTAAGGCCTCCTTTTAATAGAGAACCGGAACAAAGCATTAACACATAGTGAATACATGAACTCCTCAAACTACGGTCATCACCGATAAGTATCCCGATTATTGTCACTTCGGGGTTAACAGATCATAACACATAATAGGTGACTATAGACTTGCAAGATAGGATCAAGAACACTCATATATTGATGAAAACATAATAGGTTCAGATCTGAAATGATGGCACTCGGGCCCTAGTGACAAGCATTAAGCATAGCAAAGTCATAGCAACATCAATCTCAGAACATAGTGAACACTAGGGATCAAACCCTAACAAAACTAACTCGATTACATGATAGATCCCATCCAACCCATCACCGTCCAGCAAGCCTACGATGGAATTACTCATGCACGGTGGTGAGCATCATGAAATTGGTGATGGAGGATGGTTGATGATGATGATGGCGACGGATTCCCCTCTCCGGAGCCCCGAACGGACTCCAGATCAGCCCTCCCGAGAGGTTTTAGGGCTTGGCGGCGGCTCCGTATTGTAAAACGTGATGATTTCTTCTCCCTGATTTTTTCTCTCCCCGAAACACAATATATGGAGGTGGAGTTGGAGTCGGAGAGGAAACAGGGGGCCCACGAGGTAGGGGGGCACGCCCTAGGGGGCCAGGCGCGCCCCCACCCTCATGGCAAGGTGGTGGGGCCCCTGGCCTTCATCTTTGGCAGGTATTTTTCTTATCTTCTAAAAAGTGGCTCCGTGAAGTTTCAGGTCATTCCGAGAACGTTTGCTCCTACACATAAATAACACCATGGTAATTCTGCTGAAAACCGCGTCAGTCTGGGTTAGTTCCAATCAAATCATGCAAGTTAGAGGCCAAAACAAGGGTAAAAGTGTTTGGAAAAGTAGATACGTTGGAGACGTATCAGTAGCTTAGAGGAACCACATCGTAAAGACGTGGATGGGTTTATTGACACTATCACTATAGGGGAAACTAGGAAGGTTTCCGATGCAAGAATCACTAGCATACATTTTCCTGTTTTACGCTACTTTGCAATATTTGCTAGTCGTTGCTTAATTGGTCATGGAAACTATGGAAACCTTAGTGTTCCTGATATTTTTATTTTGTTTGATGGTTTATTCCGTGATGACTCTGTTAGTATGGGCGGTATTATTGCTAAACGGTTAAGTCTGAACCGTATAAAGGGCCCCATCTTTGGTGGTATCTATGCTTCACGCCTTGCTGCATATTATAACATACCCATTAGGCACTATGAAAAAGAAGAAAAATTGCTGCCTACTGTTTATTTAGATTATAAGAGTATGGTAGTGCATGATTTTATTATAAAGAATAGGGAAGGGGAGCTTAAATACAAATTGTTCTTTGATAAACGTCATCCTGAGACTATCACCTTGCCTGCTCCTTCCTTGTTTGATTTATCTAGAGGCCAGTACCTCGTCTCGCCGGAGGACATTCACGCTTACCGGAACCCTACATCAGCCATAGAGCCAGACACTACAAAAAAAATACACTTCCGTGATGATACATGTTTGTCACAGTAGGTCGCGTGTTTTGTCATGCATGTACATCCATGACGGTTTTATGACAGAATCAAGATACTCATACCTTGCTGTCGTAGAAGTGTTCCATGACATTACCAAAATTAAGGGAAGTGTCCACTTCCATGACGATAAATCGTGCGTCACAGAAGTGCTTTCGTCAAGGGTGACCGACACGTGGCATCCACCGTAACGGAATGCCGTTAAGCTATCGGGTCGGATTTTGGATCCGATAACCCGTTAACAGCCCTGACCAATGGGAAATTTCCATGTGTAAAATTCTGATTGGCCGAAGGGAACACCTGTCAGCTTGTCAGTGGGCCAGATGTCGCCCGTCCATTAGAGGAGACAAGCCTATGATATGTCGACACGTGGCTAGGCCCAACAGAGGCCCATATAGGTTAAAAAGGCCGGCCCAGTCAAAGGCCCGTAGAACTTAATCAGGTACTAGTGGGCCAGCCCAATAACGGCCTGCTTAATAAAGGCCCATTTACAGCCCGAAGCCAGATCTGGCCCATTAATTGTTCGCCCAATATTTGGGCCCATTTATGGCCCAAAGCCAGATCTGGCCCGTTAATTGTTCGCCCAATATTTGGGCCCATTTGCGGCCCGAAGCTAGATTTGGCCCATTAATTGTTTCCCGAATATTTGGGCCCAACTATAGCCCAGTGACTTTCGGCCTATTAGAGGTCTGATGTAGACATGGGCCCATTTCAGCCCGGTGTGACTTTCGGCCTGGGAATGGCCCGTACTGCCCATGGGCCATATATGGTCCGACGGGACATCGGGCCCGCTAACGGCCCATGCTAAAGGTGGCAATAGTTAAGCCCAACGTGACTTTGGTCCTGTTAAAGGCCTGTCGCGTAATTCGGCCCGTTGATGCCTGTGCTAAGCTTTCGGCCTCTTAAAGGCCCATGATATCAGTGGGCCAACTAAGGCCCGAGATATGTTTCGGCCTGGTAATGGCCCGTGAGCTAACTGGGCCCAAAACGGCCCGGTCTACATTTCGGCCTGCTAATGGCCTGTCGACGACTAGTGAAAATTGAGACCCAACATGCATTTTGGCCTACTAAAGGCCCGTGGTTTCATCTCGGCCATAACAGGCCAGTACAATATTCAGCCTGTTAATGGCCCAACGCTACCTGGGCCAAACTAAGCGTTGGGTCGACAAAAGGCCCAACTAAAATATAGGCCGGTGTAAGTTTGGGCCTGGCGCAATGTGTGAAGGCCCCAATCATTCGGGCCCAAGAAAGACGTAGGCCGGCCCAATTGTGGCCCACTAAAAACCTGGCCCGTTAGAGTCGAATGTTTTGGTCCGGTCGACTACATCTGATTTTTTTCAGATAGCGAATGATGGCAGTAACTAGTAGGAATTAAGAACAAACCTACTCTATACAATAAAGAAATTACAGCATAGTAACTAAGAATAAACCTACACTAACAATAAAGGATTTAAGGTATATTACACCCACTGGGCACCGAAGTTCGCCACCAGTGATCATAAAGCGCAATGAAGAAGCAGATTACAAAAACTGGGCACCACAGCATCGTAACAAAATAATACTGAACCGAGACCACTTCCAAGACAGTTCAAGAAAGGTTAGACTTGCGGGGGAACTGCTGCGCAAGCTGCTGAGCAAGGCTGTGAGACCGGCCTAGCATGTCGGTCATAGCTTCCAGGTGTAGCTGTTTAGCGATGAGGTTCTCATTGGTGTTCTCCACAATCTTTCTTAGAGATAGGACTTCAAGTCGAAGTTGAGTTGCAGAATGCCTTTCTGCTAGAACTTGGGACTAAAGAAGTCGAACTGATTCAGACAACCAATTCTGTGAGCTTGTCTGACTGTTAGTCTCAAGTAACTTGAACACTACATCAAGACAAGACTTTAGGGTTGTCTCGCTATCTTCAAGATGTTTTGCCTTCTTTGCTGCAATATATGTTGGGTTTGTCTCACAGCCTTCAGCAGACTTGTGCATGCCGTCAGGCATATCACCCTAAAACAAAGTAGAGAGATGACAGGTTTTGCACGTGTTTAAACAAAGATGATAACTGTTCTGTCAATTCTATCCAATTTCAAATTAGAAAATAAAGAGTAAGTTCAAAATATCAATAGCATAATTTGGCATTGTTCATAATGCGGGGAGCTTCACCACACTACTGGATTACCATGTCAACATAACAAGCATAGATGAAGGGCAAAGAAAATCATTGTATCTATTTTGGATAATGTGCATGGCATGTTGTTCATATCATCAGCCACATCAGTAAGATAAAACAGGAGATGACAAGGTGCAAACGTGGGCTGCTTCACCACACACTGGATTATAGATCCACAAAAACAAGCATACATATAGGGAGTATTAAGTAATGTGCATGGTATGAATAAGGAATTTGGTTTTACAAGTAAAACTTAGAACTTACGCTTCTTACGAACATGAATTTTGGTAGAAACAACAAACTAAACAACAGTAAACGATAGGGAGTATGAGCAAATTAAACAACAGTTGAGGATAAAGGCTTTAGAAGGACTGACTTACATTAACAGTTAACACCAGCTTTATAATGCCCTTCTCCATGTCAAGGGAAGGATAACTCAAGAATTTCAGCACATAATCTTCTTCATAAGCATTGCCTATACTCTACATTTTGTAGAGAGTAATTATAGATATGATAATACCGGAAGGGATAGAGGATAATGAAGATAAGATGCAGATTGATGCTGCATAATCAACTACCAATCCCTGGAAGTACAAGAGTTACAAGACAAAATGTACTGACAAGAGCAATGGGCTACACTTCTGCACTGGCATTGTGTGTGTATTCTACTTGTTGGTAAGATTAAATATAGATATGATCTTTTTTAGTAAATGGTTGGCGAGGGAGATAAGATGCAGAATGCTACAAAATGAACCAATCCCTCTTCCCATAATACAAGAGTGTTTTGAACACTGGTGTATTGTACAAAATGTTCTTATATTATGGGACGGAGGGAGTAGCTGTTAATGTAAGTACAGTGATAGACCACGTTCAGTCCTTACAAGAGGACTGCAGAGCTAAACCTCTTCAAAAGCATTGGGTTGATTCTAAATTTATGTAAGAGTCCACACGGATCTTATAATGTCCACCAAATGGACGATTACGAGGCTAACATGTGCAGCGATGCTACATAATCAAACAGCTATGAAAGTAAGTATGGTCATACAGGGCAAGAGGTACTCACAAGAGCAATGCAGTGTGCAGTATAGTTGCGAGATTCTGTGGTCCCTTGAGAACGAATGTTCTTCTGCTAACAGTTTTCGTACAAGCGAGACATTAAGGCAAATGCAGAAATGTAGTTCAAATTGTGATGTGATATCATAGACAGTACCTTACGCTGCAGCCGAGACCAATGTGTAACAAGATTATTCCAGTCACTGTCGGATAAATGTAGCACCAGAGACTTTACAGAAATTTCGTTCAGAGGCTTGCCATCGAAGTGCGCTTGCCTCAGGTAGGAACGATACTTCATCAACGAGTGCTTGAAAAGCGCAACCAACCCTTGCTCGTCATCACAATCCAGTTTGCTCCTTGCCTATTTAAAAGAATGAAATCTTGTGTCTTCTGTCAGTAGAAACATATGCAGTAATGACCATGAATAACATTAGTACATTACTTACGCGTAAGTTGCGGAGGAAGACTAGAAATTGTTCTGTGTCTACGGTATAATCTTTCCATGAAGGAAAGATGCGCACAAAGTTCCTGACAACAACATAAGCTTCGTCTTCTAAACTGGGAAGAAATGGAACAGGGGTCCTATTTGCTGCAATTGGGACTCTCTCTGGTTCGAAAAGGGATTTGGCAATTGGATTTGGTGTACTCTTTGCTGGAATGGGGTTTTTGCGTAGTACGGCTGGTGCTATGTCAACTGGCATAATCATACTTTTTGCTGCAGTTGGGGTCTGCTGAGTTGGGGCATCAGAAATGACCAGTGTAGTAGGGCTAGAGTGTGCTAGAGTTAGGGTATTTTGTGGGTCAGGTGATATTGCAACTACACCTAATGGGCTATTTGATTTATCAGGTGCCACTACCTTTTTCCAAATACTTTGCTTGTGCTCCTCCACGATCAGCAATCGCCCTCTTCCTTTTGAACGTCTGATACACAAGAACAACATTTGAATGGATAAATACGGTATGATGATAGATGGAATATGTACTGAAAATGGATAGGCAGGGCTTATTCACATACACGATGTGTAAACTAAGCTAATGGCAGTTCAACAAAGTAGAAGCAATGCAAAGCATCAGTTGCAAGATATGTGCGAGCAATGTAACCTTGGAAAGTTAGAGCAAGTACCTTGATGGGTGAATAAGATAGGGCATCTTCCTCTGACTCCTCCACTAGGAGCTACATTGACTTAGGTCTCCCTCTAGCTCAGAATCACTGTTAGGATCATATTCTGAGCATGAATCTGTAGGTGGAGAGCGTTTGCATTGCATTGCATCCAGACTTGATTTCAGTCCCTTAATGCCAAGTTTGACAGCCATGGCATTGTTCTGCTTTATTCTTTTCATGCGCACAAGATCATAATCATTATGATGCTGTTCAGAATCTGAGATTCATGAAAACAAAAAAATTGGTCAGATTATCTATGGAATGCATTGCAGATTCAACTCGGAGAGTGTCTCCCTATAAACCCCTGCATATGCAAAGTTCACCTCCCCAACCGTGCTGACCAGACCACACACAGAAATACAAACCCCTTATGTCTCTATAAAAGGCAGGCACACATTTCAAAACTGAAGTAGGAACATTAGAATCATATGAAATTCGTATTTGAACAAATAAACTAAGCAATTATGAGTGGAGTAATGTTTAGCTTCAAGGGTGGAGTGTTGGTAGTGCGACACAAAGCAAGTAGACAGATTGTATTCCATGTAAAAGATCGAAACCTATGTAAAAGCTGGAAATGACACTTTCTTTCTATACAATGCAGTGTTCGTTACCCACACATGATGGAAGAGATCACATATAGAAATACTATTCACTCATGTCTAGGTTCTAGTATTTAGAAATAGGGTGGTCCACCCTAAAAGAATATTGACAACAAATATGCCAAGGCAAGCATAGATGTAGTGAATCAATCATTTACTTGTGAACTTACTAGGACAAGTATGCAGAATTGTAACTGCAGTAAGAGACCGTCCAAAATCTGAATGAAGAAGTTTGTCTAGCACTTATTGTTTGCAACTAATCGACGTGAATAATTGGATATTATATCGAATGAGTAAGAAAGACAAGTAAAATTGTCAACAAACTTGGCTTGCAGTAGTAATCTGGGTCAATGTCACTACGACCAACAATCCAAAATGACTAGTTTCTATTTCGAGGGCCGGAATTTTGAAAACCCTATGAACTTTAGAGGCACTAAAGATTACCGAAATACATGTGAACCATTAAGTGTAGGTAGCACAGAGCATACAACAAACCCTAATGACAGTCCTGCCTAATGAGTAATGAATCAATTAGAAAATGGGTGATGAGGAGTGGCTGCTGAGTGTTGAGGACATATCTCAGGATAAATCGGGTTGGCTTGGTGGGTGCTGCACGCTTGAGCCCTGAACGGACTGGGAAGGTAGGCACGGCGGCACGCCCGGGCAGCGGTGACGCTGTTGGGCGAGCGGCTCCTGGCCTCCTGTTAGTCCGGCGTCTCCTCCTAGAGTCATGCCGTCCGGGGATGGCAAGTCGCCGGCGAGGCAGGCGGCTGGGGGCGAGTAGAGATCGGAAGCGCGCAGCAAAACAGAGGGGGATCGGGGCCTAGGACGACCCAAAATCCCAGGGTGGGCCGGCCCACCGTGGGCACCCTCTAGAGATACACACACGAGCGGCAAAACATGCATTTTCGAATCTAATTTAAGAACATTTAGCTGACCAATTAAACAACTCTATTTTAATAATATCAGATTTGTATTTGAACAACTAAGCTTGTTTAGCTTGATGGGTGGAGCAGTGTTATTATGACATGAAGCACGTATTCTGATTGTATAGTGATCATAAAAGGGGGAAACTCTAAGCATATTTTTTTAGCAAAAGAGGGTTTTCCCTCCGATTTCTATTAAAGAAACCACCACAGAACCAACATGATCAATTAAACCCTAAGCATGATCAATTAAACCGTATTATGGCTGTGCCATGGCAGATTTGAAGCTACAAACCGGGGAAATGATATTTAGCGTCCATTGTTTTCTTCGAACTAAGAACTAAATTCTAAGAGCTGAAAAGAAAGTAGAGTAACCAAGTTAAGATCTATTTTCTGGTTGAGATCAAAAAGTTGAGGAGATATGAAGTACCACCTCTCTTGCGGTGCCGTGTAGGCATCAGGGGTGCGATGGCTGTCGGTGGCGTTGAAGAAGATCTGCGACGGTAGACGGGTGCATCGGGGGATAAGTCCCGTTGCGGTGGAAGAGAAGGTTGTGTGAGCAGCCCCGGCAAAGAGGACGACGACGCCGATGAAGCGAGAGGATGCGATGCAAGGCTATTGGTCCGTCGCCGTGGATGAGAAACGTCCATCTCTAGCAGTGGACGACGCGGTCTTGGTAGGCGCTCTGGCATGGTGGAGGACGGTGGCGATGGATGTGGTGGAGGAGGACGGCGATGGATGGGGTGGCGGACGGAGGCTGGTGTGGGGATGGGGTGTTCTAGCGCGGACGGTGTATGAATGGGAAAATGGAGGGAGAGGTACGGGGAACCATGTTTTTGGGACGGGCCTGTCTGAAATATGGGAAAGTTACGAACTTAGTCCCCGTTTAAAATTTGGACGTCTCGTCGGTTGGGGATAGGACGGTAATCTCGCATCTCGCCAATATTTGCCCAGAGCAATTTCGGGCGAGGAGAGGGTGGTTGGCGCCCATGGTTGGCACCCACGGTGTATGAACGGGGCTGACAGGTAGGGCGGTTGTGTCACGTCTGAGTGAAGTTACAAACCTGCGCCTATTGAAAATATTTGCCTACATCGATTTCGGCCGAGTCGAGTTTGTTTTGCCACCCACCGAGTATGAATGGGGAATGGAGGGAGAAACAGAGGTCTTTCGGACGATCTTGAATCAAATGAGTTTTGCTGCCCAAGTTTGACGCCCACCATGTCGGAATGGGCTTAGAGGTGGTCGTGTCACGTCTAATTGAAGTTACTAACCTACCCCTATTTAGAGCAGTGGAAATCGGGCCGATGGATTGTCCGTGTAATGGGTAGACAGTAATTTCCATCTCCCAAACACTTGGCTTCGGGCAGCCGACGTGGGAGTGGACATTTTGCTGCTTCTTTCGAATTTTGGGACAATAAGCATCCACGTTTACCCTGGCAATTAAATTCGAATCCATTTTGTATTCCTATATGAATCTTTATAAATCATTCTATGTGTTTTTATATATCTTCAAAAGGACGACAAAGATGTATTCCACTGTCATATATGAATATGGTTTACAAATGCCGATACTCAAATTCAGAAACTAGAATCCAGTTTAAGGTGAATTCGAATATTTGGAACACTTCATGTCCAACTCAAATGTCACACGCAGCATAATGTGTACTCCCATTTAGATATTTACACAAGCGATGTATCAAGATTCAAATGCCGAGTCAATCAACCAAGAATGTACAGAACTAACGGACATATAAACACTTATAGAGTATATGGATCAATAATATCAACTAACATACATAAGCCAGGCCGCTGTACTTTTTTTTGCCTACAACAACATCCTTTTTTAGCCAGCATCTTGGCCCTTTCCGATGCGTGCCACTTATGGTCCATCTATACTACTATATTGTTGAATGCACATTCAACCCGATTGGCATATTTGTAGGTCTGGCACAGCAATCCAAATGAAATGTCTCCGAGTCTTATCAATTAATACAGACTTGTGCTCAAATAAAATTACAAACCAAAAAACAAAAAAAACAATTATTACATCATCTCTAAAACAAATGGTTTGATTGATTACATGAACAGACAACACAAAGGTTATTCAACTATGGAAAGAACATTTCACCTATGATTTACCAAGTAGGAATTTAATTTCCTTTTTTCCTTCAGGACCTTAACAATCTGGTCAGTCTCAGCTTGCTTTGTTTTGAAATCCACCAAATATTTAATGGTTGTCTTGAGGACTGCTTGTGATTGTGCTGTTTGCTTCCTCAACATGTCAACTTCATCTCTAAGTGCAGAAGCAGAATCTCTTTCTACCACTAGTTTAGCCTCTAGAGCATCAGCAGTTGGCAATTCATAATGCACGATTGGGCCGGTGCCACTGCTGTGGGGTGATGCAACGTCCATGGGGACCTCGCTCTTTGATCTTGGGCTAACCTGTTTTGCCATTAAAGTTCCGATTGGATTCAGAAAAGTTGAAGTTAGCAAAACATCTCAACTGGGAGTTATAACAGCAAACCCGTTAAACAAACAAGGAATTAAAGAGTTTCAATTGGATGCTGAAAAGTAGTTATTAACATCATTGTAACCCACTGTTGCAGCAGCAAAGCAGTTAAACAAACAAGTAGATATTTAAGTTAAGGCAAACAGGTAATTCTTAACAGTAAGTATCAAACACATAGATAGGCGCAGTCTACAATATGATTAACAGGCTGTTCCATTATGTAATCAGTAGAAAACTAAATTAAGCCAAGCAATGTAATTGAACAATTTTGCAATAACTGACTAACTAAAATTCCGAGAAGCAGGTAACTGAACTTACGCTAGTTCTTTGTACAGGCACACTGCAACTTATTTTTCGCTTACAAGGTTGTACGAAGGAGTCCATGGCATCAATTGCTTGGATACACAGTCCCAATACTTCTTTCTTCCCACACTGCATGGGTAAGTCGAATGGTTAATCTGGTAAGATGGTGCGTCCTTGATATGTTATATGAGGACGTGTAGTCAGACTAGTTGTAGCCAAACACATCACACTGGCTTTTACTGTATATTTCATGCGATTACTTTTGGCATATAGAGATCTAAGCAATCTACAATAGGATGAAAAGACCGGCATCCTTCACATTATTGGCGAACTCAGTTCATAGAAACAAGCAATTCAACCATTCTGTGGGTAAATCAAAAGCGCCACTGGAATATTTTTCACTATCCAATCATACACGCAAAAAGGAGCGACGCCACCATAGGGGCTTGTATGGGCGGCCGCCTCAGGTGGCTGGAAAGTGTGCACCTAGTTTGAGTCATCCAGGTTGGCCCATGCTAGTTTTGCTCGTCCCAACGCACGAGCAGGCAATGTAAAAAATGAAGAAAAATGTTTCAATTTGGATGTGCCAATAACATAAGTGCAAGGCAGGCCCTATAGCAGGCTCGCGGCCCAAACGAGCGTGTCCCATATCGATCGACAGCAGGAAAAATCCCAATTCATTCGCTCCAACCTCCAGTCTGATTCGCTCCTAACCTAGCCGCCGCTGGACAGACCAACACGTCATTTCCTCGCGCCCTCGTTGGAGGGCGGTCGCCGGGCTTCAAGCGAACAAAAGGACAAGGAGATGAAGATCCAACCCTGGGTGTAGCCTGCGTGGGAGGCAGCGGCGGCAGCACGGGCATGGCATCGAGCTTGCGCTAACGGACAATCGGAGCTTGCAAGAGTAGCATGCGCAACGAGCAGGTACATCACATCCCTGATTATATCTAATTCAACTCTTCAATTTCTGGCCAATAGTTAAACGTGACAGTGTTGTAGAACTGCTTGTATGTAGGGAATCTATGAGAAAATGAAACCAATTTCTACTTATTTTATAACTCCCCCAATCAATATTGAACTGACTGAATCTGATGTATCTAATCAAGTTTCTGGTGCAAACATACAAGCTCATGTTGTTCTTGAGCCTGAAGTGTCTAATGAACAGACTGCTAATGAAGGATTTTATGCAAACATTTTACATCCTCCTGGTGATGAACATATAGTGTCTAATGAGGGATCTAATGCAAGCATTTTGCAAGCTCATTGAAGGATATAGTGTCTAAAGATGATCTACTATGTTGAGAGAGACAGAGATTTGCAGGCATTGATGACAAGCAAATTATAGTGCATTTTCATAGCTTGAGGAAACGTCGAGGCCATCTACCAGAAAGTCCCTGTATCATGACAACATAGCATAAATACTTTTCTAATCTGTTGTTTGAAACTATTGGCATACTTGTGCAGGATAGATATATTGATATGCAGTTTGCGCACTGGTTATACGTGCAATTACACTTCGATATTTTCAGCTAGAGAATGAATAATTCAAGCATGTACATACCATGTTTGTAGTCCTTGTACACCATGTTGCATTTTGTGTTTTTTGGTGCTTGCATCATTTAGTGTTTATAATCTGAACTACTTTGGATCATTAGCTGGTTTTCAAAGTGCATGTAGCTTCACATTTCTCAAGTTATGTTGATTTCCGGAGTGCAAGTGCCTTCGTATTTTTTAAGTTAAATGTTCGCCCCTGGTAACTTGAATTCGTGGATCAGCCACTGCACACAAATCATACATGAATGCCAGTACGAATTAAATGAAATACAGGGACTTACACTAGCTCGTTGTACATGCTCACTGCAGCTCTGCTTGCGCTTGGGATGTTCCATGTACAAGTCCATGTTACCACTTGCTTGGATGTGCAGGCCTTGTGCTCCTTGCATCCCCCTCTGCATTTTTGACACGGCGAATGGTTTATCAAATAAGAGGAATCAACCTTGATGTTGTACCGGAGGACAGATACTTACAAGGTTATACGGGTGTGCAGGATGTGTACCAGATCCCGTAGCGCCGTCATGCTTCGCTAAAAAATGGATTTGCCTATTTCAGATGATATCTCCAGAAGAAGAGTTAAAGTCAGAGTTGCATAGGCGTGTAGGCTAAGAGAGCAGTGAAAGGATATCCAAACATCGTCGAAACAGTGCACAAGGGAGTGATGTGTGGATACCTAGTTCGGGCCGGCGTTTGGGCATGCTCGCCTAGCTAGAGTGCGGGTCACTTCAGAGCCGTTGAGGGTGATGCGCTGGCATTGGCTGGCCCCGCACGGATGTAGATATTGAGTGGCAGCGGAGCGCTACAATGCGGTGGACGAGACTGTTGGTGAAGCCCCAACGGCCTCGGTGGGCGGAGGTGCGACGATGTGCTCGGTGAAGTACCCCCGGTGAGCTGGGAGACGGCTTCGGTGAAGCGCACCTGATGTGGTGGAACTCGGTGTCTATGAGGCACGTCGGTTGCGGCGGCCGACATTGTCGGTGGACCACCTGGTGTGGTGGATGAGGGCGTATATGAGGTAGCTCCGGTGCGGTGGTGAAGCGCGACCATCGTCTTCGTCGTAGTCGTCCGGCACAAAGGTGGGGAACAGTGGGGAAAGAGACGAGACGAGGGGCGATTCGAGGGTTGGCGGCGAATTAGGGATTTGAGCAAAATCTGGGCGCGGAAGGGGATGGTGGAGAAGAGATATTTTGCAGGGCTGGAATTGGGGCCGCCAAATATTTCAATCCGAACGTGGAAGCGTGAACTTATATTGTCGTCATCCTTTTTTGGGGGGGGGGTGGGTAGCTGGGTGCTACGCGTCCGTCCGACACACGCGACCACCCCGACAGGACTATGCTTCGGTGCCTTAAGGCACCTGCCTTTGTGTCCATGACATGTGGGCCCAACAGGTGGCTGGCCCACATGTCAGTGACCCAAAGGCAGTTGCCTTTAAGGCACCGAAGCAACGTCCACCCCGACACGACCCTGGTCTGCCTGGTGCGCCTACATTTGAGAATGCAAACGAATCTTCTTTTGTTTGCAAACGAATCTGTATGTACTACCATGCCCGTGTTCTCCTTGCAATAATTAGTCATTCGAAACGAGATACTCCATCCGTTCATTTTTGTAAGTCGTTTCAGACAACTTAAAATGAACTGTTTTGCACATTGTCTGAAATGTCTTCAAGGTCTTATAAAAGTGAACAAAGGGAGTACTATAAATTAATTAATGAGGAGTTATTTGAAAACAAATCGAAACGGTACCCACACTAACGTGGATTAGAGTGTGTGTCACACATAATTAGTTATTTGAATTAGAGTGTGTGTCACGTAGTTAGTTATTTGAATTAGAGTGTGTGTCACGTAGCGATCTCCAATTCTGATGTGGATTTCGCATTTCACTGTATCCACGCTACTTTTTAATACAAATTCATATGTATATGATGAACACCATGGTAGTGAGAAAACTTTTGGATGGATTCAAACATATGACCTACAAAATAGCACAACAAACTGAGTCAATGTCAACTTTTAGAAACTTAGTATGGCACGAATTCGAAATAATTACCCGTATGCCTAGTCCTCGGTTCAAATCTTACAATGTACACCGAATTGAAACATCGATATTAAGTCTCGTACTATGTACATTCAAATGTTGTTTTTAGCCCCCCCCCCCCCCCCCCCCCCCCCCCCCCCCCCACTTTAAAATTTTTTTTTTTCCCCCCCCCCCCCCCCCCGGCACAAACGCTACATACTTCCTGTATCGGTCAATCTTCCTCTCCTAACCACCTTAGGAAGCTATCGGTTTCCAACACACGTTCATTCTTTCTCTCCATGTTTCGATCTCTAAGTCTCTCAACTACACAACCCCCTTTTCCACTCTGTTACCAAATGTATTTACCTCACACACCCGCCATTGCACCCCATGCCGAGCTCTCTTTCTCCCTCCTCTCCCTCTCACCCTCTCGCGCTAAATACATGCATTGCCTATATAGCCCCCAACCTCTCATGCGCACGCACGCACGTTGTATATCTAGGTCACTCCCTCGAGACTGTCTCACTCTTTCTTCCGTAGGGCGGGCCACACTCGCTCAATCTTGCTCTCTTTATCTGAGTCTCATTTAACCTCGTTTTCTTTCACACACAAATGATATATCTCCCTGTTCGGGCCTCGATCGACACACTCTATACTCTCTCATGTAGATTGTCTATCTAGGTCAGTCCATCCAAGCCGCCGCCACTCTTTCGACCTCATGGTGGGCCACGCTCACTCAATCTCTCTCTCTCCCGTATATCTCGATTGACCTCGCTCTTTCTCGGACAAAAACGATATATGACCATGTTTGAGCCCAATTCAACCTATTCACATTATATACTCTCTCACGCACATCGTCTATCTAGGTCACTCTGTCCAACCCGTCTCACTCTTTCGATCGCACGGCGACCCTATGTGATCGGTTGACCTTGCTTCCTCCCACGCACAAGATATATCTACACGTCTGTGACTGGATCATCTCTCAAGCTCTATCTTACATCCCTCACCCTTGCCAAAAAGCTCAATCGAACAATATCTCTCTAGAGCATATATATTTGTTCAATGAATGTCGGACCACACTCACTTTGTCTCTCTATCTATATGTCTCTCGATTGACCTCGCTTTCTCACACCGTATCTTCCACGCATTAAAGCTACTACCTCTCCATCCCTCGCAAAGCCGGAGCTATTTACATTGCGAGGGGCACTCCAACCTTGGATTAATTTGTGTAGGCATTTATTCCGGTCGGTTTAGATTATATTTTCGTAGCATTCGGCCCACAACTACTCGAAACACTGTTGCAACCCGGTGACATTAAAAGTGGGAGCAGTTGGGACGACGATGGGCGGCGGAGCCTGGTCAAAGGGCTCGCCTCCCGGTGAGCCTGCACAGCGGTATGCTCGCACGCCTCCCTGATAGCCGGCGCAGCGGTCTGCTCGCACGCCTCCCGTCGACTCACACGCTTGCTCGGACGGCACCTGCCGATGAGAAGCGGGGACTCATGGCGGCACGTAAACGCCCACGGTTTCAATAGTGAAAGCGTTCATCTTAACGTGACAAGTCTTTGTTCCAAAATACCTTGGCTCTTCATTTGTGCAACTTGTCATAAGCAACTTGTCTCAAATTCAAGAAAAAACTTACGAAGTAATATTTGTGCCATATCATGTGACCATGCTTAGTTTCAAGAATTTATGCTCACTTTTGGATTTTCTGAAATTTAAGATGCAGGATTCGAAACAATATCATAACCTGCATCATGCAATAAATTTTGAAGCCGTACATCTGTCCTGTTGTATTTCTTCAAAAAGGATTTGGTCAAACATTTTGCTTAGTTAGACTTTAGACAAGTTATATATGCAGAGTAAAAGGATAATCCCTCCGTACCAGTGCATTGCCTGATATATTAAGTCAAGTACTAGGCACGAACAAACGGGCTCAATTCAGTGCTCATCCTGGTGTAGTAGTAGCAGTACTAGGAAATGCAGTTGACGGGTGACCTTGACGAGTGGCGATTGAGGGAATTGAACCGTGCTTGGCACTGTAGGTAACGTTGTCTAGTTACTAAAGCATCCCTCCGTTGTTCATCGGTAGTCATTACAGACCAGGGACATGAGGGGAATTTCCTAGGGCTGGAATTCTAGCCACCAGATATTTTGACTTGAAATGCTGAGGCTCGACTGGTTTGGGTTGCCTAATGTGCGTACCACGCACGCCACCGAAGGACACGAGCCCGGTTTTTTAGGATCAACACGAGCCAAGATCTGGCTGGTACGCCGTTGGGTCCTACCATTCGAGAATACGAAAGGAACCTTTTAAATTGCTGAACGAATCTATGTGTATTACAATACCCGTATTTTCCTTGCAAATACTAATCTCAACGTGGTAATTGATTTATGACGAGTTGTTGAATTAGAGTGAGTTTGTGATATAGTGATCTCAACGTGGATTTCACATTTCATGGTATCCCTAGTAATTTTTCCAATGCAAATTCAAATTTAAAAGATGAACAATATGGAGGTGAGAAAACTTTGTATGTATCAAGCATATGACCACACACACACACATAGACACACACGCACGAACACAACAACAATCCAATAAGTATAGTGCATCTATTTTTCCAAACCTTGCATGTATGACACGAATTCAAAAATACTCCTTCTATTCCTAAATATTAGTCTTTTAGAGAGTTTAACAAGTGACTACATACGGAGCAAAATGAGTGAATCTAGACTCTAAAATATGTCTATATACATCCGTATGTGCCAGTCCATTTGAAGCCTCTAAAAAGACTAATATTTAGGAACGAAGGGAGTAAAATGTAAGACATCCATGGTCCTCAGTTCAATATTTAAAATGAACATGAAACTGAAACATGAATATTAAGTCTAGTACTATAGTACATGCAAAGGTTGTGTTTAGGCGGAGCTATGATTGTCGGGGGTCAACCCCTCGACCTTAGATAAAATTGTGGAGCTATGTTTAGGGTTGTTTAGATTATATTTGTCCCCACCCTCCCAACCACCGATTGGTTGTGCACCCCCACCCCTCCTCCCCGGGATAATATCATGTGCCCCCATACCTTAGATGCTATATGCCGATACGAGTTGCTTGGAGCTTGTAGATCTGAGATATAGCAGCTCACATGATGTGTCTTAATATTTTTGCAGGAAACCTTGATGAGTTTGAGAATTGCACACAATTTGTACAAAAACTACTTAGATGCCCTTCGATCCCATATCCAATGACCTCGAAGCTCGTATCACCGTAGCATCTAAGATGAAGGAGGACATCATATTCTCCTGTATGTAAGAATATCATGTGCTACCACACCTTAGATGCTTTGGTGATACAAGCTCTTCGGAGGCGTTGGATTTGTGACCCAACACCTCCTCGGTGGTTCGAATGGTTTTTTGCAGAAAAGCCCCAAAAGAGTTCGGCCACTGCTAAGCACAAAGACTGCTCAAATGCCATTGGATCTCAGATCAAACGACCTCCAAGCTCATATCACCATAGCATCCAAGCTGCGATAGCACTTTATGTTTTCTCGCACGGGAGAGTATGAGGTGCTCCCGCACCGTAGATTCTATGGTGATACGAGTTCACTGAGATCTAACGACCCACAGTAGGAGGTTTGAATGTTTTTGCAATATACGGCTGATAGAGTTTGGGAAATGTGCAGAAAGTACAAGTACTACGCATGTGCCATCTGATCACTGATCATACGACCTAGATGCTCATATCACCGTAGCGGGTAATTAAGCTACGGGGAGCACCTAATATGAGCACCGGGGAGCCGTTGGATCAAAGATGCAGCAGCACACACGAGGCCTGAATATTTTATTTGCAAAAAAACCTTTGGAGAGTTTGGAAATTGCGCATAATTTCAAAGACTACTCCCAAGCCATTGGATCTCACTTCCAACGGTGTAAAAACTCATATCACCATATTATCTAAGCTGCGGGGTGGATGTGATATTCTATGCTGCTGTCATTTTTTTCGTAAACTTGCAAAAAACGTGTAACTCGTGCCGTTACTTATCTAACCGCGCAAAGTGTTTGTTCAAAAAAACCATCCTACACTGAAATATCGGAACAACACACGGGGGTCCCACTTGTCATTAATCAAATTTGGACCTAAAACTAACAAATCTGAAAGACGAGATTCGAACTGGCAACCTGGACTACAAAGCGTAAGTCGATAGCCTAAAAAAACGAACGGTTGTTGGCTTTGTCCCATAACTTGATTTTATACAGTACTTGCGTTGAGTAGAGTAGAGGGAGTGCCTCGTCAACACATGCATGACCGTTGTCTCACTTACTGGTGGGTCCCAGGTCTGCAATCTCAATCTCTCTTCTCTCCATCGTCTAACCTTTGCACGGGCACACACGAAGAGCGGCGCTAGCTTGCCGTGGTGTTATTACAACTAAAAAAAGCTTGGAAAATAGAAGAATCGCCTAGAACAAGAGACATTGTGGCTGGTTGAGACTGAGCTAACCACATCTATCCTCTGTGCCATGTTTGAATGATGAAGCTGTGTGGCTAGTGGGGTGTTTTCAACCGACTGGCTAGGTCCTGAGGTCGAACCATAGGTACTACGTCTGATACAGTATATTTTTACACGCACATTTTTCCTCCATGCCGAGACGTGGCACACCCTACCGCGCAGTTTCGGGGTCCTCCCGGGTGGTGCACGCATATATTCTTCCTGACGTGGGACACCCTACCGCGCGTTTTCTGGGTCCTCCTCGGTCGTAGCGCCGAAGCAAGTAAATGAGTCATCAAATCATGAAAGACCACCTTTCCCACCGAGTACATCAGTGAAGCACGGTGGCTTGCTAGTTGGGCTAGTTCGACCGATTATCTAGGCCGCCGCCACATTTGTTTTTTCACCCCTTTTTTTATCTACTTGCCGGCAGGTAAATTTAAATATCCACCGCGGCGTTTCTCTGGTGTTTGGGTGCAGCAGGATTTTTAATTTTTTGATTGACGGGAGCAGGCGTGGCAGGATTTTAAATTTTTTGATTGACGGGAGCAGGCGCATCAACAATTAGTCACGATGACTCCGCCTGTAAAAACCCACTGCTCCCTGATGTGAGAAGTCGTCGACTGGTGTTTTACCGTGGTGAAAACCAAAAGATTCCCCGCTCCCTCCGCCTTCCCGTAGATTACATTGCCTTTCAGCCGTTTCGCCCCCTTCGCTTCCTCTCCACATTGCTTCTACCTGGTGCCATGGTGGCGCAGCAGATCACGGAGTCCGAGGTGAGGCGCCTGACACTGGCTCCCGTCGACTGGGAGTGGGCTCCGCGGGTGGTTGCACCCTGCATCACCAACGTCGTGCGCCTTGAGAAGCAGAGGTACTTCGGTGGTGTTTAGGCGCCCTCTGCATGGGCATGTCCATGTCTCGGCGCAACATGACCGTTGGATCAAACTCAGACGGTGCAGATTAGTCACTGTAGCACAAAGCGTGTGGGTGTGTTTGGTTGCATTCTCATCTCAATATAGTTGTTTCCTCTTCGTGTATTTTTGTCAACCTACTAGTGTGGACTCATGCACCCTTCATGCACTCTGCCAAACACCCAAAAGTGGGTCGAGAAGGGAACTTTTGCTCCCATCCCGTGCACCCTGCCTAACACTATTCGTGCTTCATATGGTTCATGTTTCGTGGAGTACTGTAGCACCGTACTCTACGTGCGCTGTGGACCTAGTTCTGTTAACATTGATCTCACCGTTCATTCTCAACCGGACAGTCGAAAAAGCGGTACTATGTTACATATAGGAGTAGTTAACATGCGCACAACATCATTTGTTATCGTCATATCTTACTACACTAGCAACAATATTGTGTAGTACTGACGTATGAACCACTGCACATGCCTAGTAGTAGGAGCACTATGTATGTTCAAGTGGCTGCCGTGTTTCGCACTCCTTCGTCGTAAGAGTGGAAACACTTGCTGTAATCATTTTTTTTCTTCAGAAAAACAATGGACACGCTCTACCATGTGGATCCTCCTCCAGCCATGCACTAAATTACTCACTTTCGCCGACGTGTGGGACAACCAGCACCTGGGTCCACCAGCCATGAACTAAATTACTCCGTAGTAGAGTGACGGTAGACTACCCCGATCGAACCGCCACAGTAATTCCCAATGAGCCATCAAATCACAAAACCCCCTCCTTTCCAGCAGTAAGTTGGACGGACAAAGCAACCATCATTTCACTCTTCTCTCTCAGCTTCCTCTCTTGAAGAAAACCCCCACTCGCTTCGCTTCTCCCTCATCTCGTTCCTCTTTTCACTCTTCTCTCTCAGCTTCCTCTCTTGGATGGACGCCGGAGCACCGGCCGACGTGATGTCTATGGCTCTGGCCAAAACCATCGAGGCTCATGGTACGAAGAAGCGCAAGCACCCCACCGAGACTACCGCAGACAAGCTCAAAGCCATCGCCCTGTCCAAGCCCCCCTCTCTAGGATCCCTCATTAAGCAAGTCCAGGTAATGTGTCTTGTTGACGATCTTTTTCTCGATCTTGATCGTGTTTTTTCATCTAACACGCAGTACTAGTACTGGTAGTACAACTTTCTGGGTGATCTTGCATGTGATTTTAGTGTGCCAAATGACGGTTCTAAATTCCTCTTTTGACCAAAACATGCGAGAGGTTGATACTGATTTCTTATAGATTACTTTCAACTACTCCCTCTGTCCCAAATTTCTTGTCTTAGATTTGTCTAGATAGCGATGTATCTAATACTAAAATGTGACTTGATACATCCGTATCTAGGCAAATCTAAGACAAGAATTTAGGACGGAGGGAGTACTTTATGAACATCAATGCTACCTTTTAAGAGGGTATATTTGCCTCAGTAACTTGTGTTATGGATATTGCATGTAATCCCTCTGCTCTCATGCCTTTGAAGACATGTTCTAGTGTCTTTGTTCACTCATTTTTGTGTGTATATGTAGTCATATATGGAGTATAATATCGAAAATCATCTTATATTTCTGAATGGAGGTAGTAATAAAATATGGTTTCTGTTTGAATTAGAACCAGGTCCGCGGTGGTGATGAAGTTCTCAAAGTCATGCCTTGTGAACTGGAAGACCTGATGATGAGTTCTACTGCTGAACTATCCAGCTGCTGTGTCCTTGTCGCCATGTGTCCTAAACTAGTGTTTTCCTGTAGCATTGTTGTCAGGCATGTTCTCGAGGTTGTACTTGACCACAACAATTTCCTGGCTGTGTCTTCGATTACGAAGGGTGTGGTTCTTGTAAAGCTTCCCAACAAATCTGATGCGACCTGTCTTCATCATCATGTTTATGAGTGGAAAGACCACTCTGTTAGCTTCTCCAAGTTTGACAAGATGGTGATGGTGCATGTAGACATCTCACACGAAGTCCATTGCCTAGTCACTTATGCGGGGTTCATCCCATAGGTCGGTGGCAAGAAATAGTCTGCAGAGTTTAGTTAGTGCAACTTTGCTTGTCTATAGTAAGTACTATTGTTCAGTACTTGATTTGTGTTTGTGAACCCTGTATTGTTTATTAGTACTGCCGCTTTTGGTGTGTGGTCAGTCCTGAGAACGGTCTATGTTAATGTCTGTCCACTGAATTCAGTCTGTATATTTTGAAGTATCCAGATAACATTTTTTGTGAGGACGGTTTATCAATTATGGTTACACTCCAATATCTGTATGCATTGCAGGGTTTATCGCACCCACCAGGATTTCCAGTCCCATGGATGTTCGGTCCATATGATTTGTCATGACCTTTGGACTGTCCTGCTTGTGGGAGTAGGCGGGGCCCCTGCATGCCACGCGTAGTTGGACGATCAATCTTCTGTTTAGTACTTCAACATAGTGATTTCCTGGTAAGGATTCACTCGTGTCACATCAAGTAAATCTTATTGATTTATTGTCTAAATCTTATTGATTTAATGTCATGTTTTCTTTCTTTTCCTGCAATTTTATGATGCAAGTTTTTCCATGTGACATTCATCACAGAGTAAACCGTTTGGTTTGCTCTACGATGGCTATTTTTGCAGGTTTCACTTCTTATGTCGTGTCAGTAACAAAGGCACTGTCCATCACTTATATTACTGGAAAAAATTGGATCAGTCTGTTGTTTGAGTACAAGCTGAATCCCTATGATGAACTTTAGTTTGGTTTGACAAAAATGCCACAATTAGTCCTTCTTGTGTTTAAAAGAAATGAAGAACAAAACTGGATCACGGTCACGGATCCTAGTCAAGTTAGAAAGCTGATCATAGCAGACGAGACACGATCGCCGCTGTCTTGCACAGATCGAGCACCGGCAGTTGCTCTAGCACTGATAGCGGCAGTAGCTCAGTATGATCCAACTGAGGATTGGGCACCGACCGCGTCAGCGGATCAGTCTGACCTACCGGAGGATCGGGCATCGACACCGGCACCGGCTCTACAAGGAGCACCATCTCTGGCAGCAGCAGCAGCTTCGGCACTTGCATCAACACTTGCACTTGCATCTGCTCCAGCCCGTGCAGTTGCACCGGCAACAGACTGGGCTGCAGTTCGCACTTCATATACCAAAATCCTTACAAAAACCGACATGTCCACCTTCTTGGTAAGCATTGGCCGCCAAGTGCTTCGTTCTTTTTTATTTCCATGTTGTTTCACATGATTCACTATGTTGATCTAATTGTTTGGGTATGTCTTCTTGTTTGCAAACAGAGAATTCCTAGAGCAACGAGGGAGTCGTTCAACAATCCGGGCGACTGCGGCCAAGTTTCTCTTACCATGCGCAGCCTTGGTGTGAATGAACCTGCTCAATATACTGTAAGTACAAAGGATGGTCGCATGATGATTGATGCTAAAGGATGGTCAAGGTTCAAATCTAAGTCATATCTCGCGGTAGGGGATGATGTCAAAATCGAACTTTCTCGACAAGGAGAGCTGGTCCAAATCAACTTTGAAATTCTTCAGTAGCAACACGCAACTGCCAAACTGATCTATCCTCCGAGAGATTTTGATGTAATAATCTGGCATGGTGAAACAAGTGTCATGTGTGTATAAGTAGTACGACAGTATTATTTATCACATGGTATATCGTTGATAGAATTGCAACTCTGGTTGCTGGTTAGGAACTGTCGTTCGATTTCATTCCAACAGCTGCCATGCTTTATTCAATTTTGTGTATTCGCCTTGCGACAGCATCTAAAACCAGCGCCGTACCGATCGCTTGCAATATGAAAAGCGCTGAGGTAGAACACATGGGCCCCCAAACATGCAGGGTCGGCCTGCGGCCCAAAGTCCAGAACCATGAGCCTATATGAGTATTATATTCTCAGCTAAACCCCCATAAAAAAAGCTGAACCCCCATAATGCCCGTGCATTGTAGAGGGAGTATATTTCTCAGCAATGTGAGCCTGTGATATAAAAGATTTGTATATTTCTTTATAGAGGGGGTATCTCTCTGTCAAAATATATATTTATGTGTAACTAGTTACTCCTGTCTTTGTACTTCCTTTCGCTGATATGTGGGGCAACCGGCAACGGGGCCCACGTGCCATATGCACAAATTAGAGTGCACAACTTCACGGTAGACACACCCAGGTCGTAGCGCCGCAGTAATGCCCAATGAGCCGTCAAATCACAACCCCCTTTCCAGCTTTAGCAGTAAGCTGGACGGACGAAGCGGCAATATTTCACTGGGCCTGAATCCCCTTCTCCCTCGTCTGCTTGTTCAAAGAAAGCCCCCTCTCGGCGATTGCATAGGGTTTTCTCATGGAGAACCAGGAACGAATTCTTCATCCATCCCTGATAAATCCAAGTCCCTTGGTCATAGGTAATGCTAGGATGGCAGCCGCCGCCGTTGATGCATTTTTCTTCCTACTGAATCTAGTGTGTTTCATTTGCAGTGCCCAAAGTGCGAGTACCCTACAGGTTTCTGCGCCCTCGGCGAGACGCCACACTTGTTCCTTTTCATCCTAACACAACATTTTGAAATGCGCACAGTATGTTCCTAGAATCCTCTTTTCTATCCGGGAGGGTGGGTTTTTTTGAATATGTTGTGTTCTGATATTATTTTTTCTGCAGTGTATTATTTGCTCTACCAGAACACATGTACTCAAGATGCTCGGCCTTTCCATAATTGAATACACTAGTTTAATGGTCACAGTGAAGACAAGCCATGGATATAAGTTCTGAGTTGGGTTCATGAACCAAGAAGATCGCTGCTTTTTTATGGCCAAACATGGATAAACTTTCTCAAGTGTTATAGACTGAAAGTTGGCGCACGAATGTTGATGGAAATAGCATAACCTGGTCTCATCTTCACTGCGATCTTCCACCCCGACGTCGTTCCAATTGTTCATCCATGTTAGTTTTGTATCTAGTTCTTGCTTGTTGCCTCGATTACTTCTTAATCCACCTATTCTGTCTAACTAATCACAATTTAACTTTAGAAGTAGCAACGAATCTCTCACGAAGATGCTACTTCTAACTAATATATTCTTATAATTGGTGGCACGTGTAGGTTTTTTTAGAGTTAAGCAGTCTGCTCGTTTGGTACTCTGTAATAACTCGACTGTTACTAATGGCACTGAAGTTGACTGGATCGACATCCACAAGTTCCTACACTTTATTGATCGTCTTGAGGTCCTTGTGGGGCGTTTCAATGGTGGAAGGCCACGTGGGATATGTGTGCCACTGCTGCACTCATTGAACAGGTCCAACTGTGTCGAGAAACTTATGGTATGAGCTGTTTTCTGTTATATATGTTATTCATAAACTATTGCTTATACACAGTTTTACAGCTGTGATCTTCTTGAAACAGGAACTGCCGAGTTCTATTGTTCCTATACAGATGTCTGACCATGGTCGGGTCAGACTTGCGCTTGGTCACAACATGATGTTTATGTCGACCTACTCAATTCCCCTTGGAGGTGAAAAGATACTTATTCATGGTGGTCTCAAATAATGAAGGCCCGTCCATCTTGGAGAATATGACAGAAGATTATGTTCATTCTTTTCCATGGCTCTAAAGCGAATATCCCATTTATTGACCACGTTGCGAGAAGAAGCCGCTTTCAGAAGGTTGTGGATGCGCGGGGTGGCGCCTGGGCCTTGTCCTGGGGCTTGGTGGCCTCACCCTTGGTTAACTGTAGGCAAAGTAGCACTGTTCGAGCCGTGCTTTGTACGTTGAACCTGTATAAGTACTCATGATGCTTTCATCTTTGGTTGTTAAGTGCCCCTGCTGGTTTCAGTTAAGGTTGTTAAGTACTCCTGCTACTTTTACAGTCTGTTGTGTTTCTTCAGTCTCGTCTTCCTCCAGCCGCCAAAACCAAACCAGTGCCGGCGGGGCCGCCTGCTTCCGCCTCCCACGGCTGGCTGCGCCTCAGCGCACGCATCGCCGCCCCACCGTCTCCTAAATCGTTAATGCCGACGTCCTCCGCACGTTTTGGTGCGCTCGCCGCGGCGCCGCCCTCTCACGTTGTCAACATGGTCAACAAACAATAGGAATCGGCAGAAGTACGTGGAGAGGATGACAGTAGGGGCCCACCATGTCAGCGTATGGAAAAATAAAATGCTTCCTCCTAGTGTTTTCCTGACATCTGGGACCCACGACATTGTGAGCGTATATAGTCAATAGACAAGAGAACAGCACAAGATCGGCTGACACCTGGGACGTAGCTACTCGAGCAGTATTTTTTTTGTTTGGTATTGTTGAGACGGAGTAGGGTTTGAACTGGGCTGTGGCCCGTCTAGCCCAGGCTTATATTTTATGTTCACCATGTGACCAGCCCAGCTATTTTTTCTTTGTGAAAAAGAGCCTAGTTTATTTTTTCTGAAGAATACCCAATCCAGGCCTACTTATTTTTCTATGCCATGATGGGCTGCAACTCTTTCAAGATGCCTGCAAATCTTGAAAGTAATATGAAATGGGTTGTAAATATAAAAACAGATGACAAATTGGCAATTACTTTATAATTTCTGAATTTTTTCACATTTTCATATTCCTA
This sequence comes from Triticum urartu, assembly GCF_003073215.2. Classification (NCBI taxonomy): domain Eukaryota; kingdom Viridiplantae; phylum Streptophyta; class Magnoliopsida; order Poales; family Poaceae; genus Triticum; species Triticum urartu. Next base: position 460,337,251 of record NC_053022.1, read on the forward strand.
TTTCACTTGGCATTAACCTAATTTAAATATATCTTCAAAGTACTTTAAATCTGGCTCGACATTTCGGTATTAAAAATAGTTTGGAACCCATAGAAATATGCGAAATTGGCCCTGGCCAACCAAAAAAACGACTGCAATAAATGGCATAAGAAGTTGCCATGAGCTATATATAAATTATTAAAAAAAGAGGGAGTGGTCTGACTTGTGGGCCTGTTTAGTTGACGCGTATGCAAGATTTTTTTAGTTATTATATACGTCAACAAACGATTCTAGCAGACGTAACCGTTGGATGTCAATCTAACGACCGTCATGTTTCTTCAATCTCTGATCTTCTTGCTCCAGCCGCCAAAGCAGCGCCGGCGGGACCGCCTACTCCCGCCTCCCATGGCCGGCTGTGCTGCCGCGCAGTCCTCAGTGCCCCCTACTACTCCCACCGCTAGCCAGGGCATCCCTCTACTCACCCACACCCCTGTTATTCTACGGCGACGCCAGCCTCACACCGCAGCCGAACCGGTGAGCCCTCATACTCCTTTCCGCGCGGGCTTCCACTGCCTCGTCTTCCCCGGCTCCGTGTCGTCCCCTTCCTAGGCCTCGCCGCCGTCCACCGCCGTGGTGCTCTCGGTGCGGCGTGGTCAATGTGGTCAACGACCGACTTCCATCGAAAGAGTACTGTACGTGGAGAGGCTAACAGCTGGGTCCATGGCAGCCACAAGGAAGTGCCTCCTTATTATGCGGAAAATAATTATTCCTCCACCCGACAGCAGGGACCCACCGGACAGGCCACCAGTATTTCACGAAAAAAAAACGTTTCCCCCTGACTGCTGGGACCCACAGGACGGGCCATCGTATTTTGCAAAAAAAAAACGTTCCCCCGCTGTCAGCTCGGACCCACCGGAAGTGCCTCCTTATTATGCACAAAAAAATGAATACCCCCTGCTAGCTGGGACCCACCTTGGTGGGAGGCTGACTTGTGGGCCTACTAAGTTGACTGGGACGGAGGCCTTTGTCAACTTTAGTCAATATATGAACGATTCTTGCTCCAGTGACCGTACGATGTCCATCCAACGGCCATAGTGCTTCTTCAACCTCTAGTCTTCTTCCTCCAACCACCCAAAGCAGTGCCGGTCGTGCCGCCTACTCCTGCCGCCCGTGGCCGGCTGTGATGCCATGGAGGCCTCACCGCCCCCTACTAGTCCCACCGTTGGCCAGGCCATCCCTCTACGCACCCACACCCCCTATTATTCTGCGGCGACGGCAGCCTCACACCGCAGCCGAACGAGTGAACTCTCCTACTCCTCTACGTGTGGGCATCCACTGCCGCGTCTTCCCCGACTCCGCGTCATCCCCTTCCTTGGCCTCGCTGTCGTCCACCGCCCTGGTGCTCTCGGCGCGGCGTGGCCAACGTGGTCAAGGAATGGCTTCCATCAGATGTGGACTGTACGTGTAGAGGCTGACAGCTGGGTCCACGGCCGCAGCAAGGAAGTGCCTCCTTATTACGCGCAAAATAATTATTCCTCCACCTAACAGCGGGGACCCACCGGACGGGCCACCGTTTCATGAAAAAAACGTTTCCCCCTGACTGCTAGGACCCACCAGCTACATCTTCGCACGCAAGGAAGTGCGTCCGAAAAAAAACGATTTACCCCCCTGACTGCTGGGACCCACCAGCTACATCTTCGTACACAAGGAAGTGCGTCCGAAAAAAACAATTCGCCCCCTGACTGCTGGGACCCAGCAGCTACACCTTCGCACGCAAGGAAGTGCGTCCGGACAAAAAAAACAAAACAGAACGATTCGCCCCCTGACTGCTGGGACCCACCAGCTACATCTTCGCAGGCAAGGAAGTGCCTGACAGTCGGGACCCACCTGGTCGAAGCGTACGTAGTGTTGTCATTCTGGTCACGAACGTGTACGTACATATATACTGGTCGATGTGGAGGCGCGCACGTGTCGTAGTAGAGGCGCGTACGTGTCGTAGTAGAGGCACGCACGTAGCATGTACACGGACGTACAACAGCCATGGTGCAAGAAAGAAAATACGGCCACGTACGTACATACGGGCAGGGTCTCGAACGCCTACTCGCGCATACGTACAGCCAGGGCTCGTGTACATGGCTAGGTCGGAACGGAGAAACAGCGTCGTCGTCGTGTTCATGGGGAGGCAACGGAATGCGTCGTGATCATGGGGAGGCAACGGAATGCGTCGTGTTCATGGGGAGGCAACGGAATGTGTCGTGCTCATCGGGAGGCAACGTAACGCGTGAGAGCCAACCGGCTGGGTCAGAACGGAATGCGTGGTCGTGTTCATCGGGAGGGCTTGGACGGAACAGGCAATGGAAACGAGGCCTGGCGTACCGCAAAACGGAGGAAACAGCCTTGTGTTCGACCGGCCACGTTCGAAACGGGATCCTGTTCATTGGGAGGGGTCTGGCGTACCGCAAAACGAAGGAAACGGACCTCCTACGGTCAAAACGGGGGTCTTGTTGATCGGGAGGGGTGTGGCGTACCGCAAAACGGACGAAACGGACTTGTGTTGGAGCGCTACGGTCGAAACGGGGATCCTGTTGATCAGGAGGGGTGTGGTGTACCGCAAAACGGGACTCCACGGGATACTGTTCATCTCCACCGTCGACCTCCTCCCGCCTCCACGGGCTACCGTCGACCTCCTCCAGCCTCCACGGGCTCCTGCTCATCCAGCCTCCACCGTGCGCTACTCCACCGGCTACTGTTCAGCCACCCCTCCACGGGCACCCCTCGACCGTCTACTGTTCATCCAGCCCTCCACACCACGGGCTCCTGTTCAACCACCCCTCCACCGTCTACTGTTCATCCAACCCTCCACACCACGGGGTCCTGTTCATCCAGAGGCAATGCCACCGCTCACTGTTCATCCAATCCCCCCTGTAATGCTCACTGTTCATCCAATCGATCGGCTTCAGTTAGCAGCAGTAGGGAAGGAATCGCTCGATCGGGTTTAGTTAACAGCCATCAATCGATCGCTCGGGTTCAGTAATGCGTAGCCTGCAGTGCAATCGCTCGGGTTCAGTTAGAGCCAACGCCTCGCACACATGCGCGTATGTGTATGAGAGAAATGCGCATCGCTCGGCCCCGACCTCCCACCGTAACCGGGAACTCCCCGAAATTTTCCTCCCCCTCGCTTCTACCACGGTTTTTTCCGTCATGGACGGCCCAAAGAATGTCATGCAGCTGCGTCTCCGGCCCGCCCAGGACGAAAAGCCCATTTTCTGTCATGATTTTTTGTCATAGAAGTAGGAGCCCACCACATCTATGATGATACCGGGTTTTGTCACAATTATCGTAATAGAAGTGTCATATGTATGACAGAAAAAAATTTAGTTCGGCCCAAAATGTCACGGATGTGTCTTTTTTTTTGTACTGAGAGTCGGAACCACAAGTTGATCCTCCACAACAGTCTAATTACCAGTGGGATCCGAAGATGATTGCCAACCAGTGGTAATCAGAGTCTTCTTCTTCGCAGTACGACCCCAACTATTACTATGGATATCCGCCAGGCCAACCGTGGCCATAGACCAACTTAGGCCAAAAGCCTAATCTTGGGGGAGTACGTATTTCTCACCGACATTACATTCATGTTCACACACTCATTGGTAGATGTCGGTGCTCATACTTTTTCATTGTAATATCCATGCTAGTTTATTTTCTCTTTTTATGCTTTCTTCTTGTGTGCTTAATAAACCTTAAGGAAAACCAAAAAAAATTAGTTGTAGCTTTTAATTAGTTTACTTTCCATGCTTGTAGTAGTAATTAAAAAGAAAACCCAAAAAGATTTCCTGTTCTTCTTTTTTCTTGTTGGGAGCTTTCCCGCGTAAATAGTTTTATTTCTTTTCTTTGGGGGTCGATAGGAGAAGACCATAATTAAATTGTTGAAGTGGCTCTTATATGCATTATTGTTGATTTGACAAAAGAGCCCATATTGCCTTGTCTTCTCCTGTTTATTGAATGCTTGCAGATTCCAGCTTAGTCCAATGCACGTGCACTATTATTATTATCCACATCGTTCGGTCGTGCAAGAGAAAGCCAATAATGATGATTATATGATGAACTTATTGAGATGGGAGAAGCTGGTATGAACTCGACCTCTCCTGTTTTTGTAAATATGATTAGTTCATTGTTCCTGATTCAGCCTATTATGAATAAACATGTTTGCAATGAAAATTAGAGATTATAGTTGCTTATGCCATGCTTAATTAGCTAGGAGCTTATAATGGTTAACCTTGCATCCCAACATGCTATTAAAATGGTTGTGATGTGGTATGATAGGGTGGTATCCTCTTTTGAACGATTCGAGTGGCTTGACTTGGCACATGTTCACGCATGTAGTTGAAACAAAATCAACATAGCATCTACGATATTTATGTTCATGGTGGATTATATCCTACACGTGCTTGCACTCAATGTTCATTAACTTTAATGCATGTTCATGGCTGTTGTCGCTCTCTAGTTGGTCGCTTCCCAGTCTTTTGCTAGCCTTCACTTGTACTAAGAGGAGTACTGCTTGTGCATCCAATCCCATAAACCCCAAAGTTGTTCCATATGAGTCCACCATACCTACCTATATACAGTATCTACCTGCCGTTCCAAGAAAATTTGTATGTGCCAAACTCTAAACCTTCAAATAAATATCATGTTTTGTATTCTCGAATAGCTCATGTATCAACTAGGGCTGTCCGTATCTTCCATGTTAGGCGGGTTATTCTCAAGAGGAGTGGACTCCGCTCCTCACTCATGAGAAAATGGCTGGTCACTGGGATGCCTAGTCCCATGCTTTATGCAAATCAAATCAAAATAATTGCAAACAAAACTCCCCCTGGGACTCTTGTTAGTTGGAGGCACTCATTGTTTCGAGCAAGCCATGGATTGATGCTTGTTGGTGGAGGGGGAGTATAAACTTTACCATTCTGTTTGGGAATCGCCTATAATGTGTGTAGCATGGAAGATATCGCCATCTCTTGGTTGTTATGTTGACAATGAAAGTATACCGCTCAAAATATTATTCATCTCTATTTTAAAACCGAGCTCTGGCACCTCTACAAATCCCTGATTCCCTCTGCGAAGGGCCTATCTATTTACTTTCATGTTGAGTCATCCTCCTCTTATTAAAAAGCACCAGTTAGAGAGCACCACTGTCATTTTCATTCATTACTGTTAGTTTACATTGAGTATGACTGTGAATGGATCTCTTTTACCATGAATTACAATGTCTAGTCAGTCCTTGATCTTTAAAGATGCTCTACATTTATGTTTTGCGGTCTTGGAAAGGGCTAGCGAGATACCATCTTGTTATATCATATTATGATTGTTTTGAGAAAGTGTTGTCATCCGAGATTTATTATTATTGCTCGCCAGTTGATTATGCCATTGATATGAGTAAACATGAGACCTAAGCATTATTGTGAATATGGTTAGTTTATAATCTTTGCTGAAAACTTGAATGCTGACTTTACATATTTACAACAACAAGAGCAATCAGAGTTTGTAAAAGTTTTTCTTTATCACTTTCAGTTTATCAACTGAATTGCTTGAGGACAAGCAAAGGTTTAAGCTTGGGGGAGTTGATACATCTCCATCGTATCTACTTTTCCAAACACTTTTGCCCTTGTTTTGGACTCTAACTTGCATGATTTGAATGGAACTAACCCGGACTGACGTTGTTTTCAGCAGAATTGCCATAGTGTTATTTATGCGCAGAAACAAAAGTTCTCGGAATAATCTGAAACTTTACGGAGACTATTTTTGGAAATAATAGAAAATCCTGGCAAAAGATCAAGACAAGGGGGGCACACCCTAGCCACGAGGGTGGGGGCGCGCCCCCTACCTCGTGGGCCCCCTAGAGCTCCTCCGACCTCAAATCCAACTCTATATATTCACTTTTAGGGATAAAAAAATCAGAGAGAAGGATTCATCATGTTTTACGATACGGAGCCGCCACCAAGCCCTAAAACCTCTCGGGAGGGCTGATCTAGAGTCCGTTCGGGACTCCGAAGAGGGGAATCCGTCGCCGTCGTCATCATCAACCATCCTCCATCACCAATTTCATGATGCTCACCGCCGTGTGTGAGTAATTCCATCGTTGGCTTGCTGGACGGTGATGGGTTGGATGAGATTTATTATGTAATCGAGTTAGTTTTGTTAGGGTTTGATCCCTAGTATCCACTATGTTATGAGATTGATGTTGCTATGACTTTGCTATGCTTAATGCTTGTCACTAGGGCCCGAGTGCCATGATTTCAGATCTGAACCTATTATGTTTTCATGAATATATGTGAGTTCTTCATCTTATCTTTCAAGTCTATAGTCACCTACTATGTGTTATGATCCGGCAACCCCGAAGTGACAATAATCGGGACCACTCCCGGTGATGACCGTAGTTTGAGGAGTTCATGTATTCACTATGTGTTAATGCTTTGGTCCGGTACTCTATTAAAAGGAGGCCTTAGTATCCCTTAGTTTCCGCTAGGACCCCGCTGCCACGGGAGGGTAGGACAAAAGATGTCATGCAAGTTCTTTTCCATAAGCATGTATGACTATATTCAGAATACATGCCTACATTACATTGATGAATCGGAGCTAGTTCTGTGTCACCCTAGGTTATGACTGTTACATGATGAACCGCATCCGGCATAATTCTCTATCACCGATCCATTGCCTACGAGCTTTCCATATATTGTTCTTCACTTATTTACTTTTCCGTTGCTATTTCTATAATCACTACAAAACACCAAAAACATTACTTTTGTTATCATTACCTTTTGCTATCGTTACCACTACTATCATATCACTTGGCTACTAAATACTTTGCTGCAGATATTAAGTTTCCAGGTGTGGTTGAATTGACAACTCAGCTGCTAATACTTGATAATATTCTTTGGCTCCCCTTGTGTCGAATCAATAAATTTGGGTTGAATACTCTAACTTCAAAAACTGTTGTGATCCCCTATACTTGTGGGTTATCAAAGGGTGATGCTAAGATATGGTTTAATTCTCTTGATCCTGGTTGTGTGCGTAGTCCCCAGGATATGATATACTACTTCTCTGCTAAATATTTCCCCTCTCATAAGAAACAAGCTGCTTTAAGGGAAATATATAATTTTGTGCAAATTGAAGAAGAGAGTCTCCCACAAGATTGGGGGAGGCTTCTCCAATTACTTAATGCTTTGCCTGATCATCCTCTCAAGAAAAATGAAATACTTGATGTCTTTTATAATGGACTAACCGATGATTCCAAAGATTACCTGGATAGTTGTGCTGGTTGTGTTTTCAGGTAAAGAACAGTTGATCAAGCTAAAATTCTATTGAATAATGTGTTGACCAATGAAAATAATTGGACACTTACTGAACCAACTCCTAAGCCAACTCCGAAGAAAAGGGGTATTCTATTTCTCAGTCCTGACACTACTAGGAAAAGGGCTATAGATAGGATTGACACTAATGGCGCACCAGGGAAGTAGTGCACCACTACTATATACTAATGGCGCACCACTTGGTGATGCGCCATTAGTGTGGAAGACACTAATGGCGCACTAGAAAACAGGTGCGCCACTAGTGATAATTTTTTGTATTTTTACATACATACTAATGGCGCATCCTATGTCTCGTGCGCCATTACTAGTTCTAACTAGTAATGGCGCACCAGACAAGGAGTGCGCCAGTACTGATTTTTTTTATTCTTTTTTTGCAAAACTACTAATGGCGCACCGCCTCACCCTGTAAAAGTGCACCCTGTAAAAGTGCGCCATTAGTGTATATATATATATATTACTTTTCTGCAAAACTACTAATGGCGCACCACCTGCAGGTGCGCCATTAGTAACCAGGGTTACTAATGGCGCATGTGCAGGTGGTGCGCCATTAGTAACCTGGGACCCCAACAAGATATTTTGGACAGCCCCACACCTACCCACTCACTTTCCCCACTTCATTCCCTCCACCTCCTTCTCCAAGCTTTCGGCTGCCTCCTCCTCCTCACCTCATTTCCACCATAGATTCATCAAAATTAAGTGGTGAAATTACCTTTTTTTTGATAAGTAAGGGGAAAGCTATATTCATGATGTAGATCTACTTTTTTTCTCCCTAGCTCGCTCCAACAACGTGCACATGCACTTTTTGTGGCCTAGCTAGATCTATGTATGTTTGTGGTGTTGCATATATGTTTGTGTTTGCAGGTACCGGTATTTGAAATGCGATAGTTGCCAATATTTTGCCAGAATGTTGATTCATTTCCGTTTCGACGAGAATTTTGGCACTATGCATTCTTTTTGGTCCTATTTTTAGGGAAGGTCATGCCAAATTTTTTCTTGGTTCTAAAATATCGTTTTGCTCTACCCCGCAGGCAACCATGGTCCGGACGATGACCGAAGGCATCGTGAATAGGTTTTTGAGCTCCGCGAAGGCCGAGATGCTTCAAAAGAACGAGATGGAGATAAGATGTCTGTGTCAAAGATGCAAGCTGAAGAGCCTTATTGCGGACCCGGATTCCGGGCAGGTGCGGGACCACCTGCTCTTGCGTGGTTTCATGGATGGCTATCGGTGGCAAGGTGATGAAGATGACTATGAAGTCGTCCATGGGGGGCGGGCAAGAAATGAGGAAGGGCAACAAGACAAGTACCACCGCGGCGAGGGCGGGCGAGAAGACGAAGAATCTCCAGGACATGATCACGACGGTGATGCTGTACACAGTCATCATGTAGAAAATGTCGTACATGATGATGAGGAAGATCAAGACGAAGGGCATGATCATGAAGATGAAGATGCCGGAGCAGACGACGATGGAGGTTGGGTGCAGGACCCTCATATTCAAGAGCTGCTTCTCAAGCAGACGGATAACGCAAGAGCTGCCGCCAGAGAGAAAGCCAAGCTGGATCAACTAGAGATAGACGCGGTTACTCCATTGTATGAAGGATGCAGGACCGAGGATACCTGCCTGAAAGTAACGCTCATGGCTCTGTAGATGAAGGTAAAACACAAAATGACCGACGCATGCTTCGACGAGAACATGTCATCCTGGCACGAACGTCTTCCCAAGGGGAACAAGTGCCCGACCAGTTTTGAGGAGGCGAAGGAAATCGTGTGTCCTCTGGATTTACCGCACGTGAAATACCATGTGTGCATGAACAATTGCATCATTTATCGGGACGAGCATGCAGAGTCTACCATATGTCCGGTGTGCGGCGTCACTCGATACAAGAAGAGGAAGAAAGCTCCTCAAAAATCGGTGTGGTACTTTCCGATCACTCCTCGTCTGCAGCGGTAGTTCGCGGACCCTAAGGTAGCAAAGCTCTTGCGTTGGCACACAGATAGGGAGGAGAAGAAGTGGGAAGATGACGGAAATGATCCGGAGATAAATAAAAAAGACAAGATGCTGAGTCACCCTAAGGATGCGAGCCAGTGGCAAGCGTTGAACTTCGAATACCCAGAATTTGGGAAGGATCCAAGGAACATCATGCTGGGTGCGAGCACCGATGGAGTCAATCCGTTTGGCAGCCAGAGAAGCACACATAGCACGTGGCCTGTGTTTGTGTGGATGTACAACCTTCCCCCCTAGTTGTGCATGAAGAGGAAGTACATTCACATGAGTATGCTAATTGAAGGGCCGAGACAACCAGGGAACGACATCAATCTGTATCTGGGGCTGCTAAAAGAGGAGCTAGACACGCTATGGAAAATGCCAGCCAATACATGGGACGCCGCAGAGAAAGAATATTTCCCTATGAGAGCCGCACTACTCACGACGGTGCACGACTATCTCGGTTACGAATATCTCGCAGGGCAGGTAGTCCACGGATTTTCTGGATGCGTAAGGTGCATGGATGACACAACATATCGCCAGCTAGATAGAGATCCCGGATCTTCGAAAACCGTGTTCATGGGACATTGAAGGTGGCTTCGCGACGATGACCCGTGGAGGAAACGCAAGGATCTGTTCGATGGTGAAACCGAACCCCAAAAACGCCCGTGTACGAGGAGCGACGAGGAAATAGACGAGCTGTTGAAAAATTGGAAAGATTTCCCACTGCCGGGAAAGAAGCAAAAGGCGCCAGAGCCGGGAAAGAAGCGAAAGGCGCCAGAGCCGCTGCTGAAGGTATGGAAAACGAGGTCTGTTTTCTGGGACTTGCCGTACTGGAAGATCCACCGTGTGCCTCACAGCCTTGATGCCATGCATATCATGAAGAACGTGTGCGAGAGTCTGCTTGGTACCCTGCTCAACATGCCAGAGAGGAACAAAGATGGGCCCAAAGCAAGGGCAGACTTGAAATCAATGGGCATCAGGTAGGAGCTTCACGCTAATGATGATGATGATGATGATGATGATGATGATGATGATGATGATGATGATGATGATGATGATGATGAGGCGAAGCAGGACACAGAAACTCATCGCAAAGGCAAAAAGGCCAAGAAGACCGGAAGTGACTACCCTCCCGCGTGCTTCACTCTAAGCCAGGAGGAGATCGAGCAGTTTTTCACCTGCCTCGTAGGAGTAAAACTTCCTTACGGTTACACGGGGAATATACGCAGATACCTAGACCCAGCGAAGCAGAAGTTCAGCAGGATGAAGTCTCACGACTGTCACGTCCTGATGATGCAGATACTTCCAGTTGCAATCCGTGGGATCATGGACGCGCACGTCCGTGAAACGCTATTTGGCCTATGCAACTTTTTCGACGTCATCTCTCGAAAGTCGATTGGCATGAGGCAACTCAGAAGGCTACAGGAAGAGATCGTGGTGATACTATGCGAGCTTGAGATGTACTTCCCACCCGCATTCTTCGACGTTATGGTGCATCTGCTGGTCCATATCGTGGAGGATATCATCCAACTCGGGTCGACGTTCCTGCACAGCATGATGCCATTCGAAAGGATGAATGGTGTCATCAAAGGATACGTTCGCAACATGTCACGTCCAGAGGGAAGTATAGCCAGGGGCTTTCTGACCGAAGAGTGCATCTCCTACTGCACGAATTATCTAGGCATCGAGAACCCCGTTGGTCTGCCCGTCAACAGGCACCTTGGCAGGCTCGCTGGATGGGGTCACCGTGAGGGTGGCCGTGAAATGCATGTCGACTTCGAGGGTCGACTCGCCGACTTTGAAAGAGCAAACCTAGTCGCACTACAACACATAGACTTGGTCGATCCTTGGGTGGTAGAGCACAAAACCTTTATTCAGAAGACGTACAATGACCGAGGCCAACAGAGGACGGACGGAGATATAATCAAAGAGCACAACTCATGTTTCACGCGTTGGTTCAAGCAGAAGCTTTTGTCGTACCCTTTACATGAGGATTCTTCCGCGGAAGAACAACTCATATTCGCCTTGTCACAGGGCGCCGAGCACAACCTGATGACCTATGAGGCGTATGATATCAACGGCTACACATTCTACACCGAGAACAAGGACATGAAGAGCGATGGTTATCAGAACTCTGGGGTAACGATGGAATCCTACACCAGTAACGACAAGGACAGATACTACGGAAGGATCGAGGAGATCTGGGAGCTGAGCTACGCTGGAGAGAAGGTCCCGATGTTCCGTGTCAGATGGGCCAAGAGCGTCCTAAAAGAAGACCGGTATTTCACCACCATGGTTATACCCGAAGCCAAATCCAAGACCGCGGGCGCAAACGTCACCGCGAAAAATGAGCCATGGGTACTGGCTTCCCAAGTGGACCAATGCTTCTTCATTACCGACCTGTCAAAGCCCAGTCGTGTTGTCGTGAGGAGAGGCAAAAGGAAGATCATCGGAATGGATGGAGTAGCCAATGAGCAAGACTTCGACAAGTACGGCGACCCGAAGATCGAACATGACGACGACGATGAAGTAGCAGCACACACCACAAGAAGAAGCAGGACCACCCTACCTAAAGGACGTCCGTTCCATAGAAGAACTCCATTTGTGAAAAAGAAGGGCAAGAAGATTGTGAACAGATAGCTAGCTAAGATCGATTGTATTTAAATCGTAGTCTTCATTTCTCGATTGTATTTCATGGGCACTTTTTGATATCATGAATATTTTTAAATTTCACAGGAACTTTTTGAATTCATGAGGACAGTCGATCTTGATCCCCCTCCACCGCCGCCGACGAGCACCCGGCCCCCCGCACCCTCCCCCGCTCCACTGCCGCCAACGGGCACCCCCCGCACCCTCCCCCGCTCCACGGCCGCCGCCGATGACATTTTCAAGTAACAAATTTGAATATATTTTTTAAAAAATTATTACTGTTTTTATAAAAAAATATTACTGTTATGATTTAAACAAGTTTGAACATATTTAAACACAAATAAATATCAAACAACATTTAAAATGCAAAAAAAAATATTGCGGAGCCTGGGAATCAAACCCAGGAGCTCCTGGTGTGTGTGCTCCATGCTAACCAGTCAGGCTAGTGGGCGGGTTCTGATGTGGATTGGGTTAGGTGCAATATAACTTGTGCTCGAACTGTAATAAAACAAAATTCTAATGGCGCACCGCTGCGGGGTGCGCCATTGCTATCTAAAAAAAGATTTCTAATGGCGCACCGCTGCGGGGTGCGCCATTGCTATCTAAAAAAAAGATTTCTAATGGCGCACCGCTGCCGGGTGCGCCATTGCTATCTAAAAAAAGATTTCTAATGGCGCACCGAGGTGTGGTGCGCCATTAGTAAGCTTCCCCCTAGCTATCTCCCTCTCCCTTGCCAGATCCCCTTCGACCCTCTCTCCCTCGCCACCAGATCCCCATCGATCGATCGACCCACCCCCAACCCAACCCCAGAAGCGAGCGAGCGACCGCCTAGGGTTTCGACCGCCGCCGTCCGCCGCGCCTCATCCTCCCGTCCGTCGCCTTCGCCGCTCCGTCGCCCCGTCGCCCTCGCCGCTCCGTCGCCCCGTCTTCCTTGCCGCTCCGTCGCCCCGCTACCCTCGCCGCTCCTCCCCAACCAAGGTTCTCCCTCCCTCCGCTTCTCCTCTCCCCTCCCACCCCAAGGTTGCTCTACAATTCTTCCCTTCCATCTGGTAGCTAGGTCTAGGTCTAGGTCTAGTTGCCACCCGACCCGACCCGACCCCAGTACGTAGTGGTGAAGGAAATGGGGTAGCTCGTGCTAGGGATTCTGTGATTATCTTCTGCTAGGGATTGTTTATTAGATGCAAATCTGTCAGTGCTCGTGCTAGGCATTTTATCCAATCAGCAATAAATCTTTTTTTGCGGGACCAATCAGCAATAAATCAATGGAGATGTGCCCTCAGTTTGCTGCCGCACATTTTCATGTTTGGTGTACTGCACATTGTTTTAATTATCTTGAATAATCAACCAAATAGATGCCCTGCAAATACATTTTAGATTAGTGGTTTCATGTCTTGGTCTCATTGTTCTTTGTATGTCCCTGTGAAATTGGACATGGCTTGCTGTGTTCTACTTACTACTGAATCAGATGTTATTCCAATTCAATCAATTAGGAATAGACATGTTTATATTTTTTCAGTTTAATATATTTGGTAGCAGTCACATCGTTATGTGATTGAGCTATAGGGCAGTCGGGAGTGCTAATCTTCACATCCTAGAGGGATACTGAGGTTTTGTTCTCATAGTAAGGTTTGGAGTAGGACCGCATGATTTTTTTTGAAATGGTTTAATTTTTTTCGAAACGGGGACTGCAGGATATTGATCAGTGACGAAACCAGTCTTAATTAGTAACACGGGATCCAATTTACACATTGTATTTTTTTTTTTGAATTATTTCTTCATGCAATCAAGAAGTAATCATGGAAACTAGAATTCTGGAGCTTAACTTATCCTGCTTTTGGTGTCATATGCTTTGATAATGGACTAACAAATTGGGCTCACTATCCTCCTGTTCATTCAGTAGCCAGATTTTTATTTAGTCTGACTGTATATACAGAACCAGCTATGTATATCTCTGTTCTAGTAGTTATGACAAATGCTGCATGTAAAGAAGTGTTTAAAGGAAAGTGTCAAGATAATCCGGAAGGGAAACTTTCATCTTATTAGGGTATGTTTCAAAAAGAGTTGCAGTGCATTTTTGTGATCTTTGGGAACACATTTATTGAGTTGTTTTGATGGACATTAACATTTTTTATGGACAGTGGGTCATATATTGTATAAAAATATATTGAACTATTGACCAGAAACACTGAAGTCGGAGATTACAAGACTGCTTTTGTAGTTTCTAAAGAGATGAAATCTGCACATTTGTATGCTGTCCTGACTAGCTCGTTTCTCTATGTTGGATTGGAAGGGTGGCTTAGATGCAAACTTTTTATTATTTAAGATTTCTTTTCTTTTAGGATTTATTTTCTTCTAGGACTAGGTTTTTATTATTTTTCTGGTGATTGTTTTTTGAGCTCTTTCTTTTTCATTTCCAACTATCCTTATCCTAATTATCTTAAATTGTTATGATGTGGGTAACAGGATTAGATCTTGGATTTGCTAGTGGACGTTGGGAGTTTCTTAGCCAGCTTGGTGACTCCATATTTTTCACTATTTCAGCAAGTCTTTTGTAAGCATTAAACTTTCAGCACTACATTTCTATCTTATGTGTACAAAAAAATTGTATAGAAATATGCTGAATTTTCTGCTCTAATTGTTGCTCAAAGAAATTTAGCAAAAAAAGGGGTCCTGGGAGACGCCGCTGCTGCTTGAGGCCCTTGAGAGGCCTTTCGTGTCGTGATGATTTTCCAGGTACCCTGAGAGGCCCTTGAGTTTGCCGGAATGTCGATTAACTTTCGTTCCGGCAAATTCGGGTACTCCATATGTCCTATTTTCAGCAAAGGTCATGCTGAAATTTTCCGTGAATTTTAGCATGACTTTGCTAAAAATCGGACATATCAGGTACTTGCTACTAATGCATGGGCCGGGGTATCTTAGTACTTAATTAAGTAGGATCAACTACCCCTTTATTCTTGCTGCATTAAACCATAGGTGGCAATAGAGCCAAGTGATTAGGCTCAACTTAGAAATTCTCCTCAGCATCGATAAACCC
Organism: Triticum urartu; assembly: GCF_003073215.2. Lineage (NCBI taxonomy): Eukaryota > Viridiplantae > Streptophyta > Magnoliopsida > Poales > Poaceae > Triticum > Triticum urartu. Next base: position 460,352,262 of record NC_053022.1, read on the forward strand.
TAGATGATAAACCCAACATAGGTGGCAATAGAGCCAACTTATTAGTGCGAAGTGATTAGGCCCAACCTAGGGTGCCTCGGCATCGATAAACCCTAAATGATGAAAACTTAGCATTTAGGGTGCCTCGGCGTCGGCAAACCCTAAATGATGAAACCTTGGCTTTTAGGGTGCCTCGGTGTCGATGAGAACCTAAATGATGTACGCTTAGGCTTTTAGGGTATGCCTCGGCGTCGACAAACCCTAAATGATAAAAGCTTAGCTTTTAGGATGCCTCGGTGTCGACAAACCCTAAATGATGAGACCATGATCTTGTTCCTTGACAATAACCAACTTTTTGACCAAACTTTTTTCCTATTTAGATTGAAACATGGCCCACAATGATGAGGCTGGCGGTTCGGGCGGCAAGCAATTCTAGGAGCTGTCCCAGGAGTTGGAGGAAGAACCTCACCGCTATGAGGACGCCGCAGAAGACACCGATCCTGACTACACAACCCCTAGTGGCGTCAGGGATGACACCACTGATGATGGTGCCACGGATGCCACCACTGATGATGGCGGCGCACGCACAGATGGCAGCCAATCGAAGAGGCAATGGAAGGACCGGCGCCCGAACGTGCTCGGCACTGTCAGGGAGGAATTTACTAAAGTGAACTCCGACGGGCATCCGAGGGCGCCCAAACACGTAGTCAAGGGGTACTTGATTCAGCTCGGGTGCATTCTCCGGAGCACCGCCTCGATCAACACCGAGAACCTAAGGCATAAGGACCGATGGAATTTGCGCAGCCTCCTCTTCACGAAGCTGCACGAATGATACAAGTTCCCCGCTGAGTTCGCAAACACACGCCTCTCGGGAAATAAAGTGAACAATGCCGCCCTCACGACGATGAGCACGGCCCTGTCTACTTGGAAAAGCACGGTGAAGGCAATGATTGACGAAGGTGATAGTTATGAGAAGATCAAGGTGAAATATCCTTTGATGAGTGAAGATGACTACAGGGAGTTTAAGATCAAGTGCGAGAGCCCCGCAACCTCCGAATCAAGTAAGTGGGGGAAAGAAATGCGGCAGTTGAACATAGGGGTCCACCAACTCGGTCCCGGCGGTTACAGAGTGGCGGAGCCTGTATGGGACAAGGAGGACGCGGAGCATGCCGAGCAAGGCCTACTGCCCCGCTTTGAGAAATACAGTTACAAGCAGACCAGGAACTTTCTCAAGGCCCGGTACAAGGAGGACCCGATAACAAAGGAGCTTACCACGGATCCGAAGACCAAGGAGCTTGAGCTTGTTCTGGTAAGGAATATACCCCCCACGTAATTAGCTCCATATGGTTGCATTCTAATTAATCCCCAATATTTCTAAATGGTTCACGTTCCTTCCGCAGGACAAAGAAAGCAGTAGCGCGGGGTCGTCTCAGAGCTCCCCTTTCGACACCCCTTTGAATAGGGCATTGAACGTAATGAAAAACAAGGATAAGCTCAGTAATCCAACGTCAGCTGGTCATGTGGCCGGCAAAGGCTTGTCCACAAAATGGTCGTCATACTATACCGCTGGTGAGCGAAAGGAGAAAAAGACCAGCTCGGAAAGCCAGTCACGCGAGGTTGAAGCACTCAAGGCGCAAGTGGCGCGGATTCCGGAGATGGTCCGAGAGCAAGTGCAACAACAACTGGGATCGAGACTCACCGGCATTATGCCTACCTTGATTCATGGGATAACGACATGGATTGCGGGTGGCCAACAGGGGCCGCCCCCGATTACCAGCTTCACGGCCAGCAACTCGCACAACACGCAGGCGGCGCCATTGGTGTCTCCGGCGGCGGCGGTATTGGTGTCTACGGTGGCGGTGCCATTGGTGTCTCTGGCGGCGGCGCTATTGGTGTCTCCGACGCCGGCATTGGAACTTAATGCACCCGGGTGTACGCCGGCCGACACCTCGCCAGCAAGCGGCCCCTCCATCAGTTGCACGCCCGCCATTGGCGGTGCCTCGACATTAGCCGAGCTCGACGGCATCACGGTAACTAAGCCTCTCGGCCGAGGACTTCATCTCCTTGCCTTTGACTGGGCAAACCTGATGCCCTACATGTTTTCGCAGGGCACCGCCGACGTTCCTTGCACTCTCCTGCACTTCGTGGCCGGCGAGTTGGTCGATGTCGCCAAGGGCAGAATCGTTCTACCAGGCAACCCCGTGTTCCACGGTAATCCGATGCCACCCACAATGTATAGGGTTGAAGTGGTTCGGGTGCTGCCAGGCTGCGACGAGCTGTTACCTCCGATTCGACCCGCTGGGGCCGACAAAGAAGATGCGATGACCCTCAGCGCCTGCATAAGCTGGCCCCTGCTTTGGCCGAAGAGCCAGATTCGTTTGGGGGTGGGGGACACCACCCCACACACAAGACCACCAGTCATGCCGGCGCCAAGCCATGGCAAGAATGCCACAACGCTACCGGACATGCCAGACATCCCTATGGCACAGGATCCGGACATGCATATGGCACAGGATCCGGACGACAACGACAACAACGATGGTACATTTACCAACATCGATAAGTACTTTGCCGAACATGGGTACGGTGACGAGTTCTGCGGGCCTCCTTCTCAAGAACCCAAACAAGACGACCACGATCTAGCTGGTACGGCGGAGAAACCCAATTGCAACAGGCGTCGTCTGGCGTTCAGTTCTCAGGAGACGCCTCCAGCTGCCGCCTTCACCGAGCCTCAGATAGCGGAGGTGCCAAATATTATCAGCCCCGACACGCTCAAGAAGGCGGTCTGTGAGCAGAACTCGGTCCCATTACAGCAGATCAAGAAGAAGGGCCGGAAACGGCCGACTAAAAAGGGCGCCGGTGCGAGCCATCCGGCACCGAGTACGATCCGTGCTCAGGACGGGCCACCTTCACCAAAGGATATCTCGAGGAGGGTGCATGTGGCGGGTAGGGCGATGCTACCGACAAATATGCTCAATGCTGCAACCGGTGCTATGCGGAGTCTGCACGACATTGTTCTTTCTTTGGAGAAGCGGTGTCTCAGAGAGAATGATGTGGCATACCCGGTTTTCGTGGCCAAGGTGTCAGAGGGCAAGGGCTTTGTGGATGGCGCCATCGGGGGTACGATCGTCCTGCGGTTTGATGACATCTTTGCTATGTTCAACCTTCATCCGCTGCACTACACCTTCGTTCGACTGTTTTCGCTGAGTATGGAGATGCGGATCATTAGAGACAAGACCCCGGACATCGTGATCGTCGACTCCTTCTACATGCATGCCAAGCTCTTGAGCAGCACCGGGGACTGCCAAGTCGTGAGTTCACACCTCGAAGACGTCATTCTGGCAAACCCAGATAAGGATAACTTCCTTGTGGCTTACTTTCCCGAGTAAGTCATCCCTTAACCGCCCCGTAACATATGATTTCTTAGATTTCGATCATTCTTTTTTTCTAACATTCTGTGTTCTGTGCAGTGACACACATTGCACACTCATCCTCTTCAGCCCGAAATATTCCATGGCCACGTATTTCGACCCGAACCGTAACTCTAAGATAGACTACACAAATATCAAGAAAGTTCTTGATGATGTTCTCCCTGGCTACGCCAAATCTGGAGGCACCTTCATCAGGGCAGTTCGTAAGTACAGCAAGCACGTGTTCGCCCACAATACGACGTTCCACTACGTCAAGCAGCCGCCTGGCAGTCAGAAGGATGCTTACTACACCCTCCATCACATGCGGGTGATCGTAAGGGACCATCATCACCTTCTGCTACCAAATAATCTCAAAGATTGGGCCGCGAGCTTGTCGGCAATCCAGGATGCAGACATCAGACAAGAATTCTTTCGCATCCAGTCGGAGTTTGCGGACATCATCCATCAAGATGTCCTTCATACCTCGGGGCAGTTCTTCCTCAGATATCAACCGTCCAACATTGAGATAGACGGAATGCTACAAATGCAGGCTGACAACGCCCGCGATTTCATGACCATCACGACAGACGGCGGCTTCATCCATGCTCCTGTCCATGAGTCGAGTCGAAAGTAGTGATGTGTAGTTCTGAAACATTGATTGGCTCATGTTGTAATTAAACTTTAATGAATTGTATGTCTCTTTGGTTTGGACAGTCGTTCAACTTAGATGTAATCAATGCTATTTATTAGTAGGACCATGAATCGTGCTATTAATGTCTTGCTTTTCTCTTCCGATCCTTTTGTTGCATACTTATATATTGCTTATGTATGTATTGTCTGTTGTTTGGCTTGTGCATAGAGATGCCGTCGTATGTCGTGTACAAGGGTAAGGTTCCCGGAGTCTACGACGACTGGGAGGAGTGTCGGAGACAGGTTCACCGTTTCAGCGGTAACATTTACAAAGGGTACACTACTAGGGCGGAGGCCGAATCTAGATACGCCCGCTATCTAGCGGGAGAGAGGAGGGAGCGTTGGAGGAACCGGATGAAGACCAGCTTGATCGCGATGATGCTCATCGTGATGACCGCAGCTCTCTTCTATGTGATGGTAGTTTAGATGATTGATATCGACTTGTAATCTGAAGACAAACTCGATACTCGCAGTCTCAAGACTTGTAATGTTTTATCTTTGTTCGGTCTTTTGAATTTGGAGACTAATATGATGAATTGTATTCGGAGACTAATCTTCTATTGTATTCGATGAATCTGCTGTTGCTGTGTGCTACTGTCTATATTCTGTCAAATAATATATTTTGTAACCTGTGCAAAAATCAGAAAAGTAAAAAAAAACAAATATTCATACTAATGGCGCATCACCACAGGTGCGCCATTAGTATGCCAAAGGATACTAATGGCGCATCAAGACAGAGTGCGCCATTAGTATGCCAAGTATACTAATGGCGCATCTATCCGCAGTGCGCCATTAGTGTGCCAAAGCACATGGTTAAATATGGCCCCTGGGAGGCACACTAATGGCGCATGGTGTTATATACTAATGGCGCACTTGGTGGTGCGCCATTAGTAAAAATTACTAGTGGCGTGCTAGTAATGGCGCACTAGTGATGCGCCATTAGTAGGCAAAACTGGTGTGCCATTAGTAGGTCTTTTCCTAGTAGTGTGAAGATATGCAAGCAGTAAAGAAGTCTATGAAAGAAAAAGGTATAAAAGCTGAAGATGTTAAGAATTTACCTCCTATTGAAGAAATACATGGTCTTAATTCATCACCTATTGAAGAAACACACGATCTTGATAACCCGACACAGGTAGTAAAGGTAAATGCTCTCTATAGATTTGATGAAGGTGATATTCCTCGTAATAAGTCTGCTAGCCAATGCTTAGATGAGTTTGATAATTTTATTGTTAAACAAGAAAACTTCAATGTTTATGTTGGTAGACAATTGAAACATAATGCTTATATGATTGGACACTTGAGTTATTATATGGCTTGTGTTAAAGGTGAACTTAAACTTATTAGTAAACATGCTTCTATGGTTACCACTCAAGTAGAACAAGTACTTAAAGATCAGAATGATTTTCTCAATGAATTGAATAGTAAGAATAATGACTTTGTTGTTAGAGTTGCAACTAGAGGAGGTAAAGTGAATCAGGAACCTTTGTATCCTGAGGGCACCCTAAGACAATTGAGCAAGATTCTCAGAGAACTAATATTGATGCACCTAGTCCTTCTAAAAGGTAGAAAAAGAAAAATGATAGGACTTTGCATGCTTCTAGTGAACCTGTTGTAGACACACCTGAGAATCCTAATGATATTTCTATCTCTGATGCTGAAACACAATCTGGTAATGAACATGAACCTAGTGATAATGTTAATGATGATGTTCATGTTGATGCTCAACCTAGCAATAATAATGATGTAGAAATTGAACCTGCTGTTGATCTTGATAACCCACAATCAAAGAATCAATGTTATGATTAGAGAGACTTTGTTGCTAGGAAGCATGGTAAAGAAAGAGAACCAAGGGTTCAGAAACCCATGCCTTTTCCTCCTAAACCATCCAAGAAAAAGGATGAGGAGGATTTTGAGCGCTTTGCTGAAATGATTAGACCTATCTTTTTGCGTATGCGTTTGACCGATATGCTTAAAATGAATCCTTATGCTAAGTATATGAAGGATCTTGTTACAAATAAGAGAAAGATACTGGAAGCTGAAATTTCCACCATGCTTGCTAATTACACTTTTAAGGGTGGAATACCAAAGAAACTTGGAGATCCATGAGTACCAACTATACCATGCTCTATTAAAAGAAACTATGTTAAAACTGCTTTATGTGATCTTGGAGCCGGTGTTAGTGTTATGCCTCTCTCTTTATACCGTAGACTTGATTTGAATAAGTTGACACCTACTGAAATATCTTTGCAAATGGCTGATAAATCAACTGCTATACCTGTCGGTATTTGTGAGGATGTGCCTGTTGTGGTTGCAAACATTACTATTTTAACGTACTTTGTTATTCTTGATATTCCCGAGGACGATAGTATGTCTATTATTCTTGGAAGACCCTTTTTGAATACTGCAGGGGCTGTTATTGATTGCAACAAAGGCAATGTCACTTTTCATGTCAATGGTAATGAGCATACGGTACACTTTCCGAGGAAACAACCTCAAGTCCACAATATCAATTCTATTGGAAAAATTTCAACAATCACTATTGGAGGTTTTGAATTCCCTCTTCCTACTGTCAAGAAGAAATATGATATTCTTATTGTTGGGGATGTGCATATCCCCGTTGAGGTAACCTAGTGTTATTCGAAAATTCTCCGGTTTCATGTTATTCGAAATGAGTTTGTTAACAAGACCTGATCAACCTTGTTAGTGGATTTCTTTTGATGAGCATGATATGGATGAATTTAGAAAACACAACTCTTTGTACCCTCTTTTTACTATCTATTGTTTATATTAAATAAAGCAAAAATAGTAATTTCTGTCAGTTTTGTGAGTTACCCGTGCAATAAAAAAATACCTTGAAAATAAAAGTTCTCCAAATGCCCTGAAAATTTAATATGATTTTTTCTGGAATATTTAAGAATATCTGGCACTGAGAACACATCGGGGGGAGCCAGCACCTGAACACGAGGGTCCAGGGCGCACCCCCTGCCTCGTGGGCCCATGGTGGCTCCCCTCCACTTATTCCAGTGACCACACACTCCTTCCTCCCAAAAAAATCACTAGCCAGCTCAAGCACGAGTTCTAGCTCATCTTGCTGCCATTTTCGATCTCCTAGCTCAAAGCTCCATTCACAAAACAACTTTGGGGGATTGTTCTTTGGTATGTGACTCCTCCAATGGTCCAATTAGTTTTTGTTCTAGTGCTTTCTTTATTGGAATTTTTTTCTGCTTAGGTGACCCCGTTCTTGAGCTTGCATGTCAACTTTATGTGGTCAAAAGTAGTTTTAATGCCTGATATGGCCTCTAGGCACTTGTAGGAGTAGTTGCTATTGTTGAGTTTGGTTCACTTTTATTTTGAAGTTACTAAAAATTTCAGAAATTTTCAGAAAAAGATGAAGAGATTTTTGAAGGGCTCATCGAGCCGAAGCTCGAAGGATAAACAAAGTGAAGAGAACAAGAAGCCCAAGTATAATCTCCCTCGTACTGCGGAGGTTCGGCCGTGTGAATGGCCTTGTGATGATTTCTTGAGAGAAGCCGAGATTCATGAAGATTTTTATTATTTGACTGAAAATGCAGGCCTCACCACCTTCCTCCACGACCAACACGAATAGTATCTCTTACTCAGCAATATCGTTGTGCAAAACTTTCATTTCCATGCTAGGAGCTCACCACCTTCGGTGGAATTTTATTTATATGATGAGCATAAGGAGATGTCACTTCATGATTTTTGTAGGGTTTGTTTGATACCTTTTGAGGGCGGCATAGAGGAACCACATCGTGATGATGTGGAGGGATTTATTGATATGATTGCTGTAGGGGAAATGAGGAAAGTTTCCGATGCAAGAATCACTAGCATACATTTTCCTGATCTACGTTACTTTTCAGTATTTGCTAGTAGATGCTTAATTGGTCGCGGGAACTATGGGAACCTTAATGCTCCTGATATTGTTATTTTGCGCCATGCCTTGTTTCAAGATACTACCTTCAGTTTAGGCGCTATTGCTGCTAAGCGGTTAAACCTGAACCGTACTAAGGGCCCTGTCCTTCAGTTTAGGCATTATGAGAAAGAGGAAAAGTTGCTGCCTAATATTTTTCTAGATTATAAGAGCATGATAGCACATGATTTTATTGTTAAGAATAAGAACAGGATGCTTAACTATAGACTGATTTTTGGTAAGAATAACTTTGAGACTATTACCTTGCCTGCTCCCTCTTTGTTTAACATATTTTCAGGCGAGTACCTTGTTTTGTCGGAGGACGTTTATGCATACTGGAGCGTGACACCAGCTCCAGAGCCTGAGCCGGAACCACCCCTGGACCCTTACCGACAGTCAGTTTACCAGTGGGATCTGGAGGAGATCGCCAACCAGTGGCACCAGAGGACACTCCTCCGTACACCGGAGAGGGCCACTTTGATCCATGGGCATAGACCAACTTCGGCCAAAAGCCAAAGCCTGGGGGAGTACGTATTTCTCACCGACATTACATTCATGTTCACACACTCATGCTAGTTGTCGGTGCTCATACTTTTTCACTATATCATCCATGATAGTTTATTTCCTTTTTAGCTTTCTTCTTGTGTGCCTTAATAAACCTTAAGAAAAACCAAAAAAATTAGTTGTATCTTTTAGTTAGTTTACTTTCCATGCCTGTAGTAGCAGTAACTAAAAAGAAAACCCAAAAATATTTCTCGTTCTTCTTTTGCTTGTTGGGAGCTTTCCCGTGTAAATAGTTTTGTTTCTTTTCTTTGGGGGTCGAGAGGAGAAGACCATAATGAAAATGTTGAGTGGATCTCATATGCATTATTGTTGATCTAACAAAGAGCCCATATTACCTTGTCTTCTCTCTTGAATTGAATGCTTGCAGATTCCAGCTTAGTCCAATGCACGTGCGCTATTATGATTATCCACACTATTCGGTCATGCAAGTGAAAGGCGATAATGATGACTATGTGATGAACTTATTGAGATGACAAAAGCTGGTATGAACTCGACCTCTCTTGTTTTTGTAAACATGATTAGTTCATCATTCCTGATTCGGCCTATTATGAAAGAAACATATTTGCAATGACAATTAGAGATTGTAGTTTCTTATGCCATGCTTAATTAGCTAGGAGCTTATAATGGTTTACCTTGCGTGCCAACATGCTATTAAAATGGTTGTGATGTGGTATGATAGGGTGGTATGCTCCTTTGAATGATTCGAGTGGCTTGACTTGGCACATGTTGACGCATGTAGTTGAAACAAAATCAACATAGCCTCTATGATATTTATGTTCATGGTGAATTATATCCTACTCATGCTTGCATTCAGTGTTGATTAATTTTAATGCATGTTCATGACTATTGTCGCTCTCTAGTTGGTCACTTCCCAGTCTTTTTCTAGCCTTCACTTATACTAAGCGGGAATACTGCTTGTGCATCCAACTCCATAAACCCCAAAGTTGTTCCATATGAGTCCACCGTACCTACCTATATATGGTATCTACCTGCCGTTCCAAGTAAATTTGTATGTGCCAAACTCTAAACCTTCAAATAAACATTATGTTTTGTATGCTCGAATAGCTCATGTATCAACTAGGGTTGTCTGTATCCTCCATGCTAGGAGGGTTATTCTCAAGAGGAGTGGACTCCCCTCCTCACTCGCGAGAAAATGGCTGGTCACCGGGATGCCCAGTCCCATACTTTAAGCAAATCAAATCAAAATAATTGCAGACAAAACTCCCCCTGGATTGTTGTTAGTTGGAGGCACCCATTGTTTCGGGCAAGCCATGGATTGATGCTTGTTGGTGGTGGGGGAGTATAAACTTTACCATTCTGCTTGGGAGCCGCCTATAATGTGTGTAGCATGGAAGATATCGAGATCTCTCGGTTGTTATGTTGACAATGAAAGTATACCAGTCACAATATTATTCATATCTATTTCAAAACCGAGCTCTGGCACCTCTACAAATCCCTGCTTCCCTCTGTGAAGGGTGAGGGAGTCCTAGATTAGGGGGTCTCCGGACAGCCGGACTATATCCTTTGGTCGGACTGTTGAACTATGAAGATACAAGATTGAAGACTTCGTCCGTGTCCGGATGGGACTCTCCTTGGCGTGGAAGGCAAGCTTGGCAATACGGATATGTAGATCTTCTTCCTTGTAACCGACTCTGTGTAACCCTAGCCCCCTCCGGTGTCTATATAAACCGGAGGGTTTAGTCCGTAGGACAACAACAATCATACCATAGGCTAGATTCTAGGGTTTTGCCTCTACGATCTCGTGGTAGATCAACTCTTGGAATACTCATATCATCAAGATCAAATCCAGCAGGACGTAGGGTATTACCTCCATCGAGAGGGCCCAAACCTGGGTAAACATAGTGTCCCCCGCCTCCTGTTACCATCCACCTTAGACACATAGTTCGGGACCACCTACCCGAGATCCACCGGTTTTGACACCGACATTGGTGCTTCGATCATCGGTAACGATACGGTCCAGGGTGAGGTTTTCCTTCCTGGATAGATCTTCGTATTCGGCGGCTTCGCACTGTGGTCCAACTCGCTTGGCCATCTGGAGCAGATTGAGAGCTACGCCCCTGGCCATCAGGTCAGGTTCGGAAACTCGAACTACACTGCCGACATCCGCGGAGACTTGATCTTCAACGGATTCGAGCCTATACCAGGTGCGCCGCATGATCACGACGAGCATGATTTAGCTCTGCCGTCGGACAATGTTTGGGAGATCACACCTGCAACTACTCCGGCCTTCAATCCAGAGCAAATTGCGCCATCCGAGGACGAGTGGATAGACCCCGCCATGGAGGCCGCACTCTCAGTGGCGATAGAGCTGGATACTGACTTCACCCCTTACAAGAGCCGTTTTGCCGAACCACTGGATTCGTCTCCGGCCACGGACTCCAAGCCGCCTGCGTCCATGCCTATCGAATCCGATTGGGCGCCGATCATGGAGTTCACCTCTGCGGACATCTTTCAGCACTCCCCTTTCGGCGACATGCTAAATTCATTAAGGTCTCTCTCCTTGTCAGGAGAACCTTGACCGAACTATGTCCGACAAGAATGGGATGCGGACGACGAAGAAATTCGCTCCCCACCCACCACCCACTTAGTAGCCACTATCGACGATTTAATCGGCATGCTTGACTTCGACTCCGAAGACATCGATGGTATGGACGACGATGTAGGAGACGAACAGGAACCATCGCCCACAGGGCACTGGACCGCCACCTCATCATATGATATATACATGGTGGACACCCCCAAAGAAGGCAATGTCGACGAGACAACGGAGGATGACCCCTCCAAGAAGCAACCCAAGCGCCGATGTCAGCGGCGCCGCTCTAAGTCCCGCCATAGCAAAAGTAGTGATACCGGCACAAGAGACAATAACACTCCAGATAGTGCCGAAGACGACAACAATCCCCTCCAGCACGATTTAGAGCGGGAGGGTGAACAAGCTAGCCCTCCAGAGCGGGCAGCAGATGTAGAATCAGAGGAGGACAATTACATGCCTCTCTCCGAAGACGAGGTGAGCCTCGGTGACGAAGAATTTATCGTGCCTGAGGATCCCGTCGAGCAGGAGCGCTTCAAGCGCCGGCTTATAGCCACAACAAATAGCTTGAAGAAAAAGCAACAACAACTTCGAGCTGATCAAGATTTGCTAGCAGACAGATGGACCGAAGTCCTTGCGGCCGAGGAATACGAACTTGAGCGCCCCTCCAAGAGTCACCCAAAGCGCAGGTCGCTACCCCGACTCGAGGAGGAAGCATTGAAACCTACATCACCAGTGTATGATGCGGCTGACCGGCCACCTCGTGGCCAAGCCGGAGAGGCGTTTCAGCCTGAAGTTCAACCTGCACCCTGCCGCCACTCAAACAAAATTACCAAGGCCCGGGGCAACACGCAGGACCTGCAAGACGTATTGGAAAGCAGGGCAAAACACGCAAGGTCGATATACAAGTCACGGGAGGGGGGTGCCAACGCGGGACGATGACCATCACGCCAGATACACTAAAACTAAATCTGGCCGGGCCGAATACAGTACACAAGACTCATATGAACTGCGTCGTGATATAGCCCGGCACAGAGGCGCTGCACACCCCCTATGCTTCATTGATGAAGTTATGGATCACGAATTCCCGAAGGGTTTTAAACCAGTAAATATCGAATTGTATGATGGTACAACAGATCCTGTTGTATGGATTGAGGATTTCCTCCTCCACATCCACATGGCTCGCGGTGATGATCTGCATGCCATCAAGTACCTCCCACTAAAACTCAAAGGACCAGCTCGGCATTGGCTGAATAGCTTGCCAGCAGACTCCGTCGGCAGTTGGGAGGATTTGGAAGATGCATTCCTTGACAACTTCCAGGGCACTTATGTGCGACCACCGGATGCTGATGACTTGAGCCATATAACTCAGCAGCCAGGGGAATCGGCCAGGCAATTCTGGACATGGTTCCTAACTAAGAAAAACCAAATTGTCGACCGTCCGGATGCAGAGGCCTTAGCGGCATTCAAGCATAACATCCATGACGAATGGCTCGCCCGGCACCTCGGCCAGGAGAAGCTGAAGTCTATGGCAGCCCTCACGACACTCATGACCCGCTTTTGCACGGGCGAGGATAGCTGGCTAGCTCACAGCAACAACACATCAAGGAATCCGGGCACTTTGGATACTAAAGATGCCAATGACAGACCATGTCGTAATAGACACAAGCGCCGCAACAACTGCGATAACGCCAATGATACGGCAGCCAATGCCGGATTCAGAGGCTCTAGATCTGGTCAGCGTACAAAGCCATTCAAAAGAAGTACTCCGGGCCCGTCCAGTTTGGATCGCATACTTGATCGCTCATGTCAAATCCACGGCACCCCTGATAAGCCAGCCAATCACACCAATAGAGACTGCTGGGTGCTCAAACAGGCCGGCAAGGTGAATGCCGAAAACAAGGACAAGGGGCTGCATAGTGATGACGAGGAGGAGCCCCGACCGCCGAACACGGGAGGACAGAAGAGGTCCCCCCCACAAGTGAAGACGGTGAACATGATATACGCAACCCACATTCCCAAGAGGGAACGGAAGCGTGCACTAAGGGACGTCTATGCGAAGGAGCCCGTCGCCCCAAAGTTCAACCCATGGTCCTCTTGTCCGATCACCTTCGATCGCAGGGACCACCCCACTAGTATCCTCCATGGCGGATCCGCCGCATTGGTCCTAGACCCCATCATCAACGGATTTCACCTCACTCGAGTCCTTATGGACGGCGGCAGCAGCCTGAACTTGCTCTATCAGGATACAGTGCGCAAAATGGGTATAGATCCCTCGAGGATCAAACCCACCAAAACCACCTTTAAGGGCGTCATCCCAGGTGTAGAGGCCCATTGCACGGGCTCAATCACACTGGAAGTGGTCTTCCGATCTCCGGACAACTTCCGAAGCGAGGAGTTAATCTTCGATATCGTCCCGTTCCGCAGTGGCTATCACGCACTACTCGGGCGAACCGCATTTGCAAAATTCAATGTGGTACCGCATTACGCATACCTCAAGCTCAAGATGCCAGGACCTAGGGGGTCATAATAGTCAATGGAAACACAGAATGCTCGCTCCGCACGGAAGAGCACACTGCGGCCCTCGCAGTAGAAGCACAAAGCGGCCTTTTAAGGCAAACCGCCAATTCGGCGATACAGCCCCCGAACACCATCAAGCGAGTCCGGAGTAACCTGCAACAGGATCGCCTGGCACGTTCAGAGCTCGCCTAGCAATTCGGCCCTCATCCTAGTCCCAGTCAAGCAACGAAATACATGCCGCGCGTACATAATTACGCACTGAAAATACCATGGGCATAGGCGGGGCACGATCAGGGCACGTCCCACAATGCGGCTTAACCGCCCTAGGGGCTGCATACCTTTATCATTTTCTCTCTTTCAGGACCTTACTCTCTGGAAGCCCTGTCCGACAGTACGATTGCCGGACACATTACGGGAAGGAACAACCAAGGAGATAATAAGCTAAGACATACAAGGGAACCCCCAGGTGGTCTCTAATAACAATCGACATACCCGCTTTTTACTACCCATACGCTGCTTGCCCTTGGATAGGACATGTCAAATAGTCCTATTTTTTGCTTATTGCACTACTTGTATCAGTACGCCTTGATGTATTATTTAAATAGCAATGCATAGCATTAGTCTATTATTGCATTATCCATCCCTTTTTTCTTATATGTTCATTTACGACAACTTGCACCCATACATTCTGGTACGTCAGTACGCCAGGGGCTTTCGTTTACCCCATAATATGGCGTGAGAAGTCCGAACACTTTCGACAGTGCGGCACCCCGAACTTATAGCATTATATGCATCAGGTCCGAATCATGTCTTGGGTCAATAGTTGGGTTTGCCCAGCTCCCATGTTTTGGTACCTTACGTTCCGCTATATAGGCTAAGGTAGCGCTGGGAGAACTACTGCGATTGTGTCCCGGTTTTTCCGGACGAGCACCTCAGTAGAGAAAGCCAAAAACTGACTGTCATGATAAGGCGAGAGTTGGTCGCTGTTCAAGAGGTCTCAAGTCCTTAAAGACTTTTTCCTCTTTGGGCAAGGAGTCGGCCTTGCCCGACTTAGGCGTATATAGCGCCCCAAATTTGGTCTTCCGAATACTAGGGGCTTCGCCAAAATTTAAAATTGTAGACTTCTATGGCTAAGTGAGAGTGATAAAGCCTTATAGTCCAATTGTCTGGTTCGTTGTGCTGAACACCTCCCTCAAAGGACCCAAAATTGGGATAAAGAGTGCTTAGGTTTATCCCGAACACCCCAGTACTAGTTACACGGGGGCAGAAGCCGACGACTGGCCAACTCTTAGATTTTATAAACGGCCACACAAAAGGTAATATTTTAAATTCAAAAAGTGTTGCATAGCACAAATGAACTCGTTTCACATTACAGGATCGCATGAGCATGTTCATTCAAAAATTACATCTCTAGCACATTCCTTCGCCACAAAGCAGAAACCCTTCAGGACACTTTCATAATACATTTCAGGGCAGCGATGCTCCTTGCCCTCCGGCGGCCCCTCCTTCACCAGCTTTACGGCATCCAGCTTCGCCCAGTGCACCTTCGCCCGGCCAAAAGCCCTGCGCGCACCCTCGATGCAGACGGACCGCTTTATGACTTCAAGCCGTGGGCAGGCATCCATAAGCCGCCTCACTATACCGAATATAGCGACCAGACCTCAAACGGTCCGATCTCTGTGCTTCATTGTCATCCTTGGATCAGTAATGCTGACACACACAGTACTTGAAGGATTT
The DNA here is from genome assembly GCF_003073215.2 of Triticum urartu. Lineage (NCBI taxonomy): Eukaryota > Viridiplantae > Streptophyta > Magnoliopsida > Poales > Poaceae > Triticum > Triticum urartu. The sequence continues at coordinate 460,367,644 of NC_053022.1, forward strand.
ATAACAGAGAGCAATCACACACTTATTACAACGATTGTCTCAAAAGAGAACTTATTACAAGTAATATGGCTTAAGGCCATCTAATAACGATAACAGCGGAAGGCTTGGAAGATAAGTGAGTCCATCAACTCCAACGACATCACTGAGTATAGAACCACGACCTAAATGCACCTTACTCGTCGTCTGAAAAGTCTGCAACATGAACGTTGCAGCCAGAAAATGGGTCAGCACATGGAATATGCTGGCAATGTAACACATAGAGAGTAATGAACAGAAATAGGATATACTACATACATATATGGCTGGTGGAAAGCTCTATGGTTACAGTTTTGCATAAAGCCAATTTTTCCCTACTGCAAAGGAATAAACTTTATTTAACTATCATGGTGGTTGTTAAACATTGAGAGTGTAGACACCCTCTCAATCCCAATTAAACATCATCATTAAAACCCAAAAAAATTTATTAAAGTAACATGATGAGATTCACATGATAATCCAAGTACTAGATACTCAAGACGTCCATAACCGGGGACACGTCTAATCATGATTAGTTTATACACTCTGTAGAGGTTTGCGCACTTTTCCCCACAAGACTCAATCTCCTCCATTGTATTTCTCGCACTGCATGATGTTTGAGAGACAGATGACCGAGACATAGTCTTTCAGAAGCGCTAGCACCTTACGATCGGGTAGACCGTTACACCTACTTTCCCCTACATCTGCTAGTCTACCACTGTAAGAGTTTGCACGACTTAATCAACTATGCTAGAGCCCATAGTAGCTTGTGGCTGCACACGGAAGTTTCTAGCATGAATAATCTCATGATCCCTTTGAGCCTGGGTGGCGGTCCATAAAGAAAAAAAGGCAATCGTTGGAATACCCAGGTGCCTCAATCCACCCAGATGTGTATTAAAGTTGCCACCTTAAATAAACCGTTAATTAACAATCTCACATCTGTCATGGATACACTCACCCAATCCACGTCTACTAGCATAGCATGGCAATATAAGCAAACGTAGAAGTAACTCCCAAGGGTTTGATAATAAAATAGGTAATAGGTACTACCTCATCTACATCACAAAACCCACAATTTAATTAGATCCTAATAATGCAATGTTTGAGGATTGATCTAATGCAACAAAACTGGGTAGTAAGAGGTATGATCAAAGTGTTACTTGCCTTGCTGGTGATCCGTGAAACCTAGAGATTCGAAGTAGCAAGCAGCGCACTCCGGGTACTCTAACGCAAACAAACAAACAAGCATACAATAAGTACTCATCTAATGCACAGGTAAAACTCAAATAAGAGATCTAACCAGAAATTTCAACTTAAGAACTCCGGTTTGCAAAAAGAAACAAATCAAACGAAGCGACGAAAGGCAAACGGCAAAAGAAACAAGCTTTGCTTACTAATCTAGATCTAAGTCAAATTTTACAGAAGAAAAAACTTGTTTGAGTTGGTTAAACGGAAAGAGGGTTTCGAGACGAAACTCTAGGCGCTTGAATCGCCTGATTTCGATAAACGAGCGAAAAGTTAAACTAAAACGAAAATCGGATCAGAAATCGTGATCAGAAATAATCGTGGAAAATCCGAGAAAAAGAAAAGCGACGAACAGGCTAACAAACAAACATTCGCTGTCTGCGGCTAAACGAAGAACACCATTCGTAAAAACGAACAAAAAAGCGGCCGTTCGCTAAATAACTAAACCGGAGAAAATAAACCGAAGCGGATCTAAAAAAACGGATCTAGGTTTTCAAAAAAAACCGATCGGTTTTCTTTTCGAAAACCGAGGCAATGGCGGCTAGGGTTTCAGGGCTGGGGCGGCTGTGGTGTGGCTCGGGCCCTTGAGGCTTTAAAGGACGGCCGGGCCAAGTGTCCTAGTCAGACACGGCCCGGTTAGGTCGGTCCAAGTTTTTTTTAAATAATTTGACGTGCAGAAAAAAGAAAGAAAAGTAATACTAAACGGACTCCAAAAATCCCGAAATAAAATTTCCCCGACTTCTAAAATCAAGCCGGAGAAAGTGAACATTTATTTGGGGCCTAAATGCAATTTTGAAAAACGCGCATTTTTCCTAAATTAAAAAAACAGCGGAAAAACTCCAAAATAAAATCTTATTTGATTTTTTTATTAAATCCTCAATATTTCTTTATTTTGGGAAAGTCATTTTATTCTCTCTCACCTATTTTTATAATTGAAATTATTGAAGATAAAATAAATCAAATCAAATGATCCTATTTTCAAAATTTGAGAAAACTCAAATATGAAAATAACAAAATCCCCAACTCTCTCCGTTAGTCCTTGAGTTGCGTAGAATTTCTGGATCAGGCCCAAAAGCAATAAAATATGATATGCAATGATGATCGAGTGTATAACATTCCAAATTGAAAATTTGGGATGTTACAAACCTACCCCCCTTAAGATGAATCTCGCCCTCGAGATTCGGGTTGGCTACAAAATTGGTGAGGGTGGTCCTTCAGCAGATCTTCCTCTCGCTCCCAGGTGGCTTCATCCTCGGTGTGGTGGCTCCACTGAACTTTACAAAATCTGATAACCTTGCTGCAGGTGACTCGGCGGGCATACTCGAGAATTTTGACTGGTTTCTCATCGTAGGTCAAATCACTATCCAACTGAATTGCTTCCAGTGGCACTGTATCTCTTAGTGGTATATCAGCCATCTCTGCGTGGCACTTTTTCCACTGGGAAACGTGGAACACGTCGTGAACTCCTGACAATCCTTCGGGCAACTCCAACTTGTAAGCAACTTCTCCCATATGCTCCAAAACTTTGTATGGTCCCACGAAACATGGTGCTAACTTTCCCTTAACTCCAAAGCGCTTAACTCCTCGTAGTGGAGATACACGAAGATAAACTCTATCTCCGGCTTCGTAAACTATCTCCTTGCGTTTAGAATCTGCATAGCTCTTCTGCCTGGACTGGGCTACCTTGAGCCTATCACGAATCAACTTCACTTTCTGTTCAGACTCCTTAATCAAATCTGGTCCAAACAACTGGCGGTCTCCAACTTTGTCCCACGACAATGGTGTTCTGCACCTTCTTCCGTACAAGGCTTCAAAAGGGGCCATCTTCAAACTGGATTGATAACTATTGTTGTAAGAGAACTCCGCATATGGCAAATTGTCATCCCAACTAGATCCATAATCTAGCGCACAAGCTCTCAGCATATCCTCCAAAATTTGATTGACTCTCTTGGTCTGTCCATCGGTCTGCGGATGAAAAGCTGTACTGAACTCTAGTCTAGTACCCAAAGTTTCATGCAACTGATTCCAGATCTTTGAGGTAAACTGGGTTCCTCTATCTGATACAATGCTCCTAGGAACTCCATGCAGACATACGATCCTGGTCATGTATATCTTTGCCAACTTAGCACTGGTGTAAGTGGTCTTCACGGGGATGAAATGAGCTACCTTTGTCAAGCAATCGACTACAACCCATATCGATTCATAGCCTGAGAAGGTCCTGGGTAATCCCGTGATAAAATCCATGCCTAGATTATCCCACTTCCATTCGGGTATCGGCAATGGCTGTAGCAATCCGGCTGGCTTCTGATGCTCTGCCTTTACTCTCTGACATACATCACAAACGGCTACATACTCTGCAATATCCTTCTTCATTCCGGTCCACCAGAAAGTGTCTTTCAATCCAAATACATCTTGGTATTTCCTGGGTGAATCGAGTACGGCGAATCATGGGCCTCTTGCAAAATTAACTTCCTGATCTCCGGATCATTGGGCACATAAACGCGGTCCTCAAACCATAAGGTATCGTGTTCATCCGCACGAAATCCTTTAACTTTTCCCTTGCTCATCTTCTCCTTAATAGAGGCAATCTCCTTGTCAGTCTTCTGAGCTTCTCTGATCTTATCCATAAGCGTAGACTGTATCTCCAATGCTGCTACATAGCCTCTCGGAACTATCTCCAAACATAGCTCGCGAAGATCCTCGACTAACTCCTTTGGTAAATCTCCGGTCATTAGTGTGTTGACATGGCTCTTGCGGCTCAATGCGTCGACTACTACGTTAGCCTTTCCGGGATGATAATGTAATCTCATATCATAATCCTTGATGAGCTCCAACCATCTTCTTTGCCTGAGATTCAACTCCTTCTGCGTGAAGATGTACTTCAAACTCTTGTGATCCGTGTACACCTCACAATGGTTTCCAATGAGAAAATGTCTCCAAGTATTCAATGCGTGCACTACGGTTGCTAACTCCAAATCATGTGTAGCATAATTCAACTCATGGTGCTTAACCTGTCATGAAGCATAGGAAACAACTCTTCCCTCCTGCATAAGCACATCTCCAAGTCCTCGACATGAAGCGTCGCAATACACCTCATAATCCTTGCGCTGATCTGGCAGAATCAACACTGGTGAGGTAACCAAACGTTTCTTCAACTCCTGGAAACTGGCCTCACATTCCTTAGTCCAATTGAACATGGTATCCTTCTTCAACAACTCCGTCATAGGTTTTGCAATCTTTGAGAAATTTTCAATGAATCTCTGGTAGTATCCTGCGAGTCAAAGAAAACTCCGGATCTCTCCAACTGTTGTTGGAGCTTCCCAATTTGTCACAGTGACAACTTTGGTGGGATCTACTGCTATTCCTTCTCCGGATATAACATGTCCGAGGAATCCAACTTCCTTCAACCAAAACTCGCATTTGCTGAACTTGGCGTATAACTGATGTTCTCTGAGCTTACCAAGTACCAAACGCAAATGTTCTTTATGTTCTTCTTCATTCTTCGAGTAAACCAGAATACCATCAATGAATACTACGACGAACTTATCCAAAACCTCCATAAACACTTTGTTCATCATGTTCATAAAATAAGCAGGTGAGTTAGTCAGACCAAATGACATAACGGTATACTCATACAGCCCATACCTCGTGGTAAAAGCTGTCTTAGGTATGTCCCGCTCTCGAATCTTCAGTTGGTGGTATCCTGATCGCAAATCGATCTTGGAAAATACCTTTGCTCCTTGCAATTGGTCAAATAGATCATTGATCATCGACAGTGGGTACTTATTCTTGATCGTCACTTCATTCAATCCTCGATAATCAACAACCATCCTTAATGATCCATCCTTCTTTTCCACTAGAAGTACTGGTGATCCCCAAGGTGACAAACTTGGATGAAGATATCCCTTATCCAGTAACTCCTTAATCTGCTTCTTAATCTCCTCCAAATCCTTTGCGGGCATTCTATACGGTCTCTTAGATATTGGTCCTGTGCCTGGCAAAGGCTCAATCAAAAACTCAATGTCCCTATCTGGTGGCATGCCTGGCAACTCTTCTGGAAATACATCTGGAAAATCCTTTACCACCGGTACTTCTTCCTGTACAACTCCTGTTAAGGAATTTACTTGAGTCCTATTTGGCACATGCCGTGATACATACTTGACCCTTCTTCCTTCTGGGGTGGTAAGCAAAATCGACTTACTGGCGTAATCGATGTTTCCTCCATACATCGACAGCCAATCCATACCTAGAATCACATCCAAACCTTGCGATTCCAGAATGATTAAATCCGAGGGGAAGACATGCCTACCTATACTCAATGGCACTTCAAAACATCCTTTACTGGCCATATACTCCGCTCCTGGTGAGCTTACTAACATAGGTGTTCTAAGAACCTTGGTGGGCAGTTTAGACTTATCCACGAATCCCCTTGATATGTATGAATGCGATGCACCAGTATCGAAAAGAACGATTGTAGTAAATGAATTAACCAAAAACTTACCTATTACTGCATCTGGCTGGGCTTCAACCTCCTCCACGTTAATGTGGTTCACCTGTCCCCTGTTGAAAGGGTTCGGCTTCTTCCTAGAGCTTCCATTGCCATTTCCATTCTGGGCTTCAGGACATTCATTGGCATAATGTCCGGTCTTCTGACACTTATAACAAGTGACTTGGCTCAGGTCTCTCTTGGCTGGGGTTGATGGGTTGGTACGGTTCTAACCGTTGCTTCCCCCATTCCCATTACCGTTGTTGGGGCCATTATGATTATGCGAACTCCCTCCTCCATGGGTATGCTGAAAATGTCCTCCCGATTTTGGGGTAAAACGTGGCTTCTGCTGAGCTCCTGAATTGTACTTCCCTTGTCCATACTTCCTCTTGCGGTTCTCAATCTGTTGCTGCTTCCCTTCAATCATAAGAGCATGATCTACAACTCCTGGTAGTTGTTGAAAGTTGCTACCATCAACTGCGTGCTCAACTCATCATTCAGTCCTTCCAGAAACTTCTCCTGCTTAGCTGCATCCGTAGCAACGTCATCCGGGGCATAACGTGCTAACTTACTAAAGTCATCCACGTATTGGCCAACTGTCCATCCTCCTTGATGCAAGTTGCGAAACTCACGCTTCTTCATGGCCATTGCTCCTACTGAAACATGGGCAGTACGGAAAGCCTGCTGAAATTGGTCCCATGTCACCGTGGCTATAGGGTAGGTGACAGTGTAATTTTCCCACCATGATGCTGCTGGTCCATCCAACTGATGTGCGGCAAAGCGCACTTTCTCAGCATCAGTACATCCTATAGTGGTTAACTCCCTTCCAATCTTGCGGAGCCAATCATCTGGTACTATAGGCTCGGTGCTACTGGAGAACACCGGCAGATTCAGTCTAAGGAAACGGGTTAAGTGATCAACAGGTGGTGGTGGTGGTGGGTTGTTGTTGTTGTTGTTGTTGTTCCCCTGATTTTGATTTTGGACTAGCAACTGCATCAACGCATTCTGTTGCTGGACCAACTGAGTGAGCTCCGGTGGAAAGGCAAATCCATTGTCACGTCTCGGAGGCATCTGAGGGGTTTAGAGGGGAGAGATTGGAATAGAATGAGGTCTAATGAGAAAACACTACCCATATGCACATGGGACAAACACAAACATTTCACTCAATCAATCAAGGGCATACAATCGATCTAGAACTATCACGAAAGTGCTCGAACTATTCTATTTACATGGTGGAATACTACTACTGATTTGGTGGTCTACTAGAAATATTCCTCGGTTGCAGACTCCATGATATCTGCTCCAGCTTCGTCTTCATAGTCATCATCGCTCAGGTCAGAGTCGGTGTCGTCGATGATGATGTAGTTTTCCGGGCGAATCTCCTTGGGTTCTTCGTCTTCTTCTACTGGTGCAGGGTCTCCCATGAATATTCCGATCTTCTTAATCAGGTCGTCATTCTTCTCCACTAGTACGACGATTTCCTCCTCATAATCTTCACGTGTAGCCTTGAGTTCTTCCTCCAGCTCCGTGATTCTTGTCATCTCCTTCTTCAGATCTATCATGTCTACGCACATCTGGTTCTCCTGACGTCAAATGTGCTGGTTTAACTCCTGGATAAAAGATGCGATTGATCTATCCTTCTTGGTGTTGATCATCTCCCAATGCTCATCTCGGCGCCCACAAATCTGGTTGATAGTATCCTTGAGATCATTGCAGTAAACTTCTCCAATACGTCCCATGGCGATGTGGGCTGACATGCTCTTTCCTAGACTCCAGGTTGGTGCATCAAAGGAAAACTCTATGGGCTCGGTGACTGGTGCGAACGTCCTTCCTGGAACTTGAAATTGAATCGTCCAGCGCTCCTCCTCGGGTAAAGTGCGTTGTAGGTCCTGGTGAAGCTTGGTACTTCGTTGTTCAGGTACTTAGTGACTTCCTTCAGGTGGCGTCCAAAGGGTGTATCTTCATCCGGTTGCGTGAACTTGTTCCTTGCATCCGCCATCCTAAAAGAGTAGAAAAGATGAGGAGTCAGAAATGGGGAGAGTGAGTAGTGATCTAGGGTTTTAGCTTAGTGGTCGTGTCCTACAGTCAGCGTGTGCTCTGATACCATCTTGTAGTGACCAGACCTCAAACGGTCCGATCTCTATGCTTCAGTGTCATCCCTGGATCAGTAATGCTGACACACATAGTACTTGAAGGATTTATAATAGAGTATCAATCACACACTTATTACAACGAGTGTCTCAAAAGAGAACTTATTACAAGTAATATGGCTTAAGGCCATCTAATAACGATAACAGCGGAAGGCTTGGAAGATAAGTGAGTCCATCAACTCCAACAGCATCACTGAGTATAGAACCACGACCTAAAGGCACCTTACTCGTCGTCTGAAAAGTCTGCAGCATGAACATTGCAGCCCGAAAACGGGCCAGCACATGGAATATGCTGGCAATGTAACACATAGAGAGTAATGAACAGAAATAGGCTATACTACATGCATATATGGCTGGTGGAAAGCTGTATGGTTACAGTTTTGCATAAAGCCAATTTTTCCTTACTGCAAAGAAATACATTTTATTTAACTATCATGGTGGTTGTTAAACATTGAGAGTGTAGACACCCTCTCAATCCCAATTAAACATCATCATTAAAACCCAACAAAATTGATTAAAGTAACATGATGAGATTCACATGATAATCCAAGTACTAGATGACGTCCATAACCGGGGACACGGCTAATCATGATTAGTTTATACACTCTGCAGAGGTTTGCGCACTTTTCCCCACAAGACTCGATCTCCTCCATTGTATTTCTCGCACTACATGATGTTTGAGAAACGGATGACCGAGACATAGTCTTTCAGAAGTGCTAGCACCTTACGATCGGGTAGACCGTTACACCTACTTTCCCCTACATCTGCTAGTCTACCACTGTAAGAATTCGCACGACTTAATCAACTATGCTAGAGCCCATAGTAGCTTGAGGCCGCACATGGAAGTTTCTAGCATGAATAATCTCATGATCCCTTTGATCCTGGGTGGCGGTCCATAAAGAAAAACAGGCAATCGCTGGAATACCAAGGTGCCTCAGTCCACCCAGATGTGTATTAAAGTTGCTACCTTAAATAAACCGTTAATTAACAATCTCACATCTGTCATGGATACACTCACCCAATCCACGTCTACTAGCATAGCATGGCAATATAAGCAAATGTAGAAGTAACTCCCAAGGGTTTTATAATAAATCAGGTAATAGGTACTACCTCATCTACATCCCAAAACCCACAATTTAATTAGCTCCTAATCATGCAATGTTTGAGGATTGATCTAATGCAATAAAACAGGGTAGTAAGAGGTATGATCAAAGTGTTACTTGCCTTGCTGATGATCCATGAAACCTAGAGATTCGAAGTAGCAAGCGGCACACTCCGGGTACTCTAACGCAAACAAACAAACAAGCATACAATAAGTACTCATCTAAAGCATAGGTAAAACTCAAATAAGAGATCTAACCAGAAAGTTCAACTTAAGAACTCCGGTTTTCAAAAAGAAACAAATCAAACGAAGCGACGAAAGGCAAACGGCAAAAGAAACAAGCTTCGCTTACTAATCTGGATCTAAGTCAAATTTTACAGAAGCAAAAAACTTGTTTGAGTTGGTTAAACGGAAAGAGGGTTTTGAGACGAAACTCTAGGTGCTTGAATCGCGTGATTTCGATAAACGAGCGAAAAGTTAAACTAAAACAAAAATCAGATCAGAAATCGTGATGAGAAATAATCGCGGAAAATCCGAGAAAAAGAAAAACAACGAACAGGCTAACGAACGAACGTTCGCTGTCTACGGCTAAACGACGAACACCGTTCATAAAAACGAACGAAAAAGCGGCCGTTCGCTAAATAACTAAACTGAAGAAAATAAACCAAACCAGATCGAAAAAAAGGATCTAGGTTTTCGAAAAAACCACAATCTGTTTTCTTCGCGAAAACCGAGGCAACGGCGGCTAGGGTTTCAGGCTGGGGCGGCTGCAGTGCAGCTCGGGCCCTCGCGGCTTTAAAGGCCGGCCGGGCCAAGTGTCCTAGTCGGACATGGCCGGGTTAGGTCGGTCCGAGTTTTTTTTAAATAATTTGACATGCAGAAAAAGAAAAGCAAAGAAATACTAAATAGACTCCAAAAATCCCGAAATAAATTTTCCCCGACTTCTAAAATCAAGAAGGACAAAGTGAACATTTATTTTGGGCCTAAATGCAATTTTGAAAAACGCGCATTTTCCTAAATTCAAAAAAAAACAGCGGAAAAACTCCAAAATAAAATCTTATTTGATTTTTTTATTAAATCCTCAATATTTATTTATTTTGGGAAAGTCATTTTATTCCCTCTCACTTATTTTTATAATTGAAATAATTAAAGATAAAATAAATAAAATCAAATGATCCTATTTTCAAAATTTGAGAAAACTCAAATATGAAAATAACGAAATCCCCAACTCTCTCCGTGGGTCCTTGAGTTGTGTAGAATTTCTGGATCAGGCCCAAAAGCAATAAGATATGATATGCAATTATGATCTAGTGTATAACATTCCAAATTGAAAATTTGGGATGTTACACCGAAGCAGCTGCTAGGCAGGGGATCGCCAGGCCACATACGGACTATCAGACCCTTCATGGCCTGTTCGGCCGCCTTGTGAATCTCGACCAGTTGCTTCAGCTGGTCGCTCAAGGGCATTGGGTGTTCGGTCCCAGTATACTGAGACCAGAACAACTTTTTCGTCGAGCTCCCCTGCTCAGCTCGGTAAAACTCCGCGGCATCCAGCACATTGCGGGGAAGATCCGCGAACGCTCCTGGAGAGCTCCGAACTCGGGTAAGTAAAAGGAAAGTTTCCTTCACATGCTTGCTTTGCATAATGAATGCCTTACCCGCTCTTATCTTCTTCACCGCATCAATCTCCTGGAGGTCCTTGTGGGCTTCAGCCTTGGCGCTCTATGCGCTTTCGAGCACCTTCGCAAGCTCGGACTCTCGCGTCTTAGAGTCAAGCTCCAAGGACTCATGTTTTTTGGCGAGAGCCTCGAGCTCTTGCTGCACCTCGCCTACCCGGGTTGCTTGCTTTTCCCACTCAATGCGCTCCTTGGCCGCTTTGTCTTCGGCACCGGACATCGCCTTCTTCAGGGTCGCCACCTCGGTCGTGGCCCCTGGCAAATTCATGATGATCCTATTATTTTACAACCAAATTTCTTTTTAATATATAGACAAGGTATTGCTTACCTTTGCTCTCCTCGAGCTGCCTCTTGGTAAGGCTGAGCTCATCCTTGGACCGCTCAAGGTCCTGCTTCAGTGCAGCGACCTCCGCAGTACATGCAGCAATGACCAGCAGTGAAGCCTGCATATGCACATAGACATATTCTGATTAAACTCCTGAGTCATTATTTGATCATCTATTCGGCCTTTCTTCACGAACGCCAAACAGAGCATCAGGGGCTACTGTCTATGCGGTAATATTCTCCTATATTTTGATTGCTTACCTGAAAGCCTATTAGGAGGCTGGCACAAGCTTCGGTTCGTCCATTTTTGGCGGACTGAACTTTCTCGATCACCGCACTCATGATAGTGTGGTGCTCTTCATTGATGGAAGCGCCGCGAAGCGCTTCCAGCAAGTTGTCCGGTGCCTCTGGATGGACAGAGGCCACCGGCACGGGCGGCTTGCCCCCCTTAATGCGGGGTCGCCTGCCGGAGTCTGGAACCACCGAAGGTTCCAGCGCAGTGTTCGGCTGGGGGCCGAACTTAGAGCCCGTGGGAGTCTTGCTCCCTTTGTGCCCAGGATCTGGAAGGTTGCCTCGAGGCACCCCCAGGACTACCTCCCCTCGGCTCGGTGCCTTTTGAGACAACACCACGACATTGTCCGTAGGGCAAGGAGTGGAGGTGGTCGGAAGTGAATCGCTATTCATATTCGACGAGTCCAAAGAACCGTCCGATGAAGATACGTCGATACAGGCTTGGGACGGACTGCATAATCATATTCGGCGTAAGGAGAAGCAGTGCAATAAAAGATACCATAAATTACTATGGTATCTGGATACTTACAACTTCGCCAGGGGCTTGTCCCTGGGTAACCACTTGTCATCGCTGTAGGCGGCCATCGTGGAGCAGTCCGGAAGGAGGGTCTTTCCCTTCTTGGACCCTTCGGCCTCCCCTGATGGGGCGGCCTTTCTTTTCTTGTCTCCCCCGGCTGGGGGGGAGAACTTTCCTCTTCCTCCTCCTCATTTTTGTGGGAGGAGTGCGCTTCGGAGTTATCAGACGATGAGTCCGATATAACCTTGCGCCGGAGACCCTTTCGGGTCCCCGTGGCCATCTTCTTGGCCTTCTTCACCGGCACCTCGTAAGGCGCCGGATCCAGCATCTCCGTTAGGAGAGCATCTGCAGAATCTTCAGGCAGGGGGGCTGGGCAATCGATCTGCTCTGCTGTCTCTACCCAGTCCTGTTAATGGCATGGAAGCTTAGATCCCGCACATGATTAAACCGGGGCAAATAAATATCTTGTGAGATATAAAAACTTACCGGATTGGCATGGCGCTTTGCGCTGAGTCCGCGGTCCTCGATAAGGAGAGGAGGTACCTCGGCGCCTTTGAACAACACCTTGCAGACGTCCTTGTGCGTCGTGTCGAAGAGCTCTTGCAGCGTCTAGTGCTTGGCCGGGTCGAACTCCCACAAATTGAATACCCGTCGTTGACGCGGGAGGATCCGGTGGAAGAGCATGACCTGGACCATGTTGACGAGCTTGATTTTCTTGCTCATCATGTTCTTGATGTAGGTCTGGAGTCCGGTCAGCTCTACCGGGGAACCCCAGGACAGGCCCTTCTCTTTCCAGGAGGTGAGCCGCATGGGGATTCCAGATCGAAATTCGGGGGCCACCACCTAGTTGGTGTCGCGCGGCTCGGTGATGTAGAACCACCCCGATTGCCACCCCTTTATGGTCTCCACATAGGAGCCTTCGATCCAGGTGACATTAGGCATTTTGCCCACCATGGCGCCTCCGCACTCTGCTTGCTGGCCAACAACCACCTTCGGTTTAACATTGAAGGTCTTTAGCCACAGGACAAAGTGGGGCCTGATGCGGAGGAAGGCCTCGCACACGATGATAAACGCTGAGATGTTGAGGATGAAATTGGGGGCCAGATCATGAAAATCCAGCCCATAGTAGAACATGAGCCTGCGGACAAACGGGTGAAGGGGAAATCCCAGTCCGCGGACAAAGTGGGTAAGGAAAACTACCCTCTCATGGGGTTCGGGTGTAGGGATGATCTGCCCCGCATCTGGCAGCCGGTGCGCGATGTCCGTGGCCAGATATCCGGCTTCCCGTAGCTTTGTGATGTTCTCCTCCGTGATGGAGGAGATCATCCACTTGCCTCCCGCTCCGGACATGCTTGGAGTGGTTTAAGGAGAAAGACGCAAACTTGGGCGCTGGAGCTCGAGTGCGTGAGAATGGATAAGCAAGGAGGAAGAAGGCGTGGGTAAAAATGGTGAATCTTTGTCCCTTTATAAGGGCGGAAGAGGCGATGCGCCTCCCCACTTACCTGGTGAAATCGCTTATTCCCCGAGCGCTGTAATTGATGGCGCGGTTGGGTTACCCACATCCGTATTGATGAGAATCTTGTGATAAGGGGACACGATCTCTGCTTCGACAAGACGTGCCGAGGAAACCACCTCGCGATATGTGCAGTGGCTGGTTGAGAAAAATGGTTCGAATAATGACCGGGCCATGGCATGATGTCATGCTACTAAACGTGTCAGCAGATTAGATTTGTGGAAATATTATTCTCTCTATGGTGGTATGTGTACTACAAAAAAATACACTTCCGTGATGATACGTGTTTGTCAAAGTAGGTCGCTTTTTTTTGTCATGCATGTACATCCATGACAAATTTATGACAGAATCAAGATAGTCATACATGTGCTGTCATAGAAGTGTTCCATGACATTACCAAAATTATCAACACGAAAGTGTCCACTTCCATGATGATAAATCGTGCGTCACAAAAGTGCTTTCGTCAAGGGTGACCGACACGTGGCATCCACCGTAATGGAACGCCGTTAAGCTATCGGGTCGGCTTTTGGATCCGATAACCCGTTAACAGCCCCGGCCAATGGGGATTTTCCATGTGTAAAATCATCATTGGCTAGAGGAAACACGTGTCGGCTCATCGTCGGGACAGTTGTCATCCACTCACTGGACAGAAGGCCCCTATGATACATCGACACGTGGCACGGCCCGGCAAGTTTAAATGGGCCTGCCCAACTAAAGGCCCACAAGATTTTGCGGACCATAATGGGCCGGCCCAGCTAAAGGCCCACGAGATTTTGCGGACCATAATGGGCTGGCCCAGCTAAAGGCCCACAAGATTTCGCGGGCCATAATGGGTCGGCCCAGGTAAAGGCCCACAAGATTTTTGTGTGCCATAATAGGCCGGCCCGGGTAAAGGCCCACAAAATTCTTGCGAATCATAATGGGCTGGCCCAGCTAAAGGACCACGAGATTTCGCCGACATTAATGGGCCGGCCCAGCTGTAGGCCCACAAGATTTTGAGGACCCTAGTAGGCCGGCCCGTTAACTGGCTGCCATGTTTTGGGCCAAATGCCGGCCCATATTTGATACGGTCTATTAATGGCCTGCCACGCTCCGGGACTAATAGTGGCCCATATGAGATCCGGCCCATTAGAAGCCTACCACGTTCTGGGCCAAATTACGACCCAGATCAGGTCCGGCCATTTAAGAGGTTTTGGGCCTAATTATGGCCCATATTAGATTCGGCCCGTCAATTGGACACTATGCTTTTGGGCCCACTTGCTAAAGGCCCACTTAGTAATTCGGCCTGATATTAGTTTTGGCCTGTTAAGGGCCCATTTAACATTTCGGCCCTATATTAATTTCAGACTGTTAAAAGCCCGTCATATAGTTGGGCCTAACTACGGCTCGGTTTGCATCCGGCCTGCTCGCAGCCGATATCTGATTGGGCCAAACAAGGACCGAGACAATTTTTTGGCCTGTTAAAAGCCCGTGATTTGATTCGCACAATCATGGGCCAGGGTTCATTTCGGGCTGCTGCCGGCCTGTGAGCTGATCGGCACGTTTCAGGCCCAACCTACATCATGATTGCATGACGGCCCGATTATGTACCATAATTTTACGGTTTGGCCGGTTTACTGCGAAGACAGGATATATATATATATATAGTAAAATAACTGCAACATCGTGAATAAGAAAAAACCTATACTATACAATAAAGAAATTACGGCATATTACATCCACTGGGCATCAAAGTTCGCCACTATGATAATAAAGCACAAGCAGAGAGCAGATTACATACACTTGGCATCAAAGATCGCCACCAGTGCAAATAAACACGCTGACAAAATAATATACAAAACCGATAGCACTTCGATAGAGTTCAAGAAAGGTTAGCCCTGCTGGGGAGCTGCAGCGCAAGCAGCTGAGCAAGATGATGAGACTGTTTGTTCAACACTTATATCTTCCTCACTCTGAAAGATAAACAAGCAGACAGATGACAGGTTTTGCACATAAAAGTATCAGTGCTGACAATTCATCACATTTCTTACTGATGAATAAAGTGACACAGTTTAAATTTGCATTAACACAATATGGTATTGTTCAGGTCAAGACATGGCAGGAAATGACATTGTGAAGGAGTTGGCAGCTTCACGACACCACTGGATTACAGATCAAGAACTCATAAGTATCAATGGTTAGTGTGCTGTCAATTTATACCATTTCAGATTGGCAAATAAAGAGACGGTTTAAATAATAGTAGAATGATATGACATTTTTCATAGTTAAGACATTGAAGAATATGACATTATGCTATAGTGGGTAGGTTCACCACACCACTGGATTACAGATGAAGAACAGAAGCATACATGCAGTGCAAAAGAAGATCACTTGCTCTGTATAGTTTAATTTACATGGTATGAAGAAGGAACTTGGTTGTACAACTGAAAACTTAAATTGAGAAAGGACGAACTTTTGTTTATGAACTACATATAATAAACTTTAAACAAGCAATTTGATGCGAACACCAAAAATAAATAGCTGTTGTTGTCATGCCTAACCAAATATATACAACAAAGTTTGAAGGCTTGAGATGGACAAACTTACATTATTGGTGAAGACAGGCTCTATAAAGGCCTTGTCCATGCTGATGGGGGGGGGCAATTCAAGAAGTTTACCACAGAATCTTCTTCAAAAGCATTGCCTTTATTCTAAATTTTGTTAAGAGTAAATATAGATGTGATAATATACGAAAAAATGGAGAATATTTAAGA
Source organism: Triticum urartu (assembly GCF_003073215.2). Classification (NCBI taxonomy): domain Eukaryota; kingdom Viridiplantae; phylum Streptophyta; class Magnoliopsida; order Poales; family Poaceae; genus Triticum; species Triticum urartu. The sequence goes on from NC_053022.1 coordinate 460,383,716, forward strand.
TAAGATGAAGAGTGATGCTACATAACCAAGTAGCTATAAACGTAAGTGCAGCGATACAGGCAAAAGGTACAGCCAAGAGCAATGCACAGCTAAACTTCTTCAGTACCAACCTTATGGTAAGAGTAAATATAGATCTGATGTGTAGAAAATGGAGGGCAAAGGAAAATAAGTTGCAGAGTGATGGTACATGAACAACTACCTGTCATTATAAGTACACTGATAAAGGACAGCATGTACTTACAAGAACAATGCAGAGCTAAAAAAAACATTGGCATTGGATATATTCTACACTAATGTAACCATTCATACAGATCAGATAATTTGGAGCGAACAAATGATAAGCAAGCTATCATGCATACTGCTGTCACATAATGAACCAGGTATGTACGCAAGTACAGTGATACAGGACAACATGTACTAACAAGAGCAAAGCAGCGGGCAGCATATTTGCGATATCCTGTCATTCTTGTCAAACTGGAATTCTTCTTCGAGCAGATTTCCTACAAAAAAGATCCATAAGGCACATGCGGAAAAGTAGAAGTTCAAATTGTCATGTGATTTCATAGACAGTACCTCATCCTGGGAACGAGACCAGTACATAACAAGGTTTTTCCATTCAATGTCTTCTAAATTTAGCACATGAGACTTCACCGGAAATTCATTTATAGACTTGCCATCAAAGTCATGATTTCCTCAGGTAACACCGATACTGCTGCAATGCTTCCTTGAAAAGCACAAGCAAGCTTTGCTCGTCATGACTATCCAGATTGACCCTCGCCTAGTTACAACAATGTAATGTAAATCATTGATGTGTTCAATCAGCAGAAAACAGGAAAATAATAATCATGAATAATAGCACTTACACGTAAGTTGGACAGGAAGATGTGAAAATGGTGTTTGTCTTCACAATAATCTTCCCATGATGGGAATATATGCACGTAGTCCCTAACAACATTGAAAGCATTGTATTTTAAACTGGGAATAAACGGAATGGGGTTCCAATCTGCAGAAATTGCCCATCTCTGCAGTTGGGATAGGTCTTCGGCCGGTGGACTTGTTGTACTTTTTGCTGGAGTGGGATTTTTCTGTGGTACAGCTGGTGCTATGGCAAATGAAATCAGTATACCTTTTGCTGGAGTGCGGGTCCTGTGTGGTGGGGCTAGTGGTGTGGCCAGTGAAGTATGGGTACAGTCTGCTGGAGTCGGTCCTACGTTTTGTGTCACTGGTTGTACAGCCAATATAAGTGGGGTGCTGTCTGATTTCTCCAGCACCACCACGTTTTTCAAGGACTTTGCTGGTGCTCCTTCAGGTTCGGCAATCACCCTCTTCCTTTTTGATGTTTGATGCACAAGAACAGCATTTGAGTGGAAAAACATGGTATGATGACAGATGGAATATGTATTGATAATGGATGGGAATGGCATCTCAACATATATGATGAGTAAACTAAGCAGATGGCGGTGCAACAAAGTAGAAGAAATGCAAGAAAACATATGCAAGATACCCGCAATCAATAAAACATTGCCAAATTAGAATAGGCACCTTGATGGGTGAACAGGACAGGCCATCTGCCTTTGACTCCTCGAGGTTAGAATAGTCATTAGGATCATATTCTGAACAAGAATCAACAGGTGGGGAGCGTATGAGTTTCATTGCATCCAGAATGGCACTCAATGCCTTGGTGCCAATTTTGTCAGTCATTGCAGTGTTTAGCTTCAAGAGTGGATTGCTGCTAGTGTGACACAAAGCAGCTACACAGATCAAAGTGTAGATATAACGGGAAAACCTTAAGCATCAGAGTAAAATCAGCAGAGTGGAACTTCCTGGAATATATGTGCTAGTATTGCCGGTACGGCTAGAAAGGCTTCGGATACCAGCTCTCTTCAAGTGAAGGTGCGGTACTGTTAATATCAATGTAACTCTCAAAGGCGACACAACTCCCCGCATTTCCTTGCTATTCTTATAGGATTCAAGTGGGCAGACCACTACAAATCATATTCCTATGTTTACAAGATCCTACGAATTAAAGAGGCTCAAAGTGTCCATCACAACCGACCGTACAGACCTCTACACTGCAAATGTCCCTGCTCATCTTCAGTACAAGGAACATATGGTACTACTATCATACTCCCTCCGTTCCAAAATATAAGTCTTGGTAGAGATTTCCACTATGGATCACATACAAATGTATCTAGGTACATTTTAGAGTGTAGATTCACTCACTTTGCTCCTTATGTAGTCCATGGTGGAATTTATACAAAGACTTGTATTTAGGAACGGAGAGAGTACATATTAAAGAAGAACGGAAGAGGAACATGGTAAAGAAGAGCAAGCAGATTTTGGATAATAAAATGTTGGTTGCGCAGTGCCCACACATGATGAACCAGAGCGCATTAAGAATGCAACTCCTAGTTGTCTCTCGACCATTTCAGGCGGTTGGATGAAGATCATACGTCTCCTAACCCTTCTTCTTCCTCGTCTCTGATTCTTCCCATACAGAACACTGCATGGGCTGCTGGCCGGACCACCGGCCCCCATCGTCTGTATTCCTCCGCCACCCCCACCCCCCACCCCCACCCCAACCCCCACCCGCGTCAAGTTTTCTTCGTTCGGCAAGGCCCCACAACCACCCGAGCCCCTTCGATCGCACCGGCGAACTCCGGCGAGCTCTGAAAAATCGACTGACCCAATTTTGAATTTTAGCCTACTGTGATTTAACTAGTGTGGAATATAAAAGGGGAAAACCATAAGCATTGCGAGTGTGGTGTTGAGCGTGCCATGGCGGATCTGAAGGTGCAAACCGGACAAAGGCAACTTTGCAACCAAGACAAGAAATCAGAGTAAAGCAGTGGCGATCTATTTTCTTGCTGCGATAAATAAGCTGAGCAGATACCAAAGAGTACCGCCTCTGGTGCGGCGCCGTGTACGCATCTGCTGAGAATTTGACGGTGCTGCGGTAGCGATGGCTGTCGACGGCGTGGAAGCAAATCTAGGAGGGTAGACGGTGGCGGCGGGGCGCGGTGGACGAGACGGTCGTAGGAGCGGCGCCGGCAAGGTGGACAACGGCGGGGATGAAGCGAGAGGACGGGATGCAAGGATCCCGGTCCGAAGCCGTGGCTGAGAGAGGTCGATCTCTTGTAATGGACGGCGGCGTCGGGGTATCAGCTCCAGCATGGTGGAGGAGGACGGCGGTGGATGGGGTGGCGGACGGCGGCAGACGGAGGAGGGTGGGGTGGAGAGGGTGTTTTGGCGCCCACGGAGTACGAATGGGGAAAAGGGAGGTAGAGAGGAAGGGGGAACCATGTATTCAGGGCGCGCTTGTCTCAAATGCGAGGAAATTTACAAACTTAGCCCCCATTTCAAATTTCTACTACATCACAGCAACACTAGTTGGTTGGGGATAGGACGGTAATCTCGCATACACCGAATATTTGCCGACGAGAGTTTGTTTTTGGCGCCCACCATGTATGAATATGAATCGGGGAGGGAGTCGATTTCGGCCAAGGACACACTGTGTTTTGGCGCCCACCGTGTATGAATCCGGGTGAGAGGCGGTTACGTCACGTTTGGGTGAAATTACAAACCTACCTCTATCGAAACCTATAGAAATCCAGCATATAGGCTTTGCGTGGCAGGGATAGGCAGTAGTGATTTCCATCTCGCAGATTTTGGTATCGGGCGGTTACTGCGACTTTCCCCGCTTCGTTCAAATTTTGCAGAGTGCACGTTTACCGTGCCAACTCAATTCGAATCCCGTTTGTATTCTATTTTTTTCGGGCGGGATCCATTTTCAATTGGAATTACATTATATATACATCATTTATATATATATATACTTTCAAAAGCACAACAAAGAATTCTGCTCCTTTATATGTATAATATGATTTACAAATACAACGATCTCGAAATCTTAAGGTTGAATTCGAAAAAATTTAACCAAATTATGTTCTACTAAAATGTATGGATCAGTAATATCTACATATTAAATAACATAGATGTGCGTGAATTCATGTGAGTATGCATGTTTGATAGATGAATTTTGGTTTGAGTATGGATTACATGTATCATCATCTCGAATTCAAATATTTGAATCCCTTTTTTGTCACTCCTTCACACCCATCTCTCTCGCATGCATGCTCCTTCAGGTAGGTATCACTCTCTTTTCTCCAGCTCACCCGCACGCTCACTTCATGTTGCTCCTATCCTCGCAAACATGGTCTCTCGACGTCTCCCTTGGGAAGTGTCACACTCTCCCTATCATTATAAATTACACGGTTTTCATTATCTCTCACGTCTCTACTGTTCTCTGGTATCACTCGGTACCTAAGCTTTCTTTTTCACCTCCAAACACACAATCTCCACTCGTCTTTCACTTTGTCTTTCTCTCTATGGGATTCTCTCACACACCCTATATGTCTCTACATATGACTCATACCACTAAAATTACTCTCTCTATCTCTCCTGTAGACACAACATTTGTTGCGGTCTCCTTTTCGTCTCCATCCCAGACTGACATTATTCATTTGTTTACCGATCAGACAACCCCGACTACCGTCTCCTCTCTCTCTCACACATACACACACGCACAACTCCTACCAATAAATGTGAATGGAAAACGAGATTTTGTTATACCCAAACAAAAAGGACTGGAGGGAGTGATTACTCTGACACGGACGCGACCTCTCATAGCGCAGGCACTGAATCGGCGCGCCGGCCAAGAGGACCGCACTCGCTGCAGGCCCGGCTGAGCACGCCTCCTCGCTGCGTGCAACCAGCTTAAGACTGCCCCACCTACCTTCATTGAATCCGCGCGTGTGCCGGCAACACGTCCTTTCACGAGCCGGCAGGCATTTTAGAACACAAAAATGACTAAAATATAATTAATTTACGCATGGTCTTGACTTGTTGTGCTCACACTGGTAGCAGGAACTAGTAGAGGATTTTCTTTATTTATAACTCTCCTCACATTTTTTTTGGCTTCGAAGTGAATCATGGTTGTGGACATTATGTATGAATGCGCAGATATTTGTGAACATGAGTTTGATGTGGAAGTTGAACTTGGAATGTCGGGCTTGCACGTGAACTATACCATGTCCAATGCTTCATCTGTTATTGTTTGGAAAGTAATTGCTATTATTACATGAGCCGAAAAAAACATTTTGTGCCACATCGGTAGATGCACGGACATCACAACAGGCATGCTGACTGGATAAACATTTGAACCTAGCTATTATGAAGGAAAATTTGTATTGACAACAGTTTTATATAGCAGGAGACGCCTAGCCTGCTCTGCCTCTGCTAGCTTATTTCTGGCTTCTTCCATCTCTTCTTTGGCTTGGGTGAAGAGAGCATTTGATTGCTCTTTTCGCTTCTTCACGAACTCAGCTACATTCTCAAGGGCTGCTGCACGCTTTCTTTCAGCCTTTACTAATGCCACGAGGACACGAACAGCTGACGACTCCACCTGGCTTGTGTGTAATCCAGCATCATCTGGGAATTTGCACCTTGTGTCTAATCCAGCATCATTAGGGAGCTGGCACCTTGTGTGTAATCTAGCCTCATTTTGGAAACATGATCTCGAGGTTGACCATACTTCCCTCCTCGCAGGAACTGCATCCTGACATGAAGTTACTCTTTTTTAGATCGATACTCAGAGCAACCTAGATCCATTTAGTAGAAGCCAGATAAACAGAACTCAGAGAAGTGAATTCAAAAGGAATAAATAAATAAAAACAGACTACAAGGTGAGAACACCCACTTCCTACATCAAGCTAAAAACGAAAGCATTAGTACGAATAAGACTCTTCTTATTACACATCAAAGAACACCACGCTTAAGAGAACAGAAACTACAACATATACACATCGAAGAACACAAGGCTACACGAAAGTAATTGAAAGGGTGTTACTTACCAAAGCTCGTTTTACAGGTTCGGTGTAGCTCCTCTTTAACTTTCCACGCTCCTTGAAGATGTCCCGAATATCCCGTGTTTTATCTTCATTGCTCCTCTGCACGTTCGCACTCGTGGTTTTAAAATCTCAACATGGCAAGAAAAATATACTACTAGTAATACTCGCGCATCTTGTGGGCAACATTAAAGCACTCGTCTGCCATGTTAGAGCATCTCCAACAAGATAAACTACTCATACAAATGCATCTTGATGCGTGCAACGCATGGGCATTTTGCTAGTTCTAAAAACCTTTCCATCACTTGCCACACTATTGGTTGCAGATGAAAAACCTACCCAAGCACAACGCGATACAGGAGCGACGCACAATTACAAGTTGATATTCTGTTGGACAATGGAGGCTATAACCAATTACTTTTACGGGAACAATAGCACCCAGGAAATTTGAAGGGTAGGTATGAACAAAATTGGAACTGCACATGTACTGCTAAGTGATTCAATACACACATTACCAATCGAGGAGGAGAACGATGGTCGCGGCGGCCTCTGTGAGTCTTGGTCGGCAACGGGAGTCAGTTCATTGTCCACGACGGTGGTACTTCTGTGCTTGGCGTCGGCTTCCGGGAAGCAGGTACGAGACGGTGGAAGACGATGTCGGGGAAGAGGCTCCGTGTGCGACGACGACGGTGGACCGGCTCTAGTGCAGCGTACGAGGTCGTCGATTAGGCAGATGCGCTGCGGTGGATGAGTGCGCCGATGTAAGAGGGAGGAGCACGAAGGCTGCGGTGTCGTGGAGAAGTCTATTTTGCGGTGGGGATAGAAATTGGGGAGTATTCAGGTGTACTACTCTGGGTGCCGGGGTGGGGTTGGCTGGGTAGGGTGAACCTGAAGTTACGAAAACAGCCCCCTACCAAGCGTCATCTGTAGGCCTGTTCCGAAGGCTATGATGGTAACTTCCCGCTGCTCGAATCAGGGTCGCAGGAGATTTTCTCGCCGACCTCAAAATTTTGTGACACTGGACTCCCCGTGTGGCGTGTTGAGTGATTCGGCTAAGCAACTAGCGAGTAGTAGTAGTAAACTCTGCATATTAGGTTTGAACGAAGTCAAACTTCCTAAAGTTTGACCAAGTTTATAGGAAAATATAAACATTTACCATAACAAATATGTATGATGTGAAAGTACATTCAATAATGAATCTAATGGTATTTATTTGTTATTGTATATGTTAATATTTTTTGTTATAAGCTTTCTGAGAGTTTACAAAACTTGACTTTGACCAATGCTAATACGCGGACTTAAATAAAAACGGAGGGAGTACACATTTGTTTTCTTAGTTTGTAGTGAACTAATCATTTGTTGAAATTGTGAAATAAATATATTAGGCTATTGACTTCGAATGTAATGGTCTATACAATTCAATAGTTACAATCATTGTCGAATCCCAAGATGTATACAAGGTCTATAGTACTTCACAACATGCTCAACCTCACATAATCCCAGTCAAATGAGAATCTAAATGCATTTCATAATTATTACTTTGTAGGATTCAACAAGAACAACCATAACTCTACATCAGCCATTATAGAAGCAACATTTTGACATATCCCAATGTGTGAATGAACTGTGCAGAGAGAGCTTTTGAAGATGGAGCAGATAGGGCGGGAAAGATTGTATGTATGTGGACGAGAGAGTAGGAGACAAACCTAACGAGACAAAGAGAGAGAGATAGAGAGAGAAAGAGAGAGGAAGAAGTTAGGTCTGTGAGAAAGATGCATACATGTAATATACATGAGATGCGTGTGCATTTGGATTCTGTATACGTGGAAGGAGAAGAGACAACATGTTTGATGAGAGAGCAGGAAAAACATGGACGAGAGGGGAAGGATCTTTTGGGTTGAGGGATTGGCAATTTTGTGCGGGGGAGAGAGGGATTGGTAATTTTGTGCAAGAGAGGGAGAGGGTGGGGGGAGGAGTCAGTCAGCCATCGTCACATCACCCTGCTTCCAAATGACTCCGCATTCTCTAGCGCGGTGTGGTCGCCATCTTTGATCTGCTCGTTGCCCTCTTTGAAGATTGAGGTGTTGTGCATGTTGGGGTGCAAAGAATCACAAGCGAGAGTGGTCGCCATATAACCTTGGATGGGGATGAATTGTGTGCTCGGGGGAGTGTGTGTGTGTGTGTTGTGCTGCGTGTGTCTCTGTGTGTGTGTGTGTGTGCGCGCGCGCGCGTGTGTGTGTGTGTGTGTGTGTCAGATATTGAGAGAAAACAAACCTAAGGAGAGAAATGGGTATTCACGAAGAGATTGTGCGAGCCTTGAGGTGGGCAGGGGCCGGGTGAGGGTGTCAAAATGTGCGCGTTGATGCATGTGTTGCATGCGACCGTGCGAGGGACGAACGAATCGAGAGAGATGGTTGTTGTGTTATGGATGCTCCTCTCTCTGTATCTCTCTCCCTCTCTCTCACACACACAAGTAAACTAGAAGATCGTTCTCTCATGTATACACAACGTATCAACATCTGTCTATGTCTCACGCATGCACGATCATTTGCACATTCACACCTCCCTATGTCTGTATCACACGCACACCGTCTCCACATTGCCCTTCTGCCACAACACACATATGGACACATACACACGTTCTCTCTCAGTCACACACACAAAATCAGTATTAAAAAAAACTAGGGTGCACCTAAAACGTCCAAATCCAAATACACACGAACTGGAGCTAAATTCAAATATATGGAAATATTGCAGCGTCAAGAACTTTCACAGGAAAAAAAGTTGAGTAATATTCGAGGATTGTTTTCACACACACAAAAAGGTTCGGTGGATGTCCTTCGAGCGCGATACGGTGAAGCACCGTTTGATCGACCGCGCGGCCGCGGTTCACGCACTTGCACAGGATTATGTATCGTGGCCGTGCTACTAAGGCTAGTCACAATGGGCAAGAACATAAGCTAGTAACTATTAAAAGCGCTGCCTAAGTCTAATGTTTACGTGTACTAGTACGGTTTTATTTTAAGTTTGACCAACCTTATATATAAAACTAAAGTAAGCTCCCACACGCGCACTCATCAATATGCCGCCGCCGCCGTTGCGCATGCCGGCGCCCGCCTACTCCGGCCAACAATTTCTCGCCCATCACCGCCGTGTCGCCTCCATCCCTGTGCCAGGAAGCCGAAGGCTCGCCCGCTCACGTCGTCTGCAGTCCCTCCTCGCGATGTCGCCGCGCTGCCAAGCACGCAAGCAGCTGGTGGAGCCGCGTCTATGCACGCAGCGTACGAAGAGGAGGACGAGCGCGTGCTCCAGCATGCCGGCGAGGAGGAACTAGCGTGTCTTTGTCGTCTCCGCCCGCGCGGAGGAGGCGCGCATGGTGGCTGTCGCGGCGGAAGCCGGTCACGCGCGTGTCGAGCCCGCAAACCAGGTGTGGACGTGGAATCTACCTTCGAGACCTTGAATGCCACGTGGATCCTGCAATCTGAAGGAGCAATTTGGGTCAGTCGACTCATGTGAGCCGTTTGATGCAACATGGATGGCTAGAAGGGCTTCTTCCACCTCTTCTGCCGTCTTCTTCCTTCGCTCCATCGAACTTCTTTCACAAATCGACTGACCCAAATTATACTACTAGTACGAACGTATTAAGTACAGTAGGAACACGAAGATACGAGTAGTAGTACCAACAGCAAGAAGAACAGTAGTAAGACATAGTACTAGTACTACTGTACATACTAAAGAGTTCAAATAACGAGAAAGAACATAAACATAGTTTTGCTGGGGCCTCAGCACAACACACCCTTGAAAATAAACTAATAAGCAACTAGTCTGCTTGACACCGCAGTAGAACCAGCATGAGCGATGACACTGCCACCTACTTGGAGTCCGAGTCCACGTCCTCGACTTCGTCCTCGTCCCTCTTCCTCTTCCTCTTCGCCGATGCTTCTTTGCTTGAACCGGACACTGGGCTCTGCTTCTTCATCCAACCCTTGTAGATATTTAAACAAAGGTAGGCATCCATTGCTGCGTACAGGATGTGATCTTCATCTAATGTCTTCGACTCCCATGCATGATGAAACTCGTGATGAGGTTTCTTCAGTTTAGCATACGAAGGATCAATCATAGCTGCTGCCAGGGTCAGCATTGAAGGTTGAGAGGAGGACACTAGGCTTGCCTTCTGGAGATCGAAGAGCTGGCCTACAACGAGACCTATCCGACGCAGGACGTCACTGTCGTTCTTAAAGCCTACAGTAACGAATTTCACTCTTTTGTCCTTGAGGAAGTTCTTAAAATCCTGGCACTCAACGTCGGCATGGCATATGTGGTAGAGCAAGCAAACGTTATGTACGCAAAACATGGATCACGGCGGGCTTCTTCCTCTCTTCGTCCTTTAGATCCTTCTCTCGTCCCAGGACTGTGGTGTACTCAACATCTAGCCTAGCGACCCACTCATTCGTTGAACTGTTGAACACGCATAGGAAGCGAGCAAGCCATGCTTTCACCGTCTCGGATCCACGTGTGTAGATGACGATGAACTGATCGCCGGTGATGGCTCTAACCTGGTACTCAGCGGCGACCATGGAGATTTGGGAGGCCATGGATTTTGGAGGAGGGTTAGGAGAAGTTGAACTGTTGTACCCCGCAAAAAAAACCGGGAGCGAACTAATGTGAAAGGATGGGACGACTGGGAGCGAACTATTGTAAGGTAGAAGACGGGGACGAGTAGGGCGTGCGAACGGCGTGGGGTTGCTGGCTTGCCCGGTGGATAAACTGCTGCAAGCCCCCAAAGAGTTCTCGATAACTATGCGGGACCCACTAGATGTCATGTCTACTAGACCCATATCGTAGGCCTGACGGTATAGCTTCTGCCTGTTCGCATGCCATGCTGGCGCGTCGATATAACTTCACTTAATTCCGTCAAACGTCGCGCCTCCCACGACCTTCGCCTCCCTCGCGTGGTCGCGCCCTTTGAGACTTCGACCGGCTATAAATGAGCAATTTTTTTGCCTTTTTTTAGACACGCAATTTTTTTGCCTACTCCGCATGCATGATACTCCCTCTGGTCCTTTTTACTCCCGTCAACCGTTTGTGAAGTGTTTGACCAAATTTATACTTTTTTTGAACACCACCTTATATTAATTAACCAGCCACACCAGTACACTCATTCGATACAATATTCACCACACAGGGCAGTACATTATTTACAAGAATACCATCTAATCTATTGTCAAAGCTATACTTAGCAATTAAGTGTGCCACCTTATTGGCTGAACGGCTAATCTTTGACAATTGAAGATTGTTGATCAACTTCGAGGTGCTCAACGCTTTCATCTTCAGGTTACTTATAGCAGACCTGTCAACGCTTTGATAGGCATCAATGAAATCCCACGACCAAATTTATACTAAAAATATCAATATCTACAATACTCCCAAAACACTTAGGCGCGGTGCATTAACTTCTACCTCGTTTCTAGTTTCTTGACATATCAGCCAATAGGAGATGTGGGTGTGCATGCTTTTAATGACTTGAGACTACCAAACAAGACATGCAGTGGTTAGTTCATTGCATGCAATGCTATTAATTAGCAAATAAACATTAAGATCTCTCGTTTTCCCCTCCTCCTTGGTCAAAGTGCACAATCTAAGATGACTTGCTCACCTAGACGGAGGGAGTACTGATTATAATGAGTACTCCCTCCTTCCATCTATATAGGGCCTAATGCGTTTTTTAAGACCGCCTTTGACTATTAATAAAATTAATACTACATGACATGCATAATGTGAAAATTATATCATTGAAAGCTCCTTTCACATATGAATTTGATGATGTGCTTTGTGTAAGTTGCATGTCATATATCATTGCTCTAACATTTGGTCAAAGTTAGCCTCGAAAAACGCATTAGGCCCTATATAGATGGAAGGAGGGAGTATAAGAACTATGTTTTATAATGAGTGTAAAAATATTGATTTGACATTGTGAATGTTGACACATTGTGGAATAGTTTTTGAAGTCTGCAAAAGTACTCAACTAGTGTTGTCGTTCTCCACAAAAAAATGTGTTTACCAATGCATGCATGAACTCTAGTTACTCTAACCCCCCTCTCTTCTTTAATTCTTTGCCACATCAGCATGTTTGCTATTCCCGTGTGCATGATACCAGCTAAGATACCACCATTATGGCCAGCCTTAATCATCGCATGCAATAATTTAGTGCACCTTGAAATATGAACATGTGTGGGGCGTGTTTGTTTTTAATTACTTGAGACTATACCTAGCCCGGCATGCAAGATGACTTATTGTGCACCATTCCACATACCTGCAGGAAGTCGTTCGTCTCCAAATTTTTTCCTCTCCATGTGTGGAAACAATATGCCTGCCAAACTCTCCTTCTCCCTCCGGCGGTCCCACCACTCCACCCCGTGTGAAAAAATCTGCATGCATGACTCCCCTCCCCCCACGCTCGTCCAATCCGTTGTGACCAGCAATATTTCCACCCCTTTGATCCCCTGTAATTTACTCCAACAAATAGGCCCACATAGTTGTTACTTAACTGCAGGTGCATTTGGTCACTGACATATGGGCCCAACAGGGGTTTGGCCCACATGTCAGTGACGCAACTGGACCGGCAGTTAAGTCAGTGCAGCTCAATCAATATCTTACGTAGGTGTGCCATTGCTCGCTATAAATATTGCGCCTCCCACGACATCGCTATCTCCTCCCCCTCACGTTCACGTTCATCGCTATCTCCTCCCCCTCCCTCTCACGTCGACCACCATGGCATCGCCCCCCAAGCCCTAGGAGCCCCTTGCTGCACCACGCGGACGGTCACGCGTCGTCGTTCCGTTCCTCGCCGCCACTAGTCGAGGAGGACGCGTCGGTGTTCCACTCCTCGCCGCTACGCGACGCGTCACCGTTCCGTTCCTCGCCGCCACTAGTCGAGGAGGACGCGTCGATGTTCCGCTCCTCGCCGTGACGTGTCGAGGTGGATGCGTCGGCGTTCCCAATCTCGCCAGCTCGCGCGCCGGAGGACGCGTCGGCTCCCTGCTACGAGGAGAATGCCGCACCGTGATGCAAACATAGGTGATGCTAGTGATGTCGGGAAATTAATAAGACGACATACTTATGCTCCTAGTTATTGTCAGTTGAGTAAATATAATGGAGTGGACAAAGTTTTGGTTAGTATTTGTACGCAATAAGCTGCATGTATGTTTGATCAAGGCGTGCAGGAATTTGGTTGTTTTTTCTGGTTGTCACGTACAAAACATGGCCCGGCTATAGATGCACAAGAGATATTTTTTATTGAGACTAATCAAAGAATCCTAACCTGCTACTATTTCTCGCAGTCAAGACCGCTGGAGCAACAAGAGTACGTCAACAGATTTAAATGGTGGCAGTTGCTTTCCTTGAGAGATATAGGTTGGGGGCCACCTAATAAATTGTGTTTTGTTATTTTAGGTATTTATTTTGTAATGATTACCTGCTAAAATAAAGCACGTGATCAGTTTTACTTTCCTTAGTTATTTTGATCGAGAGTTAGAGATAGAAAGAAAGTTTGTTCGGTCAACTTCTTAGGCAAGTTTGAGTCCGCAGGTATACTAGTATATATAGTCAGAGTATGGTCAATGTAAAAGGTGAGGTTATATTTGGATATGAAATAAACAGATGTGTTTTCGAGGGTAGACTCCCGTATCAAGTTTTTGAGGTAGCTTTAGAAAACCTCTGTGTTGCGATTTCTTCGAGGAAATTGTTTTGTGCGTGAGGTGCCATCATCCAGATTGTTTCTCACGTGCTGAGCCGCAAGATTCAAACCCTCTATTTCGTGTACATCGCATGCACGGGCGAGAGGTTACTACTGCTGAAGGTGGAGTGTCGTGAAAGATCGGACCGTAACAACAGATCAGATCTCGCAACGAGGTTCGGTCCACATCACGCCGCCCGCCGAGCCCCCCAGCCTTGAGGAGCTTTGGAAAGAAATGGATGTCGCCTTATGGGAGGCTTTGCCTCCAGCAGAGCACGCCAAAATAGAGGCGGAGAAGAAGGCCGAGGAAGAGAAGCGCACCGCAGAACAAGCTGCCTGGGAGGCCTATGTCGCGTCTGAGAGAGTCAAGCAATTGGATCTTTGGCAGAAGGCTCGTGCGAGGGCCGTGAGGGTGGCAAAGGACGCCCGTGCCGACGCCCTGAGTGCAGTCGGGCCCACGCGCCTCATCTACGCTTGGCGGTACGTGGACCGGGTGCACGCTTCCAGCGAGGAGGAGTACCTATTGCCGCCGGATCACCACACCGGTGAGATCGCGCTCGCCCACTAGCAAGCCACCAATCAGCACCTCACGAGTTGCGAGGCTGAGGAAGAGGCATTGTGTCAGTGCGCTGGGAAACGGCCACGCACCAGGGCACTCTTGGCGCGCCGCAAGCGCTCCTGCGAGCGTCGTGGCTTTTAGGAGGAGTATAATTTTTGTTTCGTAAGGCGATCTCATTAGTTTTGGGAAGCAAATGATAAATCCCGAACATTCAAGAATTCTTAGCGTCCTTAATTAAGTATGTAAAAGGGAAAGTTTGGAAACCTTGTGTATTCATACGCATTTTGCAAGTACGTGCATATAGCACAAACTTTACTATATACTATCGCAGGAAAATAATTCTATGAGACCACATCTCACGCGAGACCCATCCTGATGGATGACACGTGGCATTCACAAATCACAAAGCATCCCCCACCCCCACTTAAAATCAGGGGGGAGAGATTAGATGCTTTGTGATTTGTGAATGCCACGTGTCATCCATCAACACGGGTCTCACCTGCTAACCGTGAGACCTGGTCTCATATAATTTTTCCCACTATCGCACTACACGCCTCTCTCGATATATGCTTGCAGACTGTGCTGCTCCCTCAGTCCAGGTCAATAAGTCATCTTCGGTTGTGCGCTGTGACCAAGAAGGAGGGAAGACTTATACACCTAGACGGAGGGAGTACTACTATTACTTATGTACGTGTAAATGCATGTTTTAACATTACGATGCGGTTTTTGTAAAAGTAGAAAAACAGCACTAGTCAAGCTTGTGAAACAATTCAATGCAAAGCAAATGCAAAAATGCTCGTTTGATTGTTTACTTTTAGCTTCCTTCTCTGTGGTTATTTCTCTGTCGTACTTTGTACGGAGTATCTCACTGGTTGGAAAGGCATGCAAATTCCCAAACCGCTTCCTACACCCTGTATCTCACTGGTTGCCGGCGTTGACGTTGTCTCCCATGTCATCGAGGATGTCGGATTTCGGGTTCCGGCAGACCCTTGAGGTTCGAACACTGGGGTGCGCGCGGAGATTTCGCCTTCTACCTACCTGCACCCCTCCGCCTCGCTAAGATCTAAGCTATGGAAAGAACAGCACAAGAGACACAGGGTTTATACTGGTTCGGGCCACCGTTGTGGTGTAATACCCTACTCCAGTGTGTGGTGTGGTGGATTGCCTCTTGGGCTGCTGATGATGAGCAGTACAAGGAAGAACAGCCTCGCGAGGGTCTGTTCTTGGCTGGGGGGATGAACTGCCAGGAGGAGTTCAGTCGCCCTTCTCTCTCTCTCTATGTGTGTGCGATGCTACTCGATCCGATCCTAGCTTGTTTCTCTCTTGGCTTCTAGATTCTCCCTCTTGATTGCCCCTCTTCCCAAATATTGAGCGGGAAGGGCGCCAACAATTCACCATTTTGAAGGGGAACATATGGTACACTTATCCTGACTAAAGTTGGTCCTCGCCTGCCAAAGGCTCTGGTGGTGACGCTGGCTTGGGCTCCACAATGACTTCCTCCCTGCCGTTGGACTGGTCTTGGTCCCGTTGCACCAAAACGGGTGCCTTTGCTTGATGCTCTCGCCTACGCTTGCTCCCTTTGCACCAAAGAGGAAAGGAGGACACTGCACGGCTGGCGCCCGCCTGGCGCCTTTGGTCGTCATGGCTTGCGTCACGGGCACCTCGTGAGGTACCCCGCCTTGATCTCTCCGCCTCCTCGTGAGCCAGCCTGATGAGGCCGTGCCTGAGGAAGCTCCGTGTCGTCCGCCCTGCGAGGCTTGGCCCCTCGCGAGGGTCTTGGGTCTGTGTTGATGAAGATGGGCTGCGCTGGGCCCCCTTTTGAGCCACGCCGCAGGCCGCAGGCAGGCAAGTCTGGGGACCCCCGTTCCCAGAACGCCGACAGTAGCCCCCGGGCCCAAGGCGCGCCCAGACTTGGTCGTGCAGGGAGGCGAAAGGGCAAGAGCGAAGCGCCGCGGGCCCTAACAGCCGGCGGCCTTGGGCGCCGCGTGGCGGTTGATTGGACGTGGGCGGCACTGTTCCCCCACGCCCCCTTATTTTGCGCCATGCTAGGCGGACTCGTAGTTGTACACAGCCGCTCCCCTTTCTGTTGCTCGAGCGCCCTCTGTCCTTCCTCCTCTCGAACTCCAGCTTCTGTTTTCAACCCAATCTCGAACCTTCCCCCCCTTCCCATCGCCATGGCTCCGACGAAGAAGGGAAGAGGGAAGAAACCCATGCCTCCGCCTTGCTCGCCACCGTTGGCGGCCCCCGCCGAGGGCTTGGGCAAGGTCAGCTCGGCTCTGGCCACTATCTTCAACGAATGCGGGAGAACGATGGCCTGGCCCGCGTCCCACTTCTCCATCAACAGGATAGTCACCGAGGTCCAGTATTTTGCCGACTCCCTGTGGGCGGGTCTGGTTCCCCCCTTTTCTGATTTCTTCAATGCCGTGCTTTCCCACTATCAGATCCACATGATGTATCTAGGTCCTAAATCCATCACCCTCCTTTTGGTCTTCGCCTTTGTTTGCGAGGCAATGATGGGCATTCTTCCTTCGGTTGCCTTGTTGTGCCACTTCTTCTCTCTGCGCCTTGTCGACCCTACCCAATGCTGGGCGTGTGTGAGCTTCGTTGCCGCGTCTGAGACAGCGGCCTCAGGGATTGACTTCAGGCTCCCTCTGCCCGCGGCTGGGTCACGCGAGCGGTGGCTGTATGTGGGTGCAGGGGTGCCCAGCCCCCTGCTATCGGAGCCAACTTCGCCTGGTTGTGGACTGCGACTGGCTGAGGCGCTCCCTGCGCTCTTCATCTGGGGACGGGCTGGCTCCAGGCCGGGCTTCTGGCGTGGCGTACCCGGTCATCGTGAGGGTGCCAGCCCCCAGCCCCCTGCCCGGAGGGGGAGTGCTGATCCGTGGCCCCCGGCGCTTGCTTGGGGCAGATGATGGTGTGGAAGACGTGCTCGAGCGCGCCCGGGAGCGTCGTGCTCTTCGCCAAGGATTCCTTCGAAGGGCGGCTGACGTGGTGAGCCTGCTTGGTGAGGATCTTGCTGATGAAGACGCGCGCCTTGAGGCCGAGGGCCTGTGCCTGGCTGCAGAGAGGCGCAAGCTGGAGGGCGCCATCGCCCTTGCGCGCCATCAGCGCGATCTTGACGATGAAGAGGCCAAGGCATCGCTGGTGGCCTCTCGGGAGGCCCGATCTTGGGCCGCTGAGGAGGCCCGGGAAGCTGACCTACGGCGAGAGGCCGCGGAGGAGCGGGCTCGGGAGCTCCTGGCCTGGTGCCACTCACTGGAGGAGCAAGTGGAGCTATGCGAGGCAGCCCTCCCGTCGATGAAGGTGGCCTCTGGCGACCCAGCAGAGCTCCAGAAGCGTGAGGAGGCGCTGACGCTGGAAGCCGCCGAACGTACCCGCGAGTACGAGCGTCTGGAGACTAGGGAGCGCTTGGTGACGCAGGCGGAGGATGATGTCGTTGCACGGGAAGCCCGTGTCCTGGAGAAGGTCGGACGTTGGGTGGCGATGGCGCGCTTGGACCTCGAGCGCGAGTCCGAGGAGAGGCTGGGGTTGATTCGGGCCGAGGCTGAAGGTAGGACTGCTGCCTTGAGGGCCAAGCTGGAGGAAGCGACGCGGCGGGCCGATGCTCTTCGGGACGCCCTTGAAGTAGCGCAAGGGGAGTCAACCACCTCCCAGGCCGAGGTGCTCCTTCTTCGCCATCGGGTGGAGGAGGATGATCCGTCGCGCGCCAGAATGCGGACGAGATACGTCAGTGGCGGATCCTGGAGCATGAGCACGGCCCCATGCTCACCACGCTCCGGGAGAGAGCCAACACAGCCTTGGGCAACATCTGCGAGGCAGCTGTTGGCGAGCCGCACGCAGTCAGCTATGCCGGCAACCTTCAGTTCTTCACTGACGTGGTGACGCAGCTGGAGGCGCGGTCGGTCAAGGCCGACGGGTTGGTGGAGGAGAGGAGCCGCGCCTTGCTCGGGCGCGCCTTTTCTCGCGTCTTCAGCCATCTCCGGAACATGGATCCCCACTTCGATTTCGACGCCGCCATCGCCCCAGTCCCCCAGGCCGTCCGAGATGACCTGGCGCACTGGGTGGAAGACAATGTGGATGCTCTTGTCAGGGCCTTCTCTTCAGACGACGAGGGCGTGATTGTGGCTGCCAACGAGGGCGGTGTGGTGAACGGCCCTGACGCCACTGGCGGCGACGCAGACAACGATGGTGAGTCCAGCGACGCCAGCAATGGTTCGGGTGGTGCTCCTGAGGACGCATTGGGGGATTTATCCGACTGATCATGCATCGTTCCTGTTTCCTTACCCTGCATGAATAGAACTCAGGTTTTGGCCTGATGGCTGTGAGAGCATTTTGGGAGGGGGAGCCCCTCATGTAAAACTTGTGTTCATCGTATTAGTAGATGTTACATTGCACATGCGCCCACACCAAGTGGTTGGCTAAGCGACGCGCTAGTTGGCTAGTTTACCTTCGTCCCGTGTGGGCCCTGAGGTAGCCTGTGGTGTCCCGAGTGTTCTCTGATCGAATCCGTAGGATCTGCAGTAAAAAAACCCTCCTGAGAGGACGCGGCGGCGGCAGTCTGGGCTGCGCGCAAGCTAGGCCTGACCCGGCTCGCGAGGGGCTCACGAGGGGAGGCAGCTGAGGCGAAGTGGCAATCAAAATGCGAGAAATTGCTCGAACGAGACTAAGCACCCCTTCCCCGAACACACGCAAATCTCAAATTCGAATCCAACTTGAATCCAGCGGGGGAAAGTGACAACCAAAGGGAAAAGCAACGAAAGCACACAAAAGGCCGCGTTCGGCACCTAATCTAGTCTTGGACGTCTTCTCACCAGCGCGGAGCTAAGTGCTGCCACTGGGCGTGGGAGGGAGCCCCAGGGCCTGAGGCCGGCACCCCTGAGACTCTAGGGCGTGTACAGCCCCACTCATTATTACGTGAGAGTGTCACGGGGCGGCGAGCTTCACAGGCAATGGGCCTTCTTCACAGGTACCGACCTTGCTTCATATCGCCAGATGAGGGCCCCGCCTTGCGCCACACTCTAGTGCCATCAACGACGACTGGAAACCAGGACGCCGCCGATGGGGTAGAGCGGTCGCCAGTGGTTCCCCTGACGACCATGGGTCCTCCGCCAGGGGAAGGCCCTGAGGCACCTCCCCAGCAGAGGGCCTACCTCCTGAGAACACCTTGCTCCGAACGCCGCGGTGGTGATGTCGGATCTCGGCCCCTCTCCTGCAGCCCCCTGCGCCCTCCTCCCGAGGGGTAGGAGACTGTGGGAGCGGGGCAGCTGCTCGCTGTGGCGACCTGCACCTCCTGCGATCCATGATTAGCGTATGCCTGCTCCTGAGGAATTAGCGGTACCCGATAATTGTTGCCTCCAGCATGGCCAGTGGGACCGTCCTGGGGCTCCTGGAAGGGCTCAGCTTCTGGCGCCTCGTCCCCCAGCTTGGGCTGAGGAGCGAGCCTTGTTCGCCCTCGTGAGGGTGTCCTTGGTCCATCATGAGGGGCATGTATTCTTCTGGCGCCGTCATCCCGAAGGCCACGCCATAGTGCTCCGCGTGCCACGCAGTCCTGCTTGACGCGCCCACCGTGGGGTGGTAGCGTGGCTGTCCACTGGGGCCGTGGGTCGCGTCGAGTCCTTCTTCTTCGCGGACCGGGAGCGGGGGCAGCGTCGCCGCCGGTCCGGTGCCAACAGCTTCGCCGGCGTTGGGGTAGCCTTGGAGCCCGCGGGCGCGCGTGGAGCCCCCGCGCGGGCCGCCCTGGGCTTGAGATGGGAGCTGGGTGCAGAAGGGGTGAGCCCCCGAGGCAGCGAAGCCCAGGAGCTCTGGCACCCACTCCAGCAGCACGTCGCGGCCGCCCTCCAGCAGCCTGCACTGCAGCAGCTCTCGGGCCACCGTGAGCGCGGCCCTCGAATTCGCCTGCTCCTGGCGGGTGTACGGTGTCGTGGTCGCGGCGTGATTGGAGGCCCTTGCTGCCGACCGCGCCTGTCCCGGTGTGAGAGCTGTCGAAGCCTGTCCGCGTCGCCCACGGCCCGCAGCACCCTGCGGACCGCGAGCTGCCTGGGGCATGGGGTCGCCCGAGGCGAGCGGCTCTACGCGGGCGGGCCACACCGCCCATGGTTCTGGGTTGCCCGCCTGGTCGCCGGACATGGTGATGACGACGCGACGAGACACGAAGCGGTAGAAGGTGGATTCCGGCACACCCCTACCTGGCGCGCCAAATGTCGGATTTCGGGTTCCGGCAGACCCTTGAGGTTCGAACACTGGGTTCGCGCGCGGAGATTTCGCCTTCTACCTACCTGCACCCCTCCACCTCGCTAAGATCTAAGCTATGGAAAGAACAGCACAAGAGACACAGGGTTTATACTGGTTCGGGCCACCGTTGTGGTGTAATACCCTACTCCAGTGTGTGGTGTGGTGGTTTGCCTCTTGGGCTGTTGATGATGAGCAGTACAAGGAAGAACAGCCTCGTGAGGGTTTGTTCTTGGCTGGGGGGATGAACTGCCAGGAGGAGTTCAGTCACCCTTCTCTCTCTCTGTGTGATGCTACTCGATCCGATCCTAGCTAGTTTCTCTCTTGGCTTCTAGATTCTCCCTCTTGATTGCCCCTCTACCCTGGGGGTGGCTAGTCTTATTTATAGGGAAAGGCCCTGGGCCTCTTCCCAAATATTGAGCGGGAAGGGTGCCAACAATTGGCCATTTTGAAGGGGAACATATGGTACACTTATCCTGACTAAAGTTGGTCCTCGCCTGCCAAAGGCTCTAGTGGTGACGCTAGCTTGGGCTCCACAATGACTTCCTCCCTGCCGTTGGACTGGTCTTGGTCTCGTTGCACCGAAACGGGTGCCATTGCTTGATGCTCTTGCCTGCGCTTGCTCCCTTTGCACCAAAGAGGAAAGGAGGACACTGCGCGGCTGGCGCCCGCCTGGCGCCTTTGGTCGTCATGGCTTGCATCACGGGCACCTCGTGAGGTACCCCGCCTTGATCTCTCTGCCTCCTCGCGAGCCAGCCTGATGAGGTCGTGCCTGAGGAAGCTCCGTGTCGTCCGCCCCGCGAGGCTTGGCCCCTCGCGAGGGTCTTGGGTCTATGTTGATGAAGATGGGCCGCGCTGGGCCCCCTTTTGAGCCACGCCGCAGGCCGCAGGCAAGCAAGTCTGGGGACCCCCGTTCCCAGAATGCCGACAGAGGATGAGGTTGCCGTGGTCGGGGAAGAAGTCATCGTTCGCAACTAATCATGTGGACTAGAATAGTAGTAGGATACAGAGTAGAAACATGAATTTTACCACGATTTCGAATAGGAAGGACAGAAACACATACGGTGCAACAGGAGGAGCACCGTTGGCATTGAGGTTGTCGCCCATGTCCAAACACCACGTAGACACGGTCTTTGAGCATGGTTCGTAGTCATTCCACGCTCAGGCATTGAAGTTTGTAACTATTTTAGATTAGAATATACTACTCCTCCGGTGCTAGTAGTAGAGCAGAGTCCTACTCTACTACTCTACTCAAGAAAGTTAGGGCATAGCATTGTAGGGAGTACCATTATTGTGGTCACTCAAGCAAGTTGTCTGGCATCGACATGACCCTACGCTGCTGGTATGTGTCTCGTAAGTCAAGCGGCGTGTTGTAGTCATCATCACCTGTCCACTTCCCGCAGCACATATTCGCTTCTCCATCTTTGTCCGCACATAATCTTGTCCAATCTTCCATCCCCGCTAAGGCGCCTCCCCCCTCGTCCGAAACCCAAGCACTAACAATGGTAGAACCAAGCAGCGTTCGCCCAAAGAGTGGCTGGAATTCGCTCCCTACAGAGGTAATCAAGCTCATTGTTTCGCGTGTGGACAATCTCAGTACCATGCCGCTCGTCATGTGCTCGTCGGGGCTGCACCGTTTACTCAAAGCCCTCAGTCCGGAGCTTTTTAAGCCAGCTCCTTGCTTGCTGATGCCGCCTAATCTTCAAAAACAGCGTGTCACGCAGCATAACGATCATAGGGTGGCGAGCATCAACCCCCTTGACTGCGATCCGATCCCCGTCAGCCTCAACTACATTAACGGTATGTACGGGGTCGGCATGAACACGTCTTGGATGGTGCTCATTGACGGTCGCGATAGCTGGATGCTCGTGGAGGTCTACACCCGGCGATTCATCCCCCCTTCCTTCGATTAACACCGCACTGCTTTGGCACCGCGGCCCAGAATACTCGGAATCTTACAGTAGCCAACATGATACCAAGTTTGATTTTCTCAAGGTTGTAATCTACCAAGTGCCCACAAGATATGCGAATTATAAAGACTTCAGGCTAATTGCGTTCTTCAACCGCGGTCTCGTCTATCTGACAGGTCACTGCGGTAAGTGGATAAATCTGCACGTCCATCGCAGGATCATACATCCTCCATGGTTCTCTGATGCCATTGAACACAAGGGCTTCATTTACGCTATCGACTCCTTCTATGGCTGGACGTATTGCTGGCCTACTCTAGTCATCGCTACAAACGGCTGTTACAGCAGTATGTTACTTTCCTATGATATCATGATGGCTTGCTTATATTACTGTCAAGATTTGCTAAAAAATATTCATGCTCATAACATGTTGTTCTTAAGATTGACTAAACCAAGAGCCCTTTTTTATTTGACTCCAACTTGATATGATGCTGTAAGCCGCCTGGTGTCCCTACCCTTCCTAATCCCAAAACCTTTCAAAGAAAAGCGGCATGGCAGTTGCAGGTGGTTCCTGGCTCGATCAGACGACGGCGAAAGATTGATGATCGTTCGCACGTACCGGACGTGTTGTTTCGCAGAATACAATCACCAGTCACTGCAAGGTATTTGAGCAGGATCCCAGCTTCTCTGGGCCTTCAGGAATTTTTGACTGGAGGCTGGTAAGTAGCCTTGGTACACGCTCTCTGTTTGTCGGAATGAATTATCCGATTAACCAGGAGATAACCGACGGCAAGGATCATGATGGCAGCGCGGTTTCGTTCATCAGGCAAAACTGTGTGTACACAGCGTACCATGCGTCTCTACATGCACCATACCCTGATATGTGCCGCCACGCTCTGCAGCCCAAAGTAGGAGAGAGGGTCGCAAGTATCAGACTTCGACCTGCTGGCTAGAGTTTCCCCCGTCAGGCACCCATCTGGTTCAAGCCGTCAGCCAATCTCCACAGCTTAATAAATAGTAACGTCTAACTGAGCCAGTTAGTTAGATGCATACACTTGGTGTAGTAGGATCTTTATTTAGTTTGATGCATACACTTGTTCTTTTTTGGTAGCCCTTTTGTAATGATGGCTGATGTTTGGTTTGGAAGAGAGAGCCGCGTCTTCACTCTTCTGGCCTGCTTACTGCTTCTGTTGCACCCCCAGCCCTAGTTGCTGCTGCTGCTGTTTTCAATGTAGAATCAGTAGTATATATCGTCTGTTGGTTGAATAAATGTGTTGTTAGAATGACAAACACAATGTTTTGGAAGTCGTTGCACGGTTCGATCCTTAGTGCCCCGTACCGTACGTAGTGCATACTATTTATCATACGGAACACATTTTTTTTGAAACTCGGAACATATTTTCCACTTGTTGATAACATGCAGCCCACTGATGAAGGCCCAATAAAGAAGCCCATAATTAACTGGAAGGGAGGCTCTCACATGAATCTGGCCCAGGTACATGCTCATGGTCCCCTAAACATAAATAAGTAAATAAATAAAGCTAAATGCTCATGCACCAGTTCTTCGGGAAAATAGGTAGCCCAGTATTTCTTTTTGAAGAATACCTAAGCTAGGCCTATTTGTTTTCTCCAAATTACTGGGCTACAAATCTTTCAAGAAGAGGAGGGATGCATTCCGGCCTGGCTTAAGAGTATGGTCAATGTCTGTTAAAAGTAATATCAAAAGGGGTTGAAAATTCCAAAAAATTTATAGCAAATGGGATATAAGTTTCTTTTTTTGTTTTTGTTCTTCACTGATATCTTATACGTATTTCATTGGATTTAACATGACATAGTACTAATTTATTTTTAAATTTTTTTAGTATGGCTATTAATTTTTGGATTAAGAATATTTCGTTCCCCAACAAAAATTTGCGAATTTTCAAAATTTCCCACATATTTAGTTAATTTTTTGACCCTGGTACTGACCAGAAAAAGGCCAACAATTCTAAAAATGGAAAACGGGCTGCAATAAATTCCCTATGAATTAGAAAATGAGTAAAAATTATAAAAATAATAGCAAATGGGCTGTACACGCCACAGATTTCGAGGTTGACTTGTTTACGCAAGGCTTTGTCAGTGAACACACGATTCTAGCAGTAGTTAGTGTTGGATGTCCATCCAACGGCCGACGTGCTTCTTCAATCTCTGATCTTCCTGCTCCAGCCGCCTAAACTTGCACCGGCGGGACTGCCTGCTCCCTCCTCTTGTGGCCCGCTGTGATGCCGCGCAGGCTTCCCCGGCCCACCCTACTCCCTCCGCTGGCCTGGCCGCACGCAATCAACTGCCTCCTTATTATGCGAAAAAAAATGATTCCTCCCACTGACATCTGGGGCGCACCGGTTGGGAGGCTGACCTGTGGGCCTACTAAGTTGACGTGTATGCAAGGCTTGTCAACTTAGTCAACAAACGATTCTAGCAGCAGTAACCATTGGATTTGAATCGAACGGTCCTGCTGCTTCTTCAATCGCTGCTCTTCTTGCACCAGCCGCCCAAACCAGCGCCGGGGAGACCGCCTACTCCTGCCTCTAGTGGCCGGCTGTGCTGCCGATGAGGCCTCATCGCCCCCTACTACTCCTACCGCTAGCCAGGCCCTGCGGCGACGGCAGCCTCACACCGCAGCCAAACCAGTGAACCCTCGTACTCCTCTCCGCATGGGCATCCACTGCCGCGTCTTCCCCGGCTCCACGTCGTCCCCTTCCTAGGCCTCGCCGTCATCCACCGCCTTGGTGCTCTCGGCGCGGTGTGGTCAACGACATTCCATCGGAAGAGTACTGTACATGGAGAGGCTGAGACCTGGGTCCACGGCCACAACCCAGTTTTTTTGTGATTTGCCAAGTAAGTCGCTTTGTCAGGCTTGTTGGGCTGCAAATCTTTCAAGACGAGGAGAGCTTTCATTCGGCTGGCCAAGAAAATGGCCCAATAGTAATGCTAACAAAAAGAATATGGGCTCCAAAAAAACCTTAAATAATTAGCAAATGGGCTGTAAATTATTAGAAATAATGGCAGATGGGCTGTATGCTGTTTTCCACAGATTTGAGGCTTTCCTCAAAAAGGTTGACGCACAAGCAGTGACTGTTGGATGGCCATCCAACTGCCGTCGTGCTTCTTCAATCTCTGCTCTTCCTACTCTAGCCGCTCAAACAGGCGCCGGCGGGACTGCCTGCTCCCTCCTCCCCGCGGTCGGCTCTGCTGCCGCAGGCCTCACCGCCCCACCATACTCCCATCGCTGGCCTAGCCATCCCTCTACTCACCCACACCTGCTGTTATTCTACGGCGACGGCAGACGAACCAATAAACCCTCGTACAGTCGTACTCCCCTCCATGTGGGAAACAACTGCCGAGTCTTCCCTGCCTCCGTGTCGTTCCCTTCCTAGGCCTCGCCGTCGTCCACTGCCCTGGTGCTCTCGGCACGGCCTGGTCAACGTGGTCAACGACCGACATGCATCTGAAGTGGACTTTACATGGAGAGGCCGACAGCTGGGTCCACGGCCACATGCAAGGAAATGCCTCCTTATTACGCGCAAAATAATGATTCCTCCACCTGACATCAGGGACCCACCGAAAGGGCCTCTATATTTCGCAAAAAAAACGTTATCACCGATGACAGCTTGGACCCACCAGCTATATATTCGCACGCAAGGAAGTGCCTCCTTATTATGCACACAAAAAATGAATACTCCCCCTATTAGCTGGGACCCAGTATAGTGGCAGGCTGACTTGTGGGCCTACTAAGTTGACGGGGACGGAGGGCTTTGTCAACTTAGTCAATATGCACGGTTCTAGCTCCAGTGACCATACGATGTCCATCCAACGGCCATAGTGCTTCTTCAACCTCTGGTCTTCTTGCTCCAGCCGCCCAAACCAGCGCCGGTTGTGCCTTGTGCTCCTGCCTCCCGTGGCCGGCTGCGATGCGGTGGAGGCCTCACCGCCCCCTACTACTCCCACCGCTGGCCAGGCCATCCCTCTACTCACCCACACCCCCTATTATTCTGCGGCGATGGTAGCCTCACACCGCAGCTAAGCAGTGAACCCTCGTACTCCTCTATGCGTGGGCATCCACTGTCTCGTCTTCCCCGGCTCCGCGTCGTCCCCTTCCTAGGCCTCGCCGTCGTCCACCGCCCTGGTGCTCTCAGCGCGGCATGGTCAACGTGGTCAAGGAACGGCTTCCATCAGACGTGGACTGTACGTGGAGAGGCTGACAGCTGGGTCCACGGCCGCAGGAAGGAAGTGCCTCCTTATTACGTGCAAAATAATTATTCCTCCACCAGACTGCGGGACCCACCGGATGGGCCATCGTATTTCGCGAAAAAAACGTTTCCCCCTGACTGCTGGGACCCACCAGCTACATCTTCGCACGCAAGGAAGTGCGTCCGGGCAAAAAAAATGATTCGCCCCCTGACTGCTGGGACCCACCAGCTACATCTTTGCAGGCAAGGAAGTGCCTGACAGTCGGGACCCACCTGGTCGAAGCGTACGTAGCGTTGTCATTCTGGTCGCGAACGTGTACGTACATACTGGTCGATGTAGAGGCGCGCACGTGTCGTAGTAGAGGCGCGCACGTAGCATTTACACGTACGTACAGTGGCCAGGGTGCAAGAAAGAAAATACGGCCACGTATGTGTACATGAGGGCGGGGTCTCGAATGCCTACTCGCGCATACGTACGGCCAGGGCTCGTGTACATGGCTGGGTCAGAACGGAGAAACAGCATCGTCGTTGTGTTCATGGGGAGGCAACGGAATGCGTCGTGTTCATCGGGAGGGCTTGGACAGAACAGGCGATGGAAACGAGGCCTGGCGTACCGTAGAACAGAGGAGACGGCCTTGTGTTCGACCGGCCACATTCGAAACGGGATCCTGTTGATCGGGAGGGGTCTGGTGTACCGCAAAACGGAGGAAACGGACCTCTTACGGTCGAAACGGGGGTCCTGTTCAACGGGAGGGGTGTGGCGTACCACAAAACGGAGGAAACGGACTTGTGTTGGAGCGCTACGGTCGAAACGGGGGTCCTGTTCATCGGGAGGGGTGTGGCGTACCGCAAAACGGGACTCCACGGGATACTGTTCATCTCCACCGTCGACCGCCTCCAGCCTCCACGAGCTACTGTTCATCCACCGTCGACCTCCTCCAGCCTCCACCTGCGACTGTTCATCCATAGGCTCCTGTTCATCCAGCCTCCACCGCGCGCTACTCCATCAGCTACTGTTCAACCAGCCCTCTCCACGGGCTCCTGTTCAACTACCCCTCCACCGTCTACTGTTCATCCTGCCCTCCATGGGGTGGTCCTGTTCATCTAGCCCTCCACGAGGTCCTGTTCATCCAGCCCCAACCGGCTCGATCGATCGGGGTCCTGTTCATCCAGAGGCAACACCACGGGGTCCTGTTCATCCACCCCCACCGGGAACTGTCCATCCACCCCCCCCCCCCCCCCCCCCCCCCGTGGCAACGCTCACTGTTCATCCAGAGGCAACATCGATCGGCTTCAGTTAGCAGTAGTAGCGAAGGAATCACTCGTTCGGGTTCAGTTAACAGCCATCGATCGATCGCTCAGGTTCAGTAACGCATAGCCTGCAATCGCTCGGGTTCAGTTAGAGCCCAATGCCTTGCTCGGGTTCAGTTAGAGCCAACGCCTCGCACACACGCACGTACGTGTACGAGAGAAACATGCATCGCTCGGCCCCCGACCTCCCATCGTAACCGGGAACTCCCCGAAATTTTCCTCACCCTCGCTTCTACCATGGTTTTTTCTGTCATGGACGGCCCAAAGAATGTCATGCAGCTGTGTCTCCGGCCCGCCCAGAATGAATAGCCCATTTTTTGTCATGATTTTTTGTCATAGAAGTAGGAGCCCACCACATCTATGATGATACCGGGGTTTGTCACAATTATCGTCATAGAAGTGTCATATGTATGAAAGAAAAAAATTCGTTCGGCCCAAAATGTCACGGATGTGTCTTTTTTTTGTAGTGGCGGAACTTGTTTTGTAGAGCTGGACACTATTCTTGTGTTCAAAATCTTCTATGGAGTATTCGGAGGAAGAACCTGCCTTGCAATGTCCAAGACAAATCTGCGCACCGGACTCATCGTCATTGAAGCCTGGTTCAGGGGCTACTGAGGGAGTCCTGGATTAGGGGTTCTCCGGACAGCCGGACTATATCCTTTGGCCAGACAATTGAACTATGAAGATACAAGATTGAAGACTTCGTCCCGTGTCCGGATGGGACTCTCCTTGGCATGGGAGGCAAGCTTGGCAATACAGATATGTAGATCTTCTTCCTTGTAACCGACTTTGTGTAACCCTAGCCCCCTCCGGTGTCTATATAAACCGGAGGGTTTAGTCCGTAGGACAACAACAATCATACCATAGGCTAGCTTCTAGGGCTTAGCCTCTACGATCTCGTGGTAGATCAACTCTTGTAATACTCATATCATCAAGATCAAATCAAGCAGGACGTAGGGTATTATCTCCATCGAGAGGGCCCGAACCTGGGTAAACATCGTGTCCCCCACCTCCTGTTACCATCCTCCATAGACACACAGTTCGGGAACCCCTACCCAAGATCCGCCGGTTTTGACACCGACAAAGGGCCTATCTATTTACTTTTATGTTGAGTCATCATCCTCTTATTAAAAGGCACTAGTTGGAGAGCACCGTGATAACACACAAGTATAGGGGATCGCAACAGCTTTCGAGGGTAGATTATTCAACCCAAATTTATTGATTCGATACAAGGGGAGCCAAAGAATATTTTCTCAAGTATTAGCAGCTGAGTTTTCAATTCAACCACACCTGGAAACTTAATATCTGCGGCAAAGTGTTTAGTAGCACAGTAATATGATAGTGGTGGTAGTGGCAACAAAAGTAAAGACAGCAAAAGTAATGTTTTTGCTATTTTGTAGTGATTGTAACAGTAGCAGTGGGAAAGTAAATAAGCATAAACTAGTATATGGAAAACTCGTAGGCACCGGATCAGTGATGGATAATTATGCAGGATGCGGTTCATCATGTAACAGTCATAACATAGGGTGACACAAAACTAGCTCCAATTCATCAATGTAATGTAGGCATGTATTCCGTATAGTCATACGTGCTTATGGAAAAGAACTTGCATGGCATCTTTTGTCCTACCCTCCCGTGGCAGCGGGGTCCTATTGGAAACTAAGGGATATTAAGGCCTCCTTTAAATAGAAAACCGGAACAAAGCATTAGCACATAGTGAATACATGAACTCCTCAAACTATGGTCATCACCGGGAGTGGTCCCGATTATTGTCACTTCAGGGTTGCCGGAGCATAACACATAGTAGGTGACTATAGACTTGCAAGATAGGATCAAGAAATCACATATATTCATGAAAACATAATAGGTTCAGATCTGAAATCATGGCACTCGGGCCCTAGTGACAAGCATTAAGCATAGCAAAGTCATAGCAACATCAATCTCAGAACATGATAAATCTCATCCAACCCATCACCGTCCAGCAAACCTACGATGGAATTACTCACGCACGGAGGTGAGCATCATGAAATTGGTGATGGAGGATGGTTGATGATGACGACGGCGACGAATCCCCCTCTCCGGAGCCCCGAACGGACTCCGGATCAGCCCTCCCGAGAGGCTTTAGGGCTTGGTGGCGGCTCCGTATCGTAAAACGCAATGATTTCTTCTCTCTGATTTTTTTCTCATCGAAAGCAAATATATAGAGTTGGAGTTGGCGTTGGAGGGCATCCAGGGGGGCCACAAGGTAGGGGGCGCGCCCTAGAGGGGGAGGGGGCGCCCCCACCCTCGTGGACAGGGTGTGGGCCCCCTGGTCTTCATCTTTGGTGAGGATTTTTTTTTATTTTTTCTAAGATGTTCCGTGGACTTTCAGGTCATTCCGAGAATATTTGTTTTCTGCACATAAAACAACACCATGGCAATTCTGCTAAAAACAGCGTCAGTCCGGGTTAGTTCCATTCAAATCATACAAGTTAGAGTCCAAAACAAGGGCAAAAGTGTTTGGAAAACTAGATACGACGGAGACGTATCAACTCCCCTAAGCTTAAACCCTTTCTTGTCCTCAAGCAATTCAGTTGACAAACTGAAAGAAAGAAAGAAAAACTTTTACAAACTCTGTTTGCTCTTGTTGTTGTAGCTATGTCAAGCCAGCATTCAAGTTTTCAGCATAGATCATAACTAACCACATTTGCAATAATTCTTTGGTCTCATAGATACTCATATCAATAGCATAATCAACTAGCAAGTCATAATAATAAATCTTAGATGACAACACTTTCTCAAAACAATCATAATATGATATAACAAGATGGTATCTCGCTAGCCCTTTCTGAGACCGCAAAACATAAATGCACAGCACCTTTAAAGATCAAGGACTGACTAGAGATTGTAATTCATGGTAAAAGAGATCCAATCATAGTCACACCCAATATAAATTAATAGTGATGAATGCAAATGACAGCTGTGCTCTCCAGCTAGTGCTTTTTAATAAGAGGGTGATGACTCAACATAAAAGTAAATGGATAGGCCCTTCACAGAGGGAAGCAGGGATTTGTAGAGGTGCCAGAGCTCGGTTTTGAAATAGAGATAAATTGCATTTTGAGCGGTATACTTTCATTGTCAACGTAACAACTAAGAGATGGCGATATCTTCCATGCTAAACACATTATAGGCGGTTCCCAAACAGAATGGTAAAGTTTATACTCCCCCTCCACCAACAAGCATCAATCCATGACTTGCTCGAAACAACGAGTGAGGGAGTCCTGGATTAGGGGGTCTCCGGACTGCCGGACTATCTCCATGAGTCGGACTGTTAGACTATGAAGATACAAGATTGAAGACTTCGTCTCGTGTCCGGATGGGACTCTACTTGGTGTGGAAGGCAAGCTAAGCAATACGTATATGGATATCTCCTCCTTTGTAACCAACCTTGTGTAACCCTAACCCTCTCCGGTGTCTATATAAACCGAAGGGTTTTAGTCCGTAGGACAACAACCATAACATACAATCATACCATAGGCTAGCTTCTAGGGTTTAGCCTCTCTGATCTCGTGGTAGATCTACTCTTGTATTACCCATATCATCAATATTAATCAAGCAGGACGTAGGGTTTTACCTCCATCAAGAGGGCTCGAACCTGGGTAAAACTTCGTGTCCCCTGCCTCCTGTTACCATCCGGCCTAGACGCACAGTTTGGGACCCCCTACCCGAGATCCGCCGGTTTTGACACCGACATTGGTGCTTTCATTGAGAGTTCCTCTGTGTCGTCGTCGTTAGGCTTGATGGCTCCTACTATCATCGATAGCGATGCGGTCCAGGGTGGGACTTTTCTCCCCGGACAGATCTTCGTATTCGGCGGCTTTGCACAACGGGCTAATTCGCTTTGCCATCTGGAGCAGATTGAAAGCTACGCCCCTGGCCATCAGGTCAGATTTGGAAGTTTGAACTACACGGCCGACATCTGCAGAGACTTGATCTTCGACGGATTCGAGCCACAGCTGGGCGTGCCACACTGTTGCGATGGGTATGACCTAGCTCTGCCGCCGAACAGTACCCCAGAGGCCGCGCCCGCATCAGCTCCGACCCTTAGTTCGGAGCCAACTGCGCCAATCGAGGATGGGTGGTTAGACACCGCCTCAGGGGCTGCAGTCTCAACGGCGATCGAGCCGAACACCTGCCTAACCCTCTGCGGAGCCCGTGACTCCAAGGTGTCGGACTCTTCCCCGGACTCCGAACCATCCGCGCCCTGCCAATCGAATCCGATTGGGCGCCGATCATGGAATTCACCACCGCGGATATCTTTCAGCACTCGCCCTTCAGCGAAATTCTGAATTCACTAAGATCTCTCTCTTTGTCAGGAGAGCCATGGCCGGGTTATGGCCAACGGGATTGGGATGCGGACGATGAAGAAATTCGATGCCCACCCACCACCCACTTTGTAGCCACCGTCGATGATTTAACCGACATGCTCGACTTCGACTCCGAAGACATCGACGATATGGACAACGATGTAGGAGACGAACACGAACCAGCGCCTATAGGGCACTGGAAAGCCACCTCGTCATATGACATATACATGGTGGATGCACCCAACGAAGGCAACGACGACGAGATAGCGGAGGATGACCCCTCCAAGAAGCAACCCAAGCGCCGACGTCAGCGGCGCCGCTCTAAGTCCCGCCAAAGCAAAAGTGGTGATACCGGCACAGGAGATAATAACACTCCGGATAGTGCCGAAGACAACAACAATCCCCTCCAGCAAGATTTAGAGCAGGAGGATGAAGGAGCCAGCTCTCCTGAGAGAGCGGCAGACGGTGAGGAGGAGGATGACAATTACATCCCCCCCTACGAAGACGAGGCAAGCCTCGGCGATGATGAATTCACCGTACCAGAGGATCCCGTCGAACAAGAGCGCTTCAAGCGTCGGCTTATGGCCACGGCAAATAGCCTGAAGAAAAAGCAGCAGCAGCTTCAAGCTGATCAAGATCTGGTAGCTGACAAATGGACTGAAGTCCTCGCGGCCGAGGAATATAAACTCGAGCGCCCCTCCAAGAGTTACCCAAGGCGCAGGTTACTACCCCGACTGGAGGAAGAAGCGTATGATACGGCTGATCGGCCACCTCGTGGCCGCGATAGAGAGGCATTCCAGCCAAAAGCTCAGCCTCCACCCCAACGCCATTCAAACAAAAAGGCATGGGGAGATATGCCAGACCTACGAGACATATTGGAGGACAAGACAAAGCATTCAAGATCGATCTACGGATCACGAGGGCGCACCACTCTGCGAGACGACAAACGTCACGCCGGATACAGTAAAATCAAATCCGGTCGGGCCGAACACAGCGGGCAAGACCCATTCGAGCTGCGTCGAGATATAGCCCAATACAGAGGTGCCGCACACCCCTTATGCTTCACAGACGAAGTAATGGAACAACAATTCCCAGAAGGTTTCAAACCTGTAAACATTGAATCATACGACGGCACAACAGATCCCGTAGTATGGATTGAGGACTTCCTCCTCCACATCCACATGGCCCGCGGTGATGACTTACACGCCATCAAATACCTCCCACTAAAGCTCAAAGGACCAGCGTGGCATTGGCTTAACAGCTTGCCAGCGGACTCCATCAGCTGTTGGGAAGATCTGGAAGCCGCATTCCTCGACAACTTTCAGGGCACTTATGTGCGACCACCAGACGCCGATGACTTGAGCCACATAATTCAGCAGCCAGAAGAGTCGGCCAGGCAATTCTGGACTCGGTTCCTTACAAAGAAAAATCAAATCGTCGATTGTCCGGATGCGGAGGCCTTAGCGGCCTTGAAGCACAACATCCGAGATGAGTGGCTAGCCCGACACCTTGGTTAGGAAAAGCCGAAATCTATGGCAGCTCTCACGATGCTCATGACCCGCTTTTGTGCGGGAGAAGACAGCTGGCTGGCTCGAAGTAATAACATATCAAAGAACCATGGTACCTCAGATACCAAGGACGGTAATAGCAGGTCACATCGCAACAAGCATAAGTGCCGCATTAACAGTGAAAATGAGGATACGGCAGTCAATGCCGGATTCAAAGGCACTAAACCCGGTCAACAGAAAAAGCCATTCAAACAAAGTACGTTGGGTCCGTCCAGCTTGGACCGTATACTCGATCGCTCGTGTCAAATACACGGCACCCCAGACAAGCCAGCCAATCACACCAACAGGGATTGTTGGGTGTTCAAGCAGGCCGGCAAGTTAATTGCTGAAAACAAGGACAAGGGGCCGCATAGCGATGACGAGGAGGAGCCCCGGGAGCCGCACACTGGAGGACAGAAGAGGTTTACCCCGCAAGTGCGGACGGTGAACATGATATACGCAACCCACATCCCCAAGAGGGAGCGGAAGCATGCGCTCAGGGACGTATATGCGTTGGAGCCAGTCGCCCCAAAGTTCAACCCTTGGTCCCCCTGCCCGATCACCTTCGATCGCAGGGACCACCCCACTAGTATCCGTCATGGCGGATTCGCCGCACTGGTCCTAGACCCAATCATCGAAGGATTTCACCTCACTTGAGTCCTTATGGACGGGGGCAGCAGCCTGAACCTGCTTTATCAAGACACAATGCGCAAAATGGGTATAGACCCCTCAAGGATCAAACCCACCAAAACGACCTTTAAGGGCGTCATTCCAGGTGTAGAGGCCCATTGCACAGGCTCAATTACACTGGAAGTGGTCTTCGGATCCCCAGATAACTTCCGAAGCGAAGAGTTAATTTTCAATATAGTCTCGTTCCGTAGTGGTTATCACGCGCTGCTCGGGCGAACCGCATTTGCTAGATTCAATGCGGTACCACATTATGCATAACTCAAGCTCAAGATGCCAGGACCTCGCGGAGTTATTACAGTCAATGGAAACACAGAGCGCTCTCTCCGAACAGAGGACCACACCGCGGCCCTCGCAGCAGAAGCGCAAAGCAGCCTCTCAAGGCAATCAACCAGTTCGGCGCTTCACAGCCGGACACCTTCAAGCGCGCTCGGGGCAATCGGCAAATAGACCGCCTGGCGCGATCTGAGCTCGCGTAGCAATACGGCGGCCACCCCAATCCCAGCCCAGCAGCGAAACTCGTGCCGCGCATACATAATTGCGCATTAAAAATACCATGGGCACAGGTGGGGAGGGGGGCACAACTACGGCACGCCCCAAGACGCGGCCTAAACCGCACTAGGGGCTTCCTGTTTGGTTATTTTTCTTTTTCTTTCAGGACCTTAATCTCTGGGAACACTGTCCGGCAGCAATATTGCTGAACACAGGATGCAACAACCAAGGAGGCAGACAGCTACGTCATACCACAGAATTCCCAGGTTGATTACAGTAACGAGTGAAATCTTCAATTTAATATCATTACCCAGCTTGCCCTTGGAAGGGACTTAGTCCTACTCTTTACTTATCGCACTATCTGTATCACTCTGCTTTAACGCAATTTTTTCAATAAACAATGCATGACATTACGACTACTATTGCATTCTTGTTATATATATATATATATGTGTGTGTGTGTGTGTGTTCAGTAATGACGCCTTGCAACCGTACACTATGGTACGGCCAATACAACAGGGGCTTACGTACCCCACAATGCGGTGTGAAAAGTCCGAACACTTTCACAAGTGCGGCACCCCGAACTTATAGCATTATATGCATCATCTCTGAATCATATCTTTGGTCAAATGTTGGGTTTGCCCGGCTCCTATGTTTTGGTACCTTACGTTCCGCTCTATCGGCTAAGGTAGCGCTAGGAGAACTACTGCGATTGTGCCCCGGTTCTGCCGGGCTGAGCACCTCAGTAGAGAAAGCTAAAACTGACTGTCATGATAAGGCGAGAGACTGGTCGCTGTTCGGTGAGGTTTTTCGAGTCCCTAAAGACTTATTCCGCTTAGGGCGAGGGGTCGGCCTTGTCCAGCTTACAGGCGTGTATTGCGCCCCGAATTCGGCCTTCTGAATACCAGGGGCTTCGCCGAAATTTAAAATTATAGAATTCTATGGCTAAGTGAGAGTGATAAAGCATTATTAGTCTGGTTGCCTTGTTCGTTGTGCTGAGCACCTCCCTCGAAGGACCCAAATATGGGAACAAGAGTGCTCAGGTTTATCCCGAACACCCCAGCACTCGTGGCATGGGGGCAGAAGCCCAGGACTAGCCATCTCTCAGATTGGATAAACAGCCAAACAGAAGGTAATATTTTAAATTCAAACAAGCATTGCATAGCGCATATGAAACATGTTTTCATAAATACTGGATAAAACGAGCGAGTTTACTCAAATATTACATCTTTTCAACACTCATCCGCGATAAGACGGGCACCCGGCAGAACACCCTCGTAGTACATCTCGGGGTGGCGGTGCTCCTTGCCCTCCGGCGGCCCCTCCTTGATCAGCTTCACGATGTCTAGCTTGACCCACTGCAATTTCACACGGGTGAAAGCCCGGCGTGCACCTTCAATGCAGACAGATCGCTTGAGACCTCCAGCCGTGGGCAGGCATCCACGAGCCGCCTCACCAGGCCGAAGAAGCTGTTCAGAAGGGCGTCGCCAGGCCACAACCGGACTATAAAGCTCTTCATGGCCTGATCGGCCGCCTTGTGCAGCTCGACCATCTGCTTCAGGTGGTCGCTCATTGGCGCCGGATATTCGGCCTCAGCATACTGAGACCAGAACAGCTTCTCCGTCGAGCTTTCGTCCTCGGCCTGGTAAAAGTGTGCGGCATCGGACACACTGCGGGGCAAATCTGCGAATGCTCCTGAAGAGCTCCGGATCTGGGTAAGTAATCGGTAATTTACTTTTACATGCTTGCTTTTCATATAGAAAGCCTTACTCGCCGCTATCTTATTCATCGTTTCGATCTCTTGGAGGGCCTTCTGGGCCTCGGCCTTCTTACTCTTTGCGCTCTTAAGGGCCGCGGCAAGCTCAGACTCTCGCGTCTTCGAGTCAAGCTCCAACGCCTCGTGCTTCGTCACGAGAGCCTGGAGCTCTTGCTGCACCTCGCCCACCCGAGCCTCGTGCTTCTCTCGCTCGGTGCGCTCCTAGGCCGCTTTAACTTCGGCCTGGGTTAGCGCTTGCTTCTGGGTCGCCACCTCGGTCGTGGCCCCTGGTAAACATACAATGATCCCGTCATTTTGCAATCGCGTCCTTTTTTATATATACACATCTATAGACAGGGTATTACTTACCCTTCTTATCCTCGAGCTGCCTCTTGGCAAGGCCGAGCTCTTTCCGGGACCCCTCGAGGGCCTACTTCAGTACGGCGACCTCCGCAGTCAGTGCGGCGGACGCCAGCAGCGAAGCCTGCATATGCATATTGACATACTTATATTAGACTCCTGCGATATTATTTGATCCTCTGTTCGGCTTTTCTTTGCGAACACCGAACAAAGCATCAGGGGCTACTGTCTATGCGGTAATATTTCTACTACATTTTAAAACACTTACCTCGAAGCCTATTAGAAGGCTGGCACAGGCTTCAGTCAATCCGCTCTTGGCGGACTGAACCTTTTGGATCACCGCACTCATGATAGTGCGGTGCTCCTCGTCGATGGAAGCGCTGCGAAGCGCTTCCAGCAGATTGTTCGGCGTCTCTGGATGGACAGAGGTCACCGGCACAGGCGTCTTGCCCCTCTTAGAAGGAGGCCGCCTGCCCGAGCCCGCAACTACTGGAGGGTCCGGCGCGGTGTTCGGCTGAGGGCCGAACTCGGAGCTCTCAGGGTCCCCGTCCCCTCGGCTCCCGGAGTCCGGATGGTCGCCTTGAGGCGCCTCCGGGACTGTCTCCCCTTGATCCGATGCCTCTTGAGACAACACCTCGGCGTCGTCGGCAGGATGAGGGGAGGTGGCGGTCAGGACTGGATCGCTATCCATGTCCGATGAGCCCAGGGAGCCGTCCGATGATACCTCGATATTGGCTCGGGGCGGCCTGCATAACTATGTTCGGCGATTAGGGAAAGCAGTGCGACAAAGGGATCCTATGAGTTACTCTGGTATCCGAATACTTACGATCTCCCCGGGGGCTTGACCCTGGGCAACCACTCGTCTTCGCCTTCGTCGACGGCGGTGGAACTGTCTGGAAGGAGAATCCTTCCCTTCTTGGACCCTCCGGCCTCCCTAGTAGGGGCAGCCTTCCTTTTCTTGTCTCCCCCAGACGGTGGGGGAGCATCTAATTCTTCTTGGATGCAAGCATGTGTAGGATATATGCAAGCATCTACTTCTTCAGGGGCTACTGAGGGAGTCCTGGATTAGGGGGTCTCCGGACAGCCGGACTATCTCCATGGGCCGGACTGTTAGACTATGAAGATACAAGATTGAAGACTTCATCTCGTGTCCGGATGGGACTCTACTTGGCGTGGAAGGCAAGCTAAGCAATACGTATATGGATATCTCCTCCTTTGTAACCGACCTTGTGTAACCCTAACCCTCTCCGGTGTCTATATAAACCGAAGAATTTTAGTCCGTAGGAGAACAACCATAACATACAATCATACCATAGGCTAGCTTCTAGGGTTTAGCCTCTCTGTTCTCGTGGTAGATCTACTCTTGTATTACCCATATCATCAATATTAATCAAGCAGGACGTAGGGTTTTACGTCCATCAAGAGGGCCCGAACCTGGGTAAAACTTCGTGTCCCCTGCCTCCTGTTACCATCCGGCCTAGACGCACAGTTCGGGACCCCCTACCCGAGATCCGCCGGTTTTGACACCGATAACGAGTGTCTCCAACATACATCAGGTCCAAGGGGGAGTTTTGTTTGCAATTAATTTTGATTTAGTTTGCATAAAGCATGGGACTGGGCATCCCGGTGACCAGCCATTTTCTCGTGAGTGAGGAGCGGAGTCCACTCCTCTTGAGAATAACCCGCCTAACACGGAAGATAAGGACAGCCTTGGTTGATACATGAGCTATTCGAGCATACAAAACAGAATGTTTATTTGAAGGTTTAGAGTTTGGCACATACAAATTTACTTGGAATGGCAGGTAGATACCTCATATAGGAAGGTATAGTGGACTCATCTGGAATAACTTTGGGGTTTAAGGGATTGGATGACCAAGCAGTATTCCCGCTTAGTACAAGTGAAGGCTAGCAAAAGACTGGGAAGCGACCAACTAGAGAGCAACAACAACCATGTACATGCATTAAAATTAATAAACATTGGGTGCAAGCATGAGTAGGATATAATCCACCATGAACATAAATATCGTGAAGGCTATGTTGATTTTGTTTCAACTACATGCGTGAACATGTGCCAAGTCAAGTCACTTAAATCATTCAAAGGAGGATACCACCCCATCATACCACATCATAACCATCTCAATAGCATGTTGGCAGGCAAGGTAAACCATTATAACTCATAGCTAATCAAGCATGGCACAAGCAACTATGATCTCTAATTGCCATTGCAAACATGTTTATTCATAATAAGCTGAATCAAGAACGAGGGGCTCATCATATTTACAAAAACAAAAGAGGTCGAGTTCATACCAGCTTTTCTCATCTCAGCCAGCCCATCATGTATCATCATAATTGCCTTTCACTTGCACGACCGAACGATGTGAATAATAATAAGAGTGCACATGCATTGGACTAAGCTGGAATCTGCGAGCATTCAATAAACAAGAGAAGACAAGGCAAAATGGGCTCTTGGTTAAATCAACAATAATGCATATAAGAGCCACTTCAACAATTTAATTATGGTCTTCTCCTACTGACCCCCAAAGAAAAGAAAAGAAATAAAACTATTTACACGGGAAAGCTCCCAACAAGCAAAAGAAGAACGGGAAATATTTTTGGGTTTTCTTTTTAATTATTACTACTACTACAGCAGAAAAGTAAACTACAACTATTTTTTTGTTTTTCTTGACGTTTAACAAACACACAAGAAGAAAGCAGGAAAAAGAAAATAAACTAGCATGGTTATTACAGTGAAAGAGTATGAGCACCGACATCTAGTAATGAGTGTGTGTGAGCATAAATGTAATGTCGGTGAGAAATACGTACTCCCCCAAGCTTAGGCGTTTGGCCTAAGTTGGTCTATTGCCAGGGATAGCCTGGCGGGTACCCGTAGGTGTAGCTGGGGTCGTACTGCGACGAAGAATAGTTGGGATCATACTGATGTGCAGCGGTTATCGCCTGCTAAGCTGCAGCGTGGAGTCGAGCTGCCTCCGCTCTCCTCTCGTACTCTTCTGCCTCCTCTCTGGTAATAACATATCTTCTTTTTGTCTGTGAATCAAAGAAGGCAGGAGTAGGTAGAGTAATACGGAAAACACGTCGTTTATCAAAAATTAAACGATATAAGAGAGGTGATTCAGGCCTCTCGACAAACTGGTGCGAAGCCATAGAGTTATAATCTAAATATATAGGAGGCAACTCCGTATCACCCTCACGAATGTCTATCTCAAGAAAATGAGCTAAGCGGGTTGCATAAATTCCTCCAAAGAAATCTCCATTATGTCTATTATGATGCAACATACGAGCTACAATGGCTCCCATATGATAAGATTGGTCTCCTAACACGGCACTCCTAAGAATGCTAAGATCAGGGACACACATGTGACATGCTTCATCCTTAGCATTTATGCATCTACCGATGAAGAGAGCAAAATAATGTATAGCAGGAAAGTGAATGCTCCCTATGGTAGCCTGCGTTATATCTCTAGATTCCCCCACAGTTATACTAGCAAGAATGTTTCTAAATTCAGATTTAGGGGGATCCCTAACACAACCCCATGATGGAAGTTTGCAAGCAGAAGTGAAATCCTCTAAGTCCATGGTATAAGATTTGTCATAGAGATCAAACATGACTGAAGGAGAATTACGCGAAGATGAATACTCAAACCTCCTCACAAATGAACTTGTGAGATCATGATACTGGGGGCATTTGTTAGCCTCAAAATCCTCAAGACCGGAATTGTGCAAATATGCTTTGAATTCTTCTTTAATTCCCGCACGGTCCATAAAATTTTCCGACGGCCATTCGCAAGGCCGTACTGGAGCGTCTCTTGGTGGATCCTCGTCAGCATTGCGCATAGCAATCATGGGTCCTTGCTTCTTAGAGGAACCACCTTGGAACATCTTCCTAAGCATATTGTTTTTCTCTGAAAAATTCTGAAATTTTTAGTAACTTCAAACAAAAGTGAACCAACTTCAATAAAACTGATAGCAACTACTCCTACAAGTGCCTAGAGCCTATATCAAGCATTAGAACTACTTAGAACCATATAAATTTGGCATGCAAGCTCAAGAACATGGTAATCTATGCAGCACAAATTTGCAAAGAATAAAGCACTAGAACAAAAACTAATTGGACCAATGGAGGAGTCACATACCAAGGAACAATCTCCCCAAGCAGTTTTGCGAGAGGTGCTTTGAGCAAGGAGATTGAAAATCACGGCAAAAGTGGCTGGAACTCGTGCTTGAGTTGGTTTTTCGGGTTTGTGTGAGACAGAGGAAGAAGATGGGTGCTGGGATAAGTGGAGGAGGGCCACCGTGGGCCCACCAGGTAGGGGGCGCGCCCTATAGGGGGGCGCCCACCACCCTCGTGGCCAGGTGGCAGCTCCTCCCGCGGTAATTTTTGCACAGTAAATCCTCAAATATTCCCGAAAAAATCATATTAAATTGGATGTTATTCTGAGGACTTCTATTTTCGGGATATTTTTATATTACACGGATAAATCAAGAAACAGACTGAAAATACTATTTTTACTTTATTTAATATAAATAACAGAAAGTATAAGTGGGGTACAGAAAGTTGTGCTTCTAGTTTCATCCATCTCATGCTCATAAAAAAGAATCCACTAACAAGGTTGATCAAGTCTTGTTAACAAACTCATTCGGATAATCATGAAACCGGAGAAATTTCGAATAACACTAAGTTACCTCAACGGGGATATGCACATCCCTAATAATAAGTATATCATATTACTTCTTGACAGTAGGAAGAGGAAATTCAAAACCTCCTAATATAATCGATGGAATTTTTCCAATAGAGTTGATACTATGAACTTGAGGTTGTTTCCTCGGAAAGTGTACCGTATGCTCATCACCATTAACATGAAAAGTGACATTGCCTTTGTTGCAATCAATAACAGCCCCTGCAGTATTAAGAAAAGGTCTTCCAAGAATAATAGACATACTATCATCCTCGGGAATATGAAGAATAACAAAGTCCGTTAAAATAGTAACGTCTGCAACCACAACAGGCACATCCTCACAAATACCGACAGGTATAGAAGTTGATTTATCAGCCATTTGCAAAGATATTTCGGTAGGTGTCAGCTTATTCAAATCAAGTCTACGATATAAAGAGAGAGGCATAACACTAACACCGGCTCCAAGATCACATAAAGCAGTTTTAATATAATTTCTTTTAATGGAGCAAGGTATAGTAGGTACTCCGGGGTCTCCAAGTTTCTTTGGTATTCCACCCTTAAAAGTATAGTTAGCAAGCATGGTGGAAATTTCAGCTTCCGGTATCTTTCTTTTATTAGTAAAGACATCCTTCATATATTTAGCATAAGGATTTGTTTTGAGCACATCAGTTAATCTCATACGCAAAAAGATAGGCCTAATCATTTCAGCAAAGCGCTCAAAATCCTCATCATCCTTTTTCTTGGATGGTTTCGGAGGAAAGGGCATGGGTTTCTGAACCCAAGGTTCCCTTTATTTACCATGTTTCCTAGCAACAAAGTCTCTTTTATCATAATGTTGATTCTTTGATTGTGGGTTATCAAGATCAACAGCGGGCTCAATTTCTACATCATTATCATTAATAGGTTGAGCATCATCATGAACATCATCATTAATATTTTTACTAGGTTCATGTTCATTACCAGATTGTGTTTCAGGATCAGACATAGATATATCATTTGGATTATCAGGTGGTTCAGCAATAGGTTCACTAGAAGTTTGCACAGTTCTATCATTTTTCTTCTTCTTCTTTTTAGAAGAACTAGGAACATCAATATTATTTCTTTGAGAATCTTGCTCGATTCTCTTAGGGTGGCCTTCAGGATACAAAGTTTCCTGAGCCATTCTACCAGTTCTAGTAGCCACTCTAACAGCATAATCATTTTTCTTACTATTCATTTCATCAAGCACTTTTTTTGAGCCTTAAGT
Source organism: Triticum urartu (assembly GCF_003073215.2). Taxonomy (NCBI): domain Eukaryota; kingdom Viridiplantae; phylum Streptophyta; class Magnoliopsida; order Poales; family Poaceae; genus Triticum; species Triticum urartu. Next base: position 460,426,719 of record NC_053022.1, read on the forward strand.
ACTTGTTCTACTTGAGTGGTAACCATAGAAGCATGTATGCTAACAAGTTTAAGTTCACCTTTAATATTAGCCATATAATCACCCAAGCGTCTAATCATATAAGCATTTTCTTTTAATTGTCTACCAAAATAAGCATTGAAGTCGTCTTGCTTAAACATAAAGTTATCAAACTCATCCAAGCACTGACTAGCAATTTTAGTAGGAGGGACTTCAGCTTTATCAAATCTATAGAGAGAATTTACCTTTACTACCTGTGTCGGGATATCGGAATCAGGAGGTTCTTCAGTAAATAAAGAATTAAGATCATATGTTTCTTCAATAGGCGGTATATTAAGACCATGTTTTTCTTCAATAGGAGGTAAATTATTAATGTCTTCAGCTTTAATACCTTTTTATTTCATAGATTTCTTTGCCTCTTGCATATCTTCGGGACTGAGGAATAAAACACCTCTCTTCTTTGGAGTTGGTTTAAGAATGGGCTCAGTAATTGGAGCAGGAGCAGGCTCAGGAGTTGGCTCAGGAGGTGCCCAATTATTTTCATTTGTCAACATATTATTCAATAGAATTTCAGCTCCATCCGGTGTTCTTTCCCTGAAAAGAGAACTAGCACAACTATCCAGGTAATCTCTGGAAGCATCGGTTAGTCCATTATAAAAGATATCAAGTATTTCAGGTTTCTTAAGAGGATGATCAGGCAAAGCATTAAGTAACTTGAGAAGCCCCCCAAGCTTGTGGGAGACTCTCTTCTTTAATTTGCATGAAGTTGTATATTTCCCTCAAAGCAGCTTGTTTCTTATGAGCAGGGAAATATTTAGCAGAGAAGTAATAAATCATATTCTGGGGACTACACACACAACCAGGATCAAGAGAATTAAGCCATATCTTAGCATCACCCTTTAATGAAAACGGAAATATTTTGAGTATATAAAAGTAACGCGATCTCTCATCATTAGTGAACAGGGCAGCTATATCATTTAACTTAGTAAGATGTGCCACAACAGTTTTAGATTCATAGCCATAAAACGAATCAGATTCAACCAAAGTAATTATATCAGGATCAACAGAGAATTCATAGTCCTTATCAGGAACACATATAGGTGAAGTGGCGAAAGCAGGGTCGGGTCTCATTTTATCTCTAAGTGATTCTTTGTTCCATTTAATTAATAACCTCTTAAGCGCATATCTATCTTTGCAAGCTAAAATAGCAGCAGAAGATTCCATATCAAAAAGATAGCCCTCAGGGATAACAGGCATATTTTCATCATCACTATCATCATCGTATTCAGGTTCAATAATTTATTTTTCTCTAGCCCTAGCAATTTGTTCATCAAGAAATTCACTAAGGGGCACAGTAGTATCAGGTATAGAAGCAGCTTCATCATAAGTATCATGCATAGTAGAAGTGGCATCATCAGTAACATGCGACATATCACAACGAATAGCAGAAGCAGGTGTAGGTGTCGCTAACTTACTCATAACAGAAGGTGAATCAAGTGCAGAGCTAGATGGCAGTTCCTTACCTCCCCTCGTAGTTGAGGGATAGATCTTGGTTTTTGGATCTCTCAAGTTCTTCATAGTGTCCAGCAGATATAAATCCCAAGTGACTCAACGAATAGAGCTATGCTCCCCGGCAACAGCGCCAGAAATTAGTCTTGATAACCCACAAGTATAGGGGATCACAACAGCTTTTGAGGGTAGAGTATTCAACCCAAATTTATTGATTCGACACAAGGGGAGCCAAAGAGTATTCTCAAGTATTAGCAGCTGAGTTGTCAATTCAACCACACCTAGAAAATTAGTATTTGCAGCAAAGTGTTTAGTAGCAAAGTAATATGATAGTGGTGGTAGCGGCAACAAAAGTAAAGACAGCAAAAGTAATGTTTTTGGTATTTTGTAGTGATTGTAACAGTAGCAGCGAAAAAGTAAATAAGCGAGAAACGGTATATGGAAAACTCGTAGACACCGGATCAGTGATGGATAATTATGCCGGATGTGGTTCATCATGTAATAGTCATAACATAGGGTGACATAGAACTAGCTCCAATTCATCAATGTAATGTAGGCATGTATTCCGTATATAGTCATACGTGCTTATGGAAAAGAACTTGCATGACATCTTTTGTCCTACCCTCCCGTGGCAGCGGGGTCCTATTGGAAACTAAGAGATATTAAGGCCTCCTTTTAATAGAGAACCGGAACAAAGCATTAGCACATAGTGAATACATGAACTCCTCAAACTATGGTCATCACTGGGAGTGGTCCCGATTATTGTCACTTCGGGGTTGCCAGATCATAACACATAGTAGGTGACTATAGACTTGCAAGATAGGATCAAGAACTCACATATATTCATGAAAACATAATAGGTTCAGATCTGAAATCATGGCACTTGGGCCCTAGTGACAAGTATTAAGCATAGCAAAGACATAGCAACATCAATCTCAGAACATAGTGGATACTAGGGATCAAACCCTAACAAAACTAACTCGATTACATGATAAATCTCATCCAACCCATCACCGTCCAGCAAGCCTACGATGGAATTACTCACGCACGATGGTGAGCATCATGAAATTGGTGAAGGAGGATGGTTGATGATGACGACGGCGACGAATCCCCCTCTCCGGAGCCCCGAACGGACTCCAGATCAGCCCTTCCGAGAGGTTTTAGGGCTTGGCAGCGGCTCCGTATCGTAAAACGTGATGATTTCTTCTCTCTGATTTTTTTCTCTCCGAAAGCAAATATATAGAGTTGGAGTTGGCGTCGGAGGGTTTCCAGGGGGCCCACGAGGTAGAGGGGCGCGCCCTAGGGGGGGCGGCCCCCACCCTCGTGAGAAGGGTGTGGCCCCCTGGTCTTGATCTTTGGCGAGGATTTTTTATTATTTTTTCTAAGATGTTCCGTGGAGTTTCAGGTCATTCCGAGAATATTTGTTTTCTGCACATAAAACAACACCATGGCAATTCTGCTGAAAACAGCGTCAGTCCGGGTTAGTTCCATTCAAATCATACAAGTTAGAGTCCAAAACAAGGGCAAAAGTGTTTGGAAAAGTAGATACAACGGAGACGTATTAGGCCGCCGGGTGGACATGTTCGGCGGCGCGGGGAAGATGGATCTAGGGTTTTCATCCGCGAATTTTTGGAGGGGGGCTATTTATAGATTCTGGGAGCTTGGAGAGTCCAAATGAGGTGCGGTTTTCGGCCACGCGATCGTGATCGAACGACCGAGAGGATGGAGGGAGTTTGGATGGGTTTTGGGCCACTTTGGAGGGGCGTCGGGCTGCAACACACACGAGGCCTTTACGGTTCCCTGGTTAACCGTTGGAGTATCAAACGAACTCCAAATGGAACGAAACTTGACAGGCGGTCTACCGGTAGTGAACCAAGGCCGCTTGGCAAATCTCGGTCCAATCCGAGAACGTTTAACACACGCTCACGAAAAGAGACAAAAAGGGGACGTCGGAGGACATAGGAGTGCCAGATTGCAAAACGGACAACGGGTAAAATGCTCGGATGCATGAGACGAACATGTATGCAAATGCGATGCACATGATATGAAATGCATGACACGCAAGCAAATGACAAGGCAACAATAGCGAATAACTGGAAGACACGTGGCACAACGGTCTCGGGGCATTACATTAGCAATTGGCGCATTCTATGATTATGAGATATGGCAGATGGACGTCAAAACATCATTTCTTAATGGTTTCCTTAAGGAAGAATTGTATATGATGCAGCCAGAAGGTTTTGTCGATCCTAAGAATGCTGACAAAGGTATGCAAGCTCCAACGCTCAATCTATGGGCTGGTGCAAGCATCTCGGAGTTGGAACATTAGCTTTGATGAGATGATCAAAGCGTTTGGGTTTACACAAACTTATGAAGAAGCCTGTGTTTACAAGAAAGTGAGTGGGAGCTCTGTAGCATGTCTCATATTATATGTGGATGACATACTATTGATGAGAAATGACGTAGAATTTTTGGAAAGCATAAAGGCCTACTTGAATAAGTGTTTTTCAATGAAGGACCTTGGAGAAGCTGCTTACATATTAGGCATCAAGATCTATAGAGATAGATCGAGACGCCTCATTGGTCTTTCACAAAGCACATACCTTGACAAGATATTGAAGAAGTTCAATATGTATCAGTCCAAGAAGAGGTTCTTGACTATATTGCAAGGTGTGAGATTGAGCACGACTCAATGCCCGACCTTGACAGAAGATAGAGAAAAGATGAGTGTCAACCCCTATGCCTCGGCCATAGGTTCTATTATGTATGCCATGCAATGTACCAGACCTGATGTGAACCTCGCCGTAAGTTTGGTAGGAAGGTACCAAAGTAATCCTGGCATGGAACACTGGACAACGGTCAAGAACATCCTAAAGTACCTGAAAAGGACTAAGGATATGTTTCTCGTTTATGGAGGTGACGAAGAGCTCGTCATAAAGGGTTACGTCGACGCTAGCTTCGACACAGATCTGGATGACTCCAAGTCACAAACCGGATACGTGTATGTTTTGAATGGTAGACAGTCAGCTGGTGCAGTTGCAAGCAAAGTGTCGTGGCGGGATCTACATGTGAAGCGGAGTACATAGCAGCATCGGGGGTGATAACCCACAAGTATAGGGGATCGCAACAGCTTTCAAGGGTAGAGTATTCAACCCAAATTTATTGATTCGACATAAGGGGAGCCAAAGAATATTCTCAAGTATTAGCATCTGAGTTGTCAATTCAACCACACCTGCAAACTTAGTATCTGCAACAAAGTGTTTAGTAGCAAAGTAATATGATATTGGTGGTAGGAACAACAAAAGTAAAGACAGCAAAAGTAATGTTTTTGGTATTTTGTAGTGATTGTAACAGTAGCAGCGGGAAAGTAAATAAGCGTAAACCAGTATATGGAAGTAGGCACTGGATCAGTGATGGATAATTATGCCGGATGCGGTTCATCATGTAACAGTCATAACATAGGGTGACACAGAACTAGATCCAATTCATCAATGTAATGTAGGCATGTATCCCGTATATAGTCATACGTGCTTATGGAAAAGAACTTGCATGACATCTTTTGTCCTACCCTCCCGTGGCAGCAGGGTCCTATTGGAAACTAAGGGATATTAAGGCCTCCTTTTAATAGAGAACCGGAACAAAGCATTAGCACATAGTGAATACATGAACTCCTCAAATTATGGTCATCACTGGGAGTGGTCCCGATTATTGTCACTTCGGGGTTGGAGGATCATAACACATAGTAGGTGACTATAGACTTGCAAGATAGGATCAAGAACTCACATATATTCATGAAAACATAATAGGTTCAGATCTGAAATCATGGCACTCGGGCCCTAGTGACAAGCATTAAGCATAGCAAAGTCATAGCAACATCAATCTCAGAACATAGTGGATACTAGGGATCAAACCCTAACAAAACTAACTCGATTACATGATAAATCTCATCCAACCCATCACCGTCCAGCAAGCCTACGATGGAATTACTCACGCACGGCGGTGAGCATCATGAAATTGGTGATGGAGGATGGTTGATGATGATGACGGCGACGAATCCCCCTCTCCGGAGCCCCGAACGAACTCCAGATCAACCCTCCCAAGAGGTTTTAGGGCTTGGCAGCGGATCCATATCATAAAATGCGATGATTTCTTCTCTTTGATTTTTTTCTCTCCGAAAGCAAATATATAGAGTTGGAGTTGGCGTCGGAGGGTTTCCAGGGGGGCACGAGGTAGGGGGCGCGCCCTAGGGGGGGCGCGCCCCCCACCCTCATGAGAAGGGTGTGGCCCCCCTGGTCTTCATCTTTGGCGAGGATTTTTCATTATTTTTTCTAAGATGTTCCGTGGAGTTTCAGGTCATTCCGAGAATATTTGTTTTCTGCACATAAAACAACACCATGGCAATTCTGCTGAAAACAGCGTCAGTCCGGGTTAGTTCCATTCAAATCATACAAGTTAGAGTCCAAAACAAGGAAAAAGTGTTTGGAAAAGTAGCAACAACGGAGACGTATCAACTCCCCCAAGCTTAAACCCTTGCTTGTCCTCAAGCAATTCAGTTGACAAACTGAAAGAAAGAAAGAAAAACTTTTACAAATTCTGTTTGCTCTTGTTGTTGTAACTATGTCAAGCCAGCATTCAAGTTTTCAGCATAGATCATAACTAACCACATTTGCAATAATTCTCAGGTCACATAATTACTCATATCAATAGCATAATCAACTAGCAAGTCATAATAATAAATCTCGGATGACAACACTTTCTCAAAACAATCATAATATGATATAACAAGATGGTATCTCGCTAGCCCTTTCTGAGACCGCAAAACATAAATGCAGATCAAGGACTGACTAGACATTGTAATTCATGGTAAAAGAGATCCAATCATAGTCACACCCAACATAGATTAATAGTGATGAATGCAAATGACAGATGTGCTCTCCAGCAAGTGCTTTTTAATAAGAGGGTGATGACTCAACATAAAAGTAAATGGATAGGCCCTTCACAGAGGGAAGCAGGGATTTGTAGAGGTGCCAGAACTCGGTTTTGAAATAGAGATAAATTGTATTTTGAGTGGTATACTTTCATTGTCAACATAACAACTAAGAGATGGTGATATCTTCCATGCCAAACACATTATAGGCAGTTCCTAAACAGAATGGTAAAGTTTATACTCCCCCTCCACCAACAAGCATCATTCCATGGCTTGCTCGAAACAACGAGTGCCTCCAACATACATCAGGTCCCAGGGGGAGTTTTGTTTGCAATTAATTTTGATTTAGTTTGCATAAAGCATGGGACTGGGCATCCCGGTGACCAGCCATTTTCTCGTGAGTGAGGAGCGGAGTCCACTCCTCTTGAGAATAACCCGCCTAACACGGAAGATAAGGACAACCTTGGTTGATACATGAGCTATTCGAGCATACAAAATAGAATGTTTATTTGAAGGTTTAGAGTTTGGCACATACAAATTACTTGGAACGGCAGGTAGATACGCATATAGGAAGGTATAGTGGACTCATCTAGAATAACTTTGGGGTTTAAGGGATTGGATGCACAAACAGTATTCCCGCTTAGTACAGGTGAAGGCTATCAAAAGACTGGGAAGCGACCAACTAGAGAGCGACAACAGCCATGTACATGCATTAAAATTAATAAACATTGGATGCAAGCATGAGTAGGATATAATCCACCATGAACATAAATATCATGAAGGCTATGTTGATTTTGTTTCAACTACATGCGTGAACATGTGCCAAGTCAAGTCACTTAAATCATTCAAAGGAGGATACCACCCCATCATAACCATCTTAATAGCATGTTGGCACACAAGGTAAATCATTATAACTCATAGCTAATCAAGCATGGCACAAGCAACTATGATCTCTAATTGTCATTGCAAACATGTTTATTCATAATAAGCTGAATCAAGAACGAGGGACTCATCATATTTACAAAAACAAAAGAGGTCGAGTTCATACCAGCTTTTCTCATCTCAGTCAGTCCATCATATATCATCATAATTGCCTTTCACTTGCACGACCGAACGGTGTGAATAGTAATAAGAGTGTACGTGCATTGGACTAAGCTGGAATCTGCGAGCATTCAATAAACAGGAGAAGACAAGGCAATATGGGCTCTGCGTTAATTCAACAATGATGCATATAAGAGCCACTTCAACATTAATTATGGTCTTCTCCTACTGACCCCCAAAGAAAAGAAAAGAAATAAAACTATTTACACGGGAAAGCTCCCAACAAGCAAAAGAAGAACGGGAAATATTTTTGGGTTTTCTTTTTAATTATTACTACTACAGCAGACAAATAAACTACTACTAAATTTTTTTTTGGTTTTTCTTAAGGTTTAACAAACACACAAGAAGAAAGCGGGAAAAACAAAATAAACTAGCATGGATATTATAGTGAAAGAGTATGAGCACCGACATCTAGCAATGAGTGTGTGTGAACATAAATGTAATGTCGGTGAGAAATACGTACTCCCCCAAGCTTAGGCTTTTGGCCTAAGTTGGTCTATGGCCACGGCTGGCCTGGCTGATATCCATAATAATAGTTGTTGGGGTCGTACTGCGACGAAGAATAGTTGGGATCATACTGATGTGCAGTGATTATCGCCTGCTGAGCTGCAGCGTGGAGTCGAGCTGCCTCCGCTCTCCTCTTGTACTCTTCTGCCTCCTCTCCGGTAATAACATATCTTGTTTTTGTCTATGAATCAAAGAAGGCAGGAGCAGGGAGAGTAATACGGAAAACACGTCGTTTATCAAAAATTAAACGATATAAGAGAGGTGATTCAGGCCTCTTGACAAACTGGTGTGAAGCCATAGTCATAATCTAAATATGCAGGAGGCAACTCCGTATCACCCTCACGAATGTCTATCTCAAGAAAATGAGCTAAGTAGGTTGCATAAATTCCTCCAAAGAAATCTCCATTATGTCTATTATGATGCAACCTACGAGCTACAATGGCTCCCATATGATAAGATTGGTCTCCTAACACAACACTCCTAAGAATGCTAAGATCAGGGACACACATGTGACATGCTTCATCCTTAGCATTTATGCATCTACCGATGAAGAGAGCAAAATAATGTATAGCAGGAAAGTGAATGCTCCCTATGGTAGCCTGCGTTATATCTCTAGATTCCCCCACAGTTATACTAGTAAGAAAGTTTCTAAATTCAGATTTAGGGAGATCCCTAACACTACCCCATGATGGAAGTTTGCAAGCAGAAGTGAAATCCTCCAAGTCCATGGTATAACATTTGTCATAGAGATCAAACATGACTGAAGGAGAATTATGCGAAGATGAATACTCAAACCTCGTCACAAAGGAACTTGTGAGATCATGATACTGGGGGCATTTGTTGGCCTCAAAATCCTCAAGACCGGCATTGCGCAAATATGCTTTGAATTCTTCTTTAATTCCCGCACGGTCCATAAAATTTTCCGACGGCCATTCGCAAGGCCGTACTGGAGCCTCTCTTGGTGGATCCTCGTCAGCATCGCGTATAGCAATCCTGGGTCCTTGCTTCTTAGAGGGACCACCTTGGAATATCTTCCTAAGCATATTGTTTTTCTCTGAAAAATTCTGAAATTTTTAGTAACTTCAAACAAAAGTGAACCAACTTCAACAAAACCGATAGCAACTACTCCTACAAGTGCCTAGAGCCTATATCAAGCATTAGAACTACTTGGAACCATATAAATTTGACATGCAAGCTCAAGAACATGGTCACCTATGCAGCACAAATTTGCAAAGAATAAAGCACTAGAACAAAAACTAATTGGACCTATGCAGCGGGGTCCTATTGCAAACTAAGGGATATTAAGGCCTCCTTTTAAAATAGAGTACCGAACCAAAGCATTAACACATAGTGAATACATGAACTCCTCAAACTACGGTCATCATCGGGAGTGGTCCCGAGTATTGTCACTTCGGGGTTGCCGGATCATAACACATAGTAGGTGACTATAGACTTGCAAGATAGGATCAAGAACTCACATATATTCATGAAAACATAATAGGTTCAGATCTGAAATCATGGCACTCGGGCCCTAGTGACAAGCATTAAGCATAGCAAAGTCATAGCAACATCAATCTCAAAACATAATGGATACTAGGGATCAAACCCTAACAAAACTAACTCGATTACATGATAAATCTCATCCAACCCATCACTGTCCAGCAAGCCTACGATGGAATTACTCACGCACGGCGGTCAGCATCATGGAATTGGTGATGGAGGAAGGTTGATGATGACGATGACGACGGATTCCCCTCTCCGGAGCTCCGAACGGACTCCAGATCAGCCCTCTCGAGAGAGTTTAGGGCTTGGCGGCGGCTCCGTATCGTAAAACGCGATGGATCCTTCTCTCTGATTTTTTCTCCCCAAACATGAATATATGGAGTTGGAGTTGAGGTCGGTGGAGCGTCAGGGGGCCCACGAGGCAGGGGGTGCCTAGGGGGGTAGGCCGCCCCCCACCCTCGTGGACAGTGTGTGGGCCCCCTGACGTGGATTCTTCTTCCAGTATTGTTTATATATTCCAAAAATAATCTCAGTTGATTTTCATGTCATTCCGAGAACTTTTATTTCTGCACAAAAATAACACCATGGCAATTCTGCTGAAAATAGCGCCAGTCCGGGTTAGTTCCATTCAAATCATGCAAGTTAGAGTCCAAAACAAGGGCAAAAGTGTTTGGAAAAGTAGATAAGTTGGAGACGTATCATGATGCAGCAAAGTAGCATAAGTATTTCCCTCGGTTTTTGAGAACCAAGGTATTAATCCAGTAGGAGGCCACACGCAAGTCCCTCGTACCTACACAAACAAATAAGAACCTCGCAACCAACGTGATAAAGGGGTTGTCAATCCCTTCACAGCCACTTACGAGAATGAGATCTGATAGAGATGATAAGAAATATTTTGGTATTTTTATGATAAAGATTAAAAGTAAAGATTGCAAAATAAAAGGTAATAGAAATAGCTTGTTGACGGGTGATAAATATAATGGAGAATAGACCCGGGGGCCATAGGTTTCACTAGTGGCTTCTCTCAAGATAGCATAAGTATTATAGTGGGTGAACAAATTACTGTCGAGCAATTGATAGAAAAGCAAATAATTATGAGAATATCTAAGCATGATCATGTATATAGGCATCATGTCCGTGACAAGTAGACCGACTCCTGCCTGCATCTACTACTATTACTCCACACATCGATCGCTATCCAGCATGCATCTAGAGTATTAAGTTCATAAGAACAGATTAACGCATTAGGTAAGATGACATGATGTAGAGGGATAAACTCAAGCAATATGGTATAAACCCCATCTTTTTATCCTCAATGGCTACATGTCATTTCCCTTTCTGTCACTGGGATCGAGCACCGCAAGATTGAACCCAAAGCTAAGCACTTCTCCCATTGCAAGAAAGATCAATCTAGTAGGCCAAACCAAACTAATAATTCGAAGAGACTTGCAAAGATAACCAATCATACATAAAAGATTTCAGAGAAGAATCAAATATTGTTCATAGATAGACTTGATCATAAACCCACAATTCATCGGATCTCGACAAACACACCGCAAAAAGAGTTACATCAAATAGATCTCCAAGAAGATCGAGGAGAACTTTGTATTTAGATCCAAAGAGAGACAAGAAGACGTCTAGCTAATAACTATGGACCCGAAGGTCTGAAGTAAACTACTCACACATCATCGGAGGAGCCATGGAGTTGATGTAGAGGCCCTCCGTGATTGATGCCCCCTCCGGTGGAGCTCTGGAAAAGGCCCCAAGATGGGATCTCTTGGGTATAGAAGGTTGTGGCGGTGGAAATAGGGTTTCGTGGTGCTCCTTGATGTTTTCAGGGTATATGAGTATATATAGGAGGAAGAAGTAGGTCGGTTGAGCCAGGAGGGGCCCACGAGGGGGGAGGGCGCGCCCAGGGGGTAGGCGCACCTAGGGGAGTAGGCATGCCCCCTACCTCGTGGACTCCTTGTTTGTTTCTTGACATCCATTCCAAGTCCTCTGGATCACGTTTGTTCCAAAAATAACTCTACCGAAGGTTTCATTCCGTTTGATATTCCTTCTCTGCGAAACATTGAAATAGGCAAAAAACAGCAAATTTGCACCGGGCCTTGGGTTAGTAGGTTAGTCCCTAAAATAATATAAAAGTGTAAAATAAAGCCCATTAACATCCAAAACAGATAATATAATAGCATGGAACAATCCAAAATTATAGATACGTTGGAGACGTATCAGCAGGACAAGTTGTGATGTGATATGGTCAAGACATGATGCTAAATTTTATTGTATGAGATGATCATGTTTTGTAACAGAGTTATCGGCAACTGGCAGGAGCTATACGGTTGTTGCTTTATTGTATGAAATGAAATCACCATGTAATTGCTTTACTTTATTACTAAGCGGTAGCGATAGTCGTAGAAGCAATAGTTGGCGAGACGACAACGATGCTTCGATGGAGATCGAGGGGTCAAGCCGATGACGATGGTGATCATGACGGTTCTTTGGAGATGGAGATCAAAGGCACAAAATGATGATGGCCATATCATGTAACTTATATTTGATTGCATGTGATGTTTATCCTTTATACATCTTATTTTGCTTAGTTCAACGGTAGCATTATAAGATGATCTCTCACTTAATTTCAAGGTATAAGTGTTCTCCCAGACTATGCACCGTTGCTACAGTTCGTCGTGCCGAGACACCACGTGATGATCGGTGTGATAAGCTCTACGTTCACATACAATGGGTGCAAGCCAGTTTTGCACACACGGAATACTCGGGTTAAACTTGACGAGCCTAGCATATGCAGATATGGCCTTGGAACACTGAGACCGAAAGGTCGAGCGTGAATCATATAGTAGATATTATCAACATAATGATGTTCAACATTGAAAACTACTCCATCTCACGTGATGATCAGACATGGTTTAGTTGATATGGATCACGTGATCACTTAGATGATTAGAGGGATGTCTATCTAAGTGGGAGTTCTTAAGTAATTTGATTAATTGAACTTTGATTTATCATGAATTTCTTTTTTTCAAATAAGAGGGTCACCCCGGCCTCTTCATCATAACGATGCATACGGCCAACTTAATTAAATATCAAAAAGGTTCAACAAAGGTCATGAAGTCTCAACGAAAGCAAAGAAAAGCTCACAGAGAGCCAAATAAAAGTAGACATGAAGCCACAACCGACTGGTAAAAGAAAGATAGGGAAACTAATTGCCTATCCTATTACATGACCACCATCCAAACCGGTTGAAAATATCCCGTGCTACCATCTCCCACCGGATAGATCCATTAACCAAACGCTCCCTGGCCTCCGTCGGAGTGAGTAGCGACCACATATGCATCAACGCAGTAGCTCGGAAGATAACCTGCAAAAAATGAATATTTGTTGTTCTGTTAAAAACCAAATCATTTCTGCAGTTCCAGACTGGCCACAATAAAGCACATGCTCCTACTCGAATGTGTCCTGCTGTTTTGGACTCTATCCCGTTAAGCCACGTCCCAAATAACGTGCTGACAGAATTCGGAGGAGTAATGTTAAAGGCTATATGTACCGTCCGCCATAGAACTTTTGCCAACGGGCAGTCAAGAAAAAGGTGTTTGATAGTTTCATCCCGATCACAAAAACTGCATCTAGTAGGTCCTGTCCAGTTACGCTTTATCAGATTGTCCTTAGTTAAAATGACTTGTTTATGGACAAACCACATAAACACCTTAACTTTCAAAGGAACTTTGACTTTCCAAACATATTTGGAACTAGGAATGGAGTTAGAATTGATAACATCGAGATACATCGATTTAACTATGAACTCTCCAGTCCTAGTAAGCTTCCAGCGCAACTAATCGGGTTGTTGAGACAGCTGGACCTCCATCAGTCTACTCACTAAATGGAGCCAAGCTTCCCAACGATTTCCGACAAGTGTCCTCCTGAATTGAATATTGAGAGGGATGGCCTGAAGTACTGTTGCAACAAAAGCATCTCTTCGTTGAACAATACTATAGAGAGACGGATATTGCAGCGCAAGGGGTGTTTCCCCTAGCCAAGTATCCTCCCAGAATCGCATGGTAGTGTAATTTCTGATTATAAACTTTGTCCTATTGAAAAAGGCTGATTTTACTCTCATCAGCCCTTTCCAAAAAGGCGAGTCTGTCGGCCTCGCTGTCACTTGGGACAAAGTTTTGGAGTGGAGGTACTTACTACGGAGAATCTGCGCCCATGTGGCCTCCGTCTCAACAGATAACTTAGATAGCCACTTGCTGAGAAGACATCTGTTTTTGACTTCAATATTTTCAATGCCAAGACCCCCTTGGTCTTTTGGTCTACAAATAATATCCCATTTGGCGAGTCTATTTTTGTTTTAGTTCATCACTCTGCCAGAAATATCGGGATCGATAGAAGTCCAACCTTTTCCTAACTCCAACTGGAACCTCGAAAAACGACAAGAGAAACATAGGCATACTCATGAGAAACGAATTAATAAGAATTAATCAGCCTCCGTATGACATGAGCTTGCCCTTCCAGCAGCTCAGTTTCTTCTCAAATCGATCCTCAATGCACTTCCATTCTCTGTTTGTTAGCTTACGATGATGAATTGGTATACCTAAATACGTAAAAGGTAAAGCCCCCAATTCGCACCCAAACAATTGCCTATAAGGCTCTTGTTCCTCATTGGCCCTTCCAAAGCAGAACAACTCGCTTTTATGAAAGTTAATCTTTAACCCGGTTAATTGTTCAAATAAGCATAATTCCAGCTTCATGTTTCTCACTTTTGCCAAGTCATGCTCCATAAAGATGATAGTATCATCGGTGTACTGTAGGATAGACACACCTCCATCAACTAGATGAGGCACCAGTCCACCTACCTGACCAGCCTCCTTAGCCCTTCCTATTAGAATTGCCAACATATCGACTACAATGTTGAACAATATAGGAGACATCGGATCACCTTGTCTCAGGCCCTTATGTGTCTGGAAATAATTACCTATGTCATCGTTCACTTTAATTCCAACACACCCTTTTTGCGTGAAAGATTCTACTTGGCGACGCTAGGATGGATCAAAACCTTTCATACGCAATACCTGTTGAAGAAAAGGCCATTTGACTTTATCGTACGCTTTCTCAAAATCCACCTTGAAGACAACTCCATCAAGTTTTTTCGTGTGAATTTCGTGGAGCGTTTCATGTAGGACCACAACTCCTTCTAGGATGTCTCTGTCCGGCATGAAAGCAGTTTGGGACCACTGCACCACAGAATGCGCAATCTGTGTGAGCCTATTAGTCCCTACCTTGGTGAAAATTTTGAAACTAACGTTAAGAAGACAGATCAGCCTGAACTGCTCGATTCTCGCAGCCTCTGTTTTCTTAGGAAGCAGAGTTATCATTCCAAAATTCAAGTGAAACAACTGAAGTTGTCCATAGAATAAATCATGGAACATCAATATCAAATCCCCCTTAATAATATGCCAGCACTTTTTATAAAACTCCGCCGGGAATCCATCCGGCCCTGGAGTCTTATTATTTTTCATCTGTGAAATAGCTTCAAACACCTCTTTCTCCGAAAATGGGGCAGTCAAAATATCGTTCTTATTAGCAGTAAGTTGAGGAACATCCTCAATCCTAGACTCATCCAGGGATACACAATTATCCTCCGGAGGCCCAAACAGCTGCTTGTAATATTCAGTTATGTATAATTTTAGGTTTTCCTGTCCTAAAATCGTTCCTTCGTCTTGCTCAAGCTGAAAGACTTTTTCTTTCTGTGCTTGCCATTGGCGATCATGTGGAAGAATTGAGTGTTCGCGTCCCCCTGGACAACTTTGCGAACCTTAGCTCGCAGTGCCCACTTCAATTCCTCTTCAAGGAGAAGTTCTTTCAATCTCATCTCCGCATCTAATTTAGCATGAAGCTCCATGGTCTCTAGAAGTGTGGACTCGTCTTTTAAATCTAGGGACTGAATAATTGTAAGGAACCTATCCTTTTAAACCTTATAAATCCCACTAAGATGCTTAGCCCACCCACGCAAGAAACTTCTCAAGTGCCATATCTTATTCTGCCATCGCTCAACCGAAGTCCTACCTCCTGCATCGTTAGCCCATTCCCTGGCTATCAGATCCAAGAAGCTTTCTCTTTCAAACCATGCCAATTCGAAAGAAAAGGAATTTTTGTTCCCCATGTGGGTTGCCTCACCAGAGTCAACCAATAAAGGCGTGTGATCAGATATTCTGCGCGACAGTGCCCGGACTGTTACCAAGGGAAATTTCTGTTCCCATTCAACGCTCGCGAGAACTCGATCCAGCTTTTCAAACGTCGGGTTTGGCAAGGTATTAGCCCAGGTGAATTTTCTACCCGAAAGCTCTATCTCTCTCAGATCCAAGCTTTCAATAATTGTATTAAACACGAACGACCACCTGCCATCGAAATTATCATTGTTTTTTTCCTCTCTTTTTCTAATAAAGTTGAAATCACCCCCAACCAAGATTGGGAGCTGCTCGGAACTGCAAATTCGAACAAGATCTACCACGAACTCTGGTTTGAGTTCGGGCTGTGCGGCATGATAACCCACAAGTATAGGGGATCGCAACATTTTTCGAGGGTAAAGTATTCAACCCAAATTTATTGATTTGACACAAGGGGAGCCAAAGAATATTCTTAAGTATTAGCAGCTCAGTTGTCAATTCAACCACACCTGAAAACTTAATATCTGCAGCAAGATTTTTAGTAGCGAAGTAATATGATAGTAGTGGTAACGGTAGCAAAAGTAATATTTTTGGTTTTATAGTGATTGTAACAGTAGCAACGGAAAAGTAAATAAGCGAAGAACAATATATGAAAAGCTCGTAGGCATTGGATCGGTGATGGAGAATTATGTCAGATGCGATCGATCATGCAACAGTTATAACATAGGGTGACACAGAACTAGCTCCAGTTCGTTAATGTAATGTAGGCATGTATTCGGAATATAGTCATACGTGCTTATGGAAAAGAACTAGCATGACATCTTTTGTCCTACCCTCCCGTGGCAGCAGGGTCCTATTGGAAACTAAGGGATATTAAGGCCTCCTTTTAATAGAGTACCGGACCAAAGCATTAACACATAGTGAATACATGAACTCCTCAAACTACGGTCATCACCGGTAATGGTCCTGATTCTTGTCACTTCGGGGTTAACGGATCATAACACATAATAGGTGACTATAGACTTGCAAGATAGGATCAAGAACTCACATATATTCATGAAAACATAATAGGTTCAGATCTGAAATCATGGCACTCGGGCCCTAGTGACAAGCAGTAAGCATAGCAAAGTCATAGCAACATCAATCTCAAAACATAGTGGATACTAGGGATCAAACCCTAACAAAACTAACTCGATTACATGATAAATCTCATCCAACCCATCACCGTCCAGCAAGCCTATGATGGAATTAATCGCGCACGGCGGTGAGCATCATGAAATTGGTGATGGAGGAAGGTTGATGATGACGATGGCGACAGATTCCCCTCTTCAGAGCTCCGAACGGACTCCAGATCAGCCCTCCCGAGAGAGTTTAGGGCTTGGCGGGGCTCCGTATCGTAAAACGTGATGAATCCTTCTCCCTGATTTTTTTTCTCCCTGAAAGTGAATATATGGAGTCAAGGTGGACGTCGGTGGAGCGTTCGGGGGCCCATGAGGCAGGGGGTGCGCCCAGGGGGGTAGGCGTGCCCCCCACCCTCGTGGACAGGGTGTGGGCCCCCTGATGTGGATTCGTCTTCCAGTATTTTTTATGTATTCCAAAAATAATCACCGTTGATTTTCAGGTCATTCCGAGAACTTTTATTTCTGCACAAAAATAACACCATGGCAATTCTGCTAAAAACAGCGTCAGTCTGGGTTAGTTCCATTCAAATCATGCAAGCTAGAGTCCAAAACAAGGGCAAAAGTGTTTGGAAAATTAGATACGATGGAGACGTATCAACTCCCCCAAGCTTAAACATTTGCTTGTCCTCAAGCAATTCAGTTGATAAACTGAAAGTGATAAATAAAAACTTTTACAAACTCTGTTTGCTCTTGTTGTTGTAAATATGTAAAGCAAGCAATCAAGTTTTCAGCAAAGATTATGAACTAACCATATTCACAATAACATTTAGGTCTCATGTTTACTTATATCAATGGAATAATCAGCTAGCAAGCAATAATAACAAATCTCGGATTACAACACTTTCTCAAAACAATCATGATATGATATAACAAGATGGTATCCCGCTAGCCCTTTCTGAGAACACAAAACATAAATGCAGAGCACCTTTAAAGATCAAGGACTGACTAGACATTGTAATTCATGGTAAAATAGATCCAGTCACAGTCATACTCAATGTAAACTAACAGTAATTGATGCAAATGACAGCGGTGCTCTCCAACTGGTGCATTTAAATAAGAGGATGATGTCTCAACATAAAAGTTAATAGATATGCCATTTGCAGAGGGAAGCAGGGATTTGTAGAGGTGCCAGAGCTCGATTTTGAAATAAATATGAATAATATTTTGAGCGGTATACTTTCATTGCCAACATAACAATGAGAGATCTCGATATCTTCCATCCTACGAACATTATAGGCGGTTCCCAAGCAGAATGGTAAAGTTTATACTCCCCCACCACCAACAAGCATTAATCCATGGCTTGCCCGAAACAACGGGTGCCTCCAACTAACAACAATCCTAGGGGAGTTTTGTTTGCAATTATTTTGATTTAATTTGAGCATGGGACTTGGCATCCCGGTGACCAGCCATTTTCTCGTGAATGAAGAGCGGAGTCCACTCCTCTTGAGAATAACCCGCCCAGCATGGAGGATACAGACAGCCCTAGTTGATACATGAGCTATTCGAGCATACAAAACAGAATGTTTATTTTCAGGTTTAGAGTTTGGCACATACAAATTTACTTGGAACGGTAGGTAGATACTGTATGTAGGTAGGTACGGTGGACTCATATGGAATAACTTTGGGGTTTATGGAATTGGATGCACAAGCAGTATTCCCGCTTAGTACAAGTGAAGGCTAGAAAAAGACAGGGAAGCGACTAGCTAGAGAGCGACAACAGCCATGAACGTGCATTAAAATTAATCAACACCGAATGCAAGCATGAGTAGGATATAATGCACCATGAACATAAATATCATGGAGGCTATGTTGATTTTGTTTCAGCTACATGCGTGAACATGTTCCAAGTCAAGCCACTTCAATCGTTCAAAAGAGGATACCACCCTATCATACCACATCACAACCATTTCAATAGCATGTTGGCACGCAAGGTAAACCATTATAAACTCCTAGCTAATTAAGCATAGCATAAGCAACTACAATCTCTTATTGCCATTGCAAATATGTTTCTTTCATAATAGGCTAAATCAGGAATGATGGACTAATCATATTTACAAAAACAAGAGAGGTCGAGTTCATACCAGCTTTCCTCATCTCAATAAGTTCATCATATAATCATCATTACTGCCTTTCACTTGCACGACCGAGCGATGTGGATAATAATAATAATAATAATAATAGTGCACGTGCATTGGACTAAGCTGGAATCTGCACGCATTTAATTCAAGAAAGAAGACAAGGTAATATGGGCTCTTTGTTAGATCAACAATAATGCATATAAGAGCCACTCAACATTTTCATTATGGTCTTCTCCTCTCGACCCCCAAAGGAAAGAAAAGGAACAAAACTATTTACACGGGAAAGCTCCCAACAAGCAAAAGAAGAACGAGAAATCTTTTTGGGTTTTCTTTTTCATTACTACTACTACAGGCATGGAAAGTAAACTAACTAAAAGCTACAACTATTTTTTTTGGTTTTTCTTAAGGCTTTTCAAACACACGAGAAGAAAGCGAGAAAATAAAAATAAACTAGCATGGATGATACAATGAAAAAGTATGAGCACCGACAACTGGCATGAGTGTGTGAACATGAATGTAATGCTGGTGAGACATACGTACTCCCCCAAGCTTAGGCTTTTGGCCTAAGTTGGTCTATGCCCATGGATCAAAGTTGTAGCTGGGGTTGTACTGAGATGCAGCGGCAATTGCCTAATGAGATGCAGCTTGGAGGCGAGCTGCTTCTGCCCTCCTCTCGTACTCGGTCGCCTCCTCCCTGGTTATAACATATCTCCCTTTTGCCTGAAAGTCAAAGAAAGTAGGAGCAGGGAGAGCGACGTGATAGGTGCGTTGTCGGTGTCAAAACCGGCGGATCTCGGGTAGGGGGTCCCGAACTGTGCGTCTAGGCCGGATGGTAACAGGAGGCAAGGGACACGAAGTTTTACCCAGGTTCGAGCCCTCTTGATGGAGGTAAAACCCTACGTCCTGCTTGATTAATATTGATGATATGGGTAGTACAAGAGTAGATCTACCACGAGATCAGAGAGGCTAAACCCTAGAAGCTAGCCTATGGTATGATTGTTG